>NW_019525660.1:4601979-4672700 GCF_002814215.2 Seriola lalandi dorsalis | reverse complement strand
AGTGCTGTAACTTAGTTTTTTTATGAAAACAGCAAGTCATTTATAATCTGTAGCTTGAAATAGAGTTTCCTTCTTAATGTGCTCTACAGAGTGCATAAAGGGCTAAATAAAATAAGAACAGGGGGGTTTAGCTTTACTGATGCTTTACTAAGAGGTGACTTGTGTGACCTTTCAAATTTGTAAATTTGTAATATTTAAATCAACTACCAGATTTTGTTGGCGCAGAATTTCTTAGGGCTTAAAATAGGTAATCAAGTGTGCTTGAAATTTCCAGGAGATCTCTCTGTGCATAAACGAGGTAAGGGCCTTTATTAAGAAATCTACATACTGTTAATTGCCTTCATTTGCCGATTGCATTTCGAACTAATTAAGTATGTATATAATCAACAGCACTGCTGATTACTTAAGGTAAAAGGTTTACCCAGGAGAGACAGATATTCACTGTTGATGCAGAAAATTACCCATTCTGTACGTAGTTGTGTGACTATGTAAGCATCCAAGTGGTGAAAGAAGTACTCAGATAATTTACTTAAGTATAAGTGGCAATACCTCATTGTAGAAATATACCATTGCAAGTAAAGGCCCTGCATTGAATTTATTAATCATTATTAGCAAAACATACTAAAAGGCCCTTAAAAATCCTACAGGGTTCCTAAGAATATGTGTTTTCTTGTCCTTGTTTAATTCACTGGTTTAAAGTAAAAGGGACTGTCAATCAAATCTAATTCACCCAGACAGCGCTGAAGCAGCAGGTAAGCTACATTTCGGTGTTTTAAAATCTTATCAAATACCTAAGAAAGGATTCAATGTGTAAACACTGTCCCTGTGAGTGTTATAATATTGTGTATTATATTACTGGATTATGTTGCATTCATGTGCTAGTATGATTTTACTGTTGTAAAAGTGGAGGTTGTAACATAACCTGGGTGTTGTCATGGTTTCCACACGCCAAGATGACGCCTATATTTGTAACACAGCCCATACGGTATGAAAATCCAGGGCCAATAGATCAGAGTTGTGATAGTATACGTATGACTAGACCTAGCAATCAGTTTCTAGCAGCACAAACCACAGCAGTTGCTGACAACTATTGGATGTGTGGGGATGATGTGTTGCGTAAGGCATTTTGAAGGCATTTTGTATTTTGTTTCCCTCTGAATTCTAGTAGAGCACAGTTATAAAGTGTATGAAATAGAAATACTCAACTCAAGTGCAAGCCTCTGAAGTTTGTACATAAGGTAGGTGGTTACTGGGTTACCACTTCCAGTATTACTGCAAGTGTGAAAAGGCCTTGTGCAATATCCAAGCAAAGTGAAATGTGCTGTGTGCTGTGATGTAAGTGAGAGCTCAATTAAGTCACTGCACTGTGTATAAGTGTTGAATGAGCCAAATTTAAACATCGATATTGATCATTTGATGCTGATGTCACTGAAAAAGGCCAGGTGGGATTTGGCTGGCTTGACAGCAGCACATAGTTGAATGCAAGCACTAAGTAGATCAGAGCTTTGCTTTTTCCGTATAATGTTTTGAAGCCTAAGACAATCTATTTTTATACAAAACAAGCAAGAAAAGAGATTTAAAATCTCCCACTGAGTGAGCAAGATGTGCTTCATGCGTTGGCTGCATTGGCATTTAGTGGCCATGCAGAAATGTACAGCCAAACAGGGCTCTCTTTCACTGTTTGTTTCCTCTGACGAAAAGCAGTCATAAATAATCTTAATGGTTTCCAGACTGAATTCAATTACCTTTGTCACCCAATAGAAATGAATAAAAGCCAGTATGTGCTCCTATTCTATTTGCATGTCCCTGGGGGATGATGTTTGCATTTCTTCAATTTTCAGACAGTGGTTTGCTCTCCATGGCTTGCTTAGTCAGAAAATTCATTTAATCAAATGCTAATTTGACATAATACCTAACAGATGCAGGAGACCTTCTGTGGCTTTTACAGATAGCACTGTGCATTAACAACACAACAGTCCTCTGCAGCAAAGTGAACTGGGTGGCTTGAAAGTGGGGGTGTAATAAATCAAAGTAATTCCTGCCAGAAAATTTCCACTTCCCTTAGAAATGAGGAAAAATCTTTCCCATCACGGAAAACGTCACCGTAACAGTTTCTTCAGTCAAAGAGGCATGAATTCAACCCAGCTCATTCCAATAAGGCAAAATTTACAGGTCAGCTGATCATTCCTGAAAGCCCCATCTAAATTTTTAATGAAGTTAGGAAACTTCGATTATGGAACGTAACTTAGTATGCTGGGTAGAGGCAACCCACTGATATCTCACCCATATCTTGGCTGATAAATCACGACACGTTTTACCAAACCCTCCCGATGCACTCCCACTATTGTTACAACCATTTCAGCATGGAAGCTAACCTGATTTTCATAATGGAAATGTATATTAAAACAGTTTCAGATCCTGCATTTGTAGATGTTCTCTCTGAATGTTGTGTGGATCAAATAAATCCACTTATTGTACTTTCACACATAGCGTGAATTTTAAATCACAGTGGGGATCCACTCACTTCATAAGATCCTAACATCCTCTTCGCTTCCCCTTCTCTGAGCAGAAAACACACTCAGGATTTGTCTTCTGTTGTATGTTCTGTGCTTCTGTATTTAGCAGAAAATGTGTAAAGCTCCACAACGTGTGTTACAATGTAAATAGTCTGGTATGATGTGTTGCTATGTTCTTTCCAATCTAATAGGAGGTTTCAAGAATCTGGCACTCTGAAGGTTGAGAAAATGATATTTTAAAGAGGCCACTCAGGGAGAAATCTTCCAGTCAGACATTTTGGTTAGATGAGAAGAACAATGCCTCCTTCATATCTGTTAAATATGAAGCTACAGACAGGATACAGGTAGCTACACCAGAAAACACCGGAAAAGTGTAAAATACGGGCCTTTTAACAAAATATCGAATTATCCTATTAACTCTACTGACCTCAGTCGAGTAAAAGACAGGGAGCAAATGATTGTGAGATCCAGACACTTGTCTTTTTTGGCTTTTCATTCATTTCTCCTCATATCTCTATGTAGTCCTCTTGTTCACTTCTAGCCCACTTTTTCTCCCACTCCCTGTCTCCTCTGTCTCTTTGTGCTATCTGTCCTTCATGCCATATCATCATTAATTCTCATTATTTCCCATCATCTGTTTGATGACTCCTCTCCGTACCTTCTTGTTCATTAGTGATTAGCGAGGGATCATTTGGACCAGGAAGGTTGACGCAATCCTCCAGCCTGTCAGAGCCACACCTCATTAACTGAGCACCGCATTGTCCGAGTCAACGGGCTGGCATTTACCAGTTTGAGTGATGTAATGTGTTGGGGCAAAGAAAAAGAAGTGATAACAAGAAAGAAAAACTGTGGCTGAAGTGTTTTATGTTCCAGGAACCTTGTGTTGAGGTCACTTATTTTCTCATTGGGGGAGAAAAGAGATTGGCGTTTTGTCAGAGGCAGCATTCGGTAAATTGGATTAAATCCACACGGAGACCAGTTTGTCTCTAGAGGGTTCCCCCCCAGCATGAATACTGATGTAAGGTTTTCATGTAGAGCACATAATAACAGCTCTTAACCTCTCTATATTGCTGAATCCCTGTCAACAGAGTCTGGAGGTCATCTGAACATAAAACATCATCAATATAGCGACGGGGGCAGGCTAAAGTATTTGTTTTCATCACAAGGGAGTCCAAATTCACATTAAAATGCCACAAGGATCCTGTTCCACAACCCAACAGTTCCGTGACAGTGAGTGGGCACTCTAATACATTTTGGCAGCTGGGTTGTGCAGCTAGCTGGTCATGATATCTGGCACCAAATGTACCATCTGTGCAGATAAGCATCACATACACTTGCCCTTAGACAACGTTAACACAAGGCCAACAATTGGTTTTCACTGTGCTAAGGATAAGGATGAGAAAGTAAAATGTCATGCTAGCAAAAGAGATCAGAGAATATCTGTAAGGGTAATTCTAGTTCTTTACAACTTGGGCACTTTTGTTGATGTGGCGGAACATACTCTCCAAGTCAGCTGCTGAGATGTGAGACCATGGCGAAATTTCTAAAATCTATATTCTATAATCTATAATGTGACCTCATCACACCTCACAATGAAACACCAAGGTGAGCGGTGTGGTAGCAGGCACGTCACAAAGGAGTGAAAACAATGAGCACTGACCGCTTCAGTACACCACCAAAATGGAAAGGCGTTGTTGGGGGTCATCTGGGTGGCTAAGGGGTTGAGGCACTGACCTTAGCATCCCTGGTTTACCTACAGTACAAAGGCATCCCTAGCATCCCAGTTGTCTGTAGGCAAATTTTCCGATTTGAGATTTTGGGTTATACATATAAAAATTGATTTGAATTTTCACTTCGTTCCCTGTGCAATGAAAAAATTATCAGTGACATTTCAGGTGTACACGCTTGAGTTTTACCTCCAGATGAAGTGGTTTTGATCATATGGCTAATTAGTTTTCTTGTTTACACAATTCTTATTGTTGTAAGCAATATGTTTTTTTTCCCTCAAATTTTATAATGAAGCTTAAAATTTGAAGAAAAAAAACATATCTAATGTTTAATTCAATATATTTAACTAATCTGTTTCATCAGGACTGTGTGGGCATGGTTTGATTGCAGATTTTAATTGACAGTGGCCTAAAAGGGTTACCATGATTCTGATTCAAATGTTGGTTAATCCTGATTGGTGCACAGAAATATGTGACCATGAGAAGAGTACAAACAAAACAGCACAGACAGAAATCTGTCATGTGAAATAACAAAAACTGTTCCCACTTTGGCAGAAAATTGTTTGTTCGTAAAAAGAGGCGGATGAAAATATGTTTCCAGGGCCTTTAATTTAGGATACAATGTCATTATAACTGACAGAAATGACAGCTAAGACTATGAAAAAAGAGCCAAGTTTTAAAAACTTGGAAATTTCATTTAAATGAGCAAAAATATATCCATCATGAACATGAGCTTATTTAAAACCACATCCTCTCTTTGCTTATGGCTCAGCATGCTCATTCTGTGGTAATTATGCATCAGACACACTCCAGATTCATTACCATCACTCTCCTCCTTCTGCAACATTCAAGTGCCAGTCACAACTGATAGGGGAAACCACGAGGCATCCAAATCCGACCAATCCTGCAAACCCCTGCCCTGCCCTCCACCTCTCACTCGCACCAATTAAGAGGGTGTGGTTAGCAGCCCTGAACTTGACACTTCCCATCTCTCTGCTTTAATTATGTCTGAGTCCCTGAAGGCCACAGAGAGGACAGGGTCCAATTAGTTGACAGAGACAGAGGGCGATGGCTTGACGTCACTCGAGCACAAATGGCAGGATCCGTCAGAAAGAGCCAAATGGGCAGTTCAGCTGTTAGCGATGCATGAAAAAGATCATCTAAAGAAGGGTGAGGATTAGAGGGATGGAGGGATGGGGGTGAAGGACGGGAGAGATCAGCACTAATGAAAAACAGATGACAGATATATGTGGCTAAAAGTAGCTAGAATAAATAAAGATACTCACCATCAGTTAGTGTGTGCTCTAATCACTCTCAGGGAACTTCTCATTTAATTTCCCTCTTTATCCACCCCTTTTCTTTTTATCACCACTTCACTTTTGATCTTTTTTGCAACCCCCCTCTCTCTCTAACAAAGTCTCATCCCCTTTATCCATCTCTCCCTTTTTTGTCTCTCCATCTTTCCCTCTCTGACAATCTCCCTTAATCTCTGCTGTGCCCACACATGTGAGTGTGTTTTTGTTCTGTAGCATGTCTTGTGTTTTTCATGTCATATGTTTATCAGCCTAAGTCAAATGTTAGCACTCTTAACACTCTGTAATTTTCCACTCACTCTTGTAAGCCTGTAGTTGTGGAGAAATAGAATAAAGACTGAGCCTGTGCTCTCAGGGTTTTTTTTTTATCCCTGGACTGCTGCCCTCAGACAAAAGAGCAGATTGTATGAATTTGCATATCTTTGCAAAAAATGAAAAAGGCTCACTCTTATGTGTGATTTGAGCCGCAGAGAAGAAATGTGTGTGCTTTTTGTATTCATTTATCTAGTGCCACATTCTGGTACTCTTTGATGAGACCACATCAGCAGCTTGGACAGAAACAAAAAAACACGGTGCAGCAGCAGGTCCTGGTGTCTGCATAGAAAAGCTGATTAAAGCCCTCCAAGATACTGTCAAAGCCTTGCAGAGGAATGCATAAGAGATGCAGCTCCAGGGGCTTCCTCAGATGAGAGGGAGCTCTTCCCTGATCTAAGGACAGACCTCCTCATAGGGGACAATGACACCGTTATCAGGTGTCATGCAGAGATGTTGCCAGCAAAATCCTCTTTGTGCTGTAAAATCTCCACAATCCACCTGTCGTTCGAGAACCCACCACTGGTGAGGTAGAACCCAACCTCACAAGTTCTGAACACAAGCACACACACTCTCCCACTCTCTTTTAAACCCATCTACAAAATATGTGACCCTCAAGCTCCAATTTATCTACACTGCTACTAGTTCAAGGACACCAAGACAAGTGGTTAATAAGGGTCAGAGTTCCGTCTTAACCACAGACAAAAGTAAAACAATGGTTTTTTTTTTTGTATTTCATTTGCTGCACTGCAAAGTAAAACCTTCTTGCTGAGTGTTGCAGAAGCTCATCTGAGCCAGAGACAGCTCAAAGGCCTGGAAGGGACACTGTGACTTTATTATTAGCCCTGAAACCTGAAAAACTATCTGGAAGAACACAAAAATGCCACCAGAGGCAGATTGAAAGGACAGTAGCTTACTATGAGAAAGAAGAGCCCCAAGGGTCTTGTGATGACCAGAATTATTGGATTTTCACAGTTATTATAATCTGCATCATTAATTCACTGCTAACATATTCTAGCACACAGGGAAGGGTCACAAGTTCCACAAAGCTCCCTTCACTATCCTCATTACAGAAACCACGTTTCCCTCATGACTTGATGAACTCCGTCCTTTGCCTACAGCATCAATCAAAATTGAATGTTCAATGCTTTGGTTTAGCAGCACAAAACTGAAAAACAAAGAACAGTCCCATCACTGTCCTTTGTGTTTAGTGCTAGTTCACAAATGTGAGTATGCTGACATGCTGAGGCTGTGTCTCTATTTGCATACTTACACTTGTAATTTTGAGTGCATAACTGCTTTCACATAAACAAGTACAGCAATATGCAGTGCACTAGGAGAACCCGCATGGTGCACTCAGAATATTGGCTATGTAGCAGAGCGGCTGAGGAAGGAGGACACGTGGCCAGCCGATGGTGGCCTTATTTCTATGTCGTTTGACAGAGGATGCGCACACAGGAAAGTAAAACATTCATTTCACACAGCAGAAGACGCTAAACACTATGTCAGCTAATCAAACAGCATACAAGCATTGTCATCATAAGCATGTTAGCATGCTAAGCATTTAGCGTTAACTTAAGTAGGGCCTCACAGAGCTACTCACGTGGCTGTAGATTCTTAATCTTGTTTATATGTTCCTCATCTTTATCTTTATGAGTTATGAAGGAGAAAAACCGTAACTGTGTGAAAATAATTAACTTTTCACTTCTGCTGACCGGCACATCTGTCCAGTTTATCCACCACACTCCCTGTTCCCTCTGCCTTTCTTGTTGCAGTCCAAGCATCCTGACCATTGTATTTGTTGCATACCAGAAATCCCGGCAGAAAGCTAATGGTTTAGGACCACTGATCAATAACCTATCTTTATCTCAAATAAGGACAGGCCTAGCTTCAGCTCTAACATGGAGCCAAAGCTGTTCATTACATGTGGCTTAGTTGTCACCGTGAATAATGGCCAACAGGATAGGAGTACAAGCAGTGTTGTCAAAGACCTGACTCCAAACAAGTTTCCTTTGTGTGGGAAGCTGGTCAGAAGTGCAAGCTGTGAGACTGACAGTGACTACAAAGACATGTTTCATTTCACTGTTGTTGCTGTTAACATTGATGCTGGATCATAAAAACATATTGCACCACAGCCAGTTTAATTTAATGAGAGGAAACTGTAAAAATAAGATCATCATGGGAGAACAGTGGACATTAAAGCTTCTGTCTCAGCTAAGAGGCGGACCCAGGAACTTTTTATTATTATAGACAAAAAACCTAACTCTCTTCTAATAGTAGGAAACATTTTGTGGAATAAAGGATCTAAGTGTGACTCCCTGTTTGATCCCTGGTGGCCAGAAGCTCTGCTGGTTTTGTAGTTTTATGCACTAACACCCATCTGCTAGGACCTCTGACTCCATCAGAAAACATTTTATGGATCCTCCCTCCACCCCTTGAGAAAATTCTTCTCTTTGTGTACGCTCAAAAAATAGTTGTCACGGAATACAACTGGGAAGTTTCATTGTGCTCACCTCTACATGACCTCTAGCATGCTTTTCACTGCAGTGTCTTGCTGTTTTTCAGTAAGTGTTTAGAAGGAAGACACTTTCCTTGTTTTTTTTTTTCCAAACAAAGAAATCTAAACTTTTGTTGTGAAGATGTCAGGTTTTTGGTTGATTTCATATCAGTATTATATAGTACAGTATACTGTATATACAAGATAGATATCTGTGATAGATATCTGATCTAATAGATTTTCTCAGTAGCTGACATGTCCTTCTTTGTTTTCATTTATGGCTGACACACAGGCGGAGTTGTTGATACTTTGTCATCTGAAGTATGAGCACAATTCAGAAGGATGCTGGAGAAGCCATGGTATCAGCATTGTTCTATTAAAAACCAGACACACAAGGTGCTTTTACAGTGCAGAGGTTTCTGGTGAATGCATATTATCCTTGGACACACCTGTGCACAGCATCTTCTATTGTGTGGGAAAGGAGAAGAAAACAACACAATGCCGTATGGCAAAAAAAAACCAAAAAAAACCACCTTGTGAAAATCACTACTGAATTGGTAAATGCAAAAGCAATTTTTCTAAAGGCAGTGCAGGATGAAAGAAAACTACACAAAAACAACATCAGCAGCACCTATTCATCACAGCCAAAATACCAATTTTCTTCGTACATATACCACTGAGGTTTTTCATTCCGTCTTACATGCAAACACTTCTTTAACAGACTCCTAACAAGCCTGAAGTAACAAATTTGTAATGATTATTAATGGCTTGGGATGCAGGAAAAGAAAATTCCAGAATGATTATATACTTCTGTTATCTGTCCATGAGTGCTAAAGAGTGCATACTCAGATTTAAGCGTATACATGAAAGTAGGGCACACTATAGTTACAGTGAGAAGCCTGTAAAGGTCTTTCCAAGAGCATATATTCCATTAAACATGAAAATTAACCATGAGAAAATGGTTTGGACACTCTTCTTGAAATGTGAAGATATTACATTTACTCTTCTTTGAAAATCAAACACTATTACAGAACTGCAGAATATGCAAATGAGCAGCATATATGTTCTTAGTTCTTTGCTCTCGGGTTAGATAGCATGCCAAGAGCTGATTTTTGAGTTCTGCAGGGAATTTAAAGGATGGGAGGTGAGTCAAAGTAAAACATGTGCTTAGGATTAACACATTTACAATTTATATAATTTTGTACCAGGTACAATACACACAGAGCCAAAGAAAATGTGAGGAAGAGCAGAGGAGAATGCACCAATTTGTTAATCCTATTTACAGAAAACACTGACTTTACTTTGCAATCAAAGAAATGCATCACAGATGGGCTACTAAAGGAGGACAATGTGTGCACTACAATGGAGGAAGGAAATACAACACCACGACCACGAGTCTATTCATCTTTCCTGGTTGCACAGCAGGAAAACAGCAGCAGCAGCACAGCGCAGAGCAGGCGACTTCGCACCAGCTCCCTAGCATTGGATTAATCATACTAACTTTACCAGAACTAATCCATACTTCACAGGCAAGACTCTGGCTCCTTTCCTCTCCTGTAGCTGCGCCTCAGACTGCATTCTTATCTGTGTGATGAAGTACCTCCTCCTTTTCAGTGGAAAGCCAGAAGGAACTTCTTATTTACTTCCCACTAAGAGCACAGGATTGTTAGAGGTAATGGAATAGCATTTTGGGTAAAATGTTCGTCTCTGATTGTCTTCTCTCCTCACCGAAGTGTTTCATATTAAGAGAAACAATAGTATCAGAAGATTTACACTGAGGCCTTAATAATTATATCGATGTAACAACAGAGAAAAATCACAATGTTTTGACTGAGCTGTTTTATATCTGGAGTTAAATGAACAGCCAGTATTCTATCACAACACCAGTGATAGAATAAACTGTGAAAAATAAAAGTGGGAAAATTTTGGCAGAAGGTTTTGTTTTGTTTTGTTTTTTAACTTCTTTGACTAAATCATCTCTGATAAAGATAAAACTAAGATAAATGGTCTGCTTAATAGATATTAATAGTTGCCTGTTATTGCACAGGACTGGAGCTGCTATGAGCCTTTAAAGGTCAGGAAGCAGATACCACTGTAAGAAACTGTCACGCTGTTGCTCTTTGTTTTTGTATTGTAGTGCTGAGAGCTTCTGTAAAACAACTTTCCAATTACTCTTTTAGTTTGCCGTTTTCTTTATTGGCTTCATTGAAGCATCTCCATCATTTCATCATTCGTTTCTCCCTCTCTCTCGGTTTTGCCAGCACCCTCCTCATGTAAGACAGTGTTGCAAACTTTACACCTGCTTTCCTCAGATGTTACATTTCAGATGCAACATCCTCTCCTGCAGTCTGTGGTGATAAATCAGGTGCAGCGGCTAGTTTCCATTCCCTCTCCATTATTTTGCACTTCTATACAGGAGCAACTTAAAATACATATTGCATGAACCCAAACATGTAATTTTCAGCAGTGCAGCCTATCTTTAGCTTTACTTGTGCAAAACATTGTTGCAGTTCTTGAAATATGGACAATTTGCCTTTTTTTTGCCAAAAAAGTGGCTGCAAATTCAAGTGTCAACTGAATCAGAGGGGAATATGATTTTTCAGTTGCAGAAAGATATAGACAGTGATCAGTTGATCACCTCACACTAGGATAAAAGGTGAGGGCGAATTTTTGTCTTCTTTTGAGAGGGGTTGTTTGTGACACCATTTGCTCCTTTGTTTACAATTCCTCTCATTCACTGAGGCTGGAAGTCTTGTTGGACTGCCGGGCGATGGCACAGATTTGTTTAGTTAATGAGTCCCCGCTGACACATTTAAGACATGACAGGCACTGTCATGCTTTCCTTCACTCAAGGAACCAACAACCCAGTGCCAGAAACAGACGTCTGCTTGAAAGCTGGCAGAGGCTCCACACTGCAAAGCAGATGCCCAGACATAACAAATGGATCCCATCAAACACAGAATAACAAAGGCTGAAATGGTTTCAGGAATAAAATCAGGGTTTGACGGCAGCTCAAGCGATTCCAGTATTTGATGGGTAGAAGTCTCATCGTTTGTGACCAGAAAACCATTCCATGTGAAAACTGACTCCTCATTTATATGCTAAATAATACAAAATGGAAGATGAGAATCCCACAAGAAATATGGGTACAATACACTAATTAATCCCTCGTTGAAACAAACTAATCAAGGTTTTTTTGAGCATAATTCATAAAATTTTTGGGTCAATTCCATAACTGCGCCCTTTGGAAAAAGTACAACTGAACATGTTTTGTCCATCTGTTACTAATTTAATTTATAAACAACCCATGTTTGTCATGTTTGTCTCTGCTTGTTGAATTTGCCATTTATTGTGAACATTTCTTAACATTAATACTGTCCATACTGTGTATATCTTAGTGTATTCATCACTGTTATTTATAAATCTCTATATGCATCACTTTGCACTTTATTGCTTGTTGCAGTTTTGCTTGGATACAAAACTGCTTTTCGCTAGACATGTACTCTGTTTTTTATAATTTTTTAATTTTAATAATTATTTTATTGATTATTTTATTAATTATTAATTTAATGTGTTGAATTAAAGTTTTACGTAATAATTTGATTGCACATACTGAACACTCAACATTGAAAGTAACTATATGTTACATCATCCTCTACAGATCATGAACAACAGGAAAAAGATGGCAATGATGAAAATGATTTGTTAAGACTGTGTGAGTATTTGTGCCACATGTGTTGATGTCAACATCACAGCTGACAGTGTCGGTTCTGGCTGCAGGACTCAACATCCTCGACCAAACAGCTGCCCTGAAGTCAGACTTGGAAAAGAGCCTCCCTCCTGTTATTTATGACAGTGCTGGGAGCCAGTGCACCTTGTTTAACAGCATATAGCCACATGTTCTCTTTGGATCCATCTCCAGTTAGTAAGATGGGGAAATCATTCCAAGCCCTTCCTCATTCTCAAAGGCACACATAAACATACATCACACGTGTCAAAGACAGGATGCAGTTTGGCAGCATCTGCTCGAATTTCTCTCACAAAAAGAGGAGGAAGTAAATAAATGTCACCAGCTTGAGAAGAAAAGAAATCTGGTGGAAAAGTTTAAATCATTCCTGACAGCAGAGCAAGTAACAAGGAAGGCAGAGAGGGGAGTAAAGGAAAGAAAATAGAAAATGAGACGCTGCTTGACACCTTTAGTTTCAGAAGTACCTTTGGTGTGGAGTTGCAGGTTGATTGCTCAGAACAACACAACTTAAACTCTTCATCTTTTGTGTACAGCTCAGGTGGTTCCTTGCTGACATATGTGAAGGATCTTCTTGTCTTGACATCAGTATCAAGTGAAAGCTGCCCTCATGTCCATAGTGGAGTGTGCCTTTAGCCAGTTCTGAATTCATTCATTCAGCTGCTTTAGCTTGAGAAGCAATTAGCTTTCTCCGTCATTGACTGTTCTTAACAATGAATCTTTACCTCCTTTCATGAAACTCAGAAACCTTTTTCCCCTCTAACAGGAGGTTGAAGCCTATTATATTGTTGCAGTGCGGTGCATCTGGGGCCGCACCTACTTTAATGAATCAACATCACCAAGTGAGCGATTGTTTGCACAGGCTCAAGCTCAGTAGACGCTGCTCTGGGCAATGGATAGCAGAAAGTTGTGAGTTGGTGACTGTTGATGTTGAGTCACCCTAATTGCTCAAACCTGTGCCAGCTGATTATGCAACGTCTCGGCCCCTTATCTGTTTGCTTCTCTCCTACTCTCTGTGTTCACATATACAGTATTTTAATACAGCTGAATTCCCAATGAAGCTGTTCTCATTGAAATCTTTTCCTGTTTCTGTTGTCAGACAACGGAACAAGTTTTCCCATTAAGACTACATGTCAACCAGTAGTCACTTCCAAACCATTTCAACTCTGCTGCTCTGTACTAAATCCTGTAAATCCTGAACTAACAAAATCATCATGCACATGAGTTAAAGACAATGGCTGTGCTGTATAGGGGTATATTTACTGGTAAAATGATCACTCAGAGAGAACTGAGGAACTCAATCATGTCAGCTGCCATGCAGGCAGCATAGAGAGGTGCGCCTGCAGAGGGAAAGACTGACATTGGGCTCGTGGGGCAATACTGTTGACTGTCTTCTTCAGAAAGTAGCTAAGGTTTAATAAGTTGCTAGATTTGTCAGTGGGTGCTTTTTTGAAAAGAAATAAAAAGTCACTAAAGGTGTCTGCAAAGTCAGGACATCCAGTGACAAAGGCATTAAGTTGGCAACACTGCCTGGTTATGCCAAATTATTTTGGAACGCCACACTCGGCCGGCTGACCAATGCTGTAACTTGATCGCTCAGTCAGTCAGTCAGTCAGTCAGTCAGTCAGTCGGTCGGTCAGTCAGTCAGTCACTCAGTCAACAATATTTGCATTTATAGGGCTGGCCTTGCTGTTGTGGTTCGGCCAAAAAACACAATAAGAGTTTAAAATAGCCATGGGTATGTAATTTGCATTTTTGGGGTCCATTTTTTATTGAGTCTGTAGATACCACAAGTTGCAGCATTTCCAGCACAGTAACAATGGAACTGAATAGCAAAACAAGCTTTTAAAAAGATCAATGAGTGTTAAAAAATTTCAGCGCGAGTCACTCCAAATCAAAGAGCAAGGCCTCTTTCAAGGCTAAGCACATACCACTTATTTTTTAACAAGCATACAGAGACATCCAGCATGGAAGAGGCAGACATTTCTTTACCAACTGTGCTGAATTTTTAGTTGCTATTGCACTGTTAACCTTCACCTGATCTGTTTACACAGAGCTGTCAAAAGATATTTTGGGAAATGGAGAAAATCACAAGAGCCAGGTATAGACAAAACCTATGAAGTATGAAACAGTACAGGTATCTACTGTCAATGAGAACAACAGCACACCTATTTTCACATTTAAGTTACACCTGTGCTTTTACTTAAAGTAGAGCTGTACAAGAGGGTAGCAGAGTGGGGTGAGAGGAAAATGGAAGTTTGATTTCCAGAAAATAGTGCTTCCTTCAGCTCCCTTGAGCTTTTCAGAGAAAACTCTGGTTGTTCTGCAGTAAAGGCTAAAAGCTAAGTCTGGGGACACACTGGAGGATTATTTAAAAGACGTACAGTACACCAGTTTGGTCTATCCCTACAATTGACTGAGAAAACCTAGAGGGAGGCTTGTTAGAAACACATGTTCAGCAAAGATCATGTTACAAGACAAAACCTACACATCTTGACCAACCCAGTATTTAAGAGCTCAATATAAGGGTTTTTTTTATTCTAAGTTGCCAAAGGCCAACCTTTGAGCCTTTCTTACCATGAATACAAATAGCCCCCTTCCCTACAAATAATTTTGGGCCATCAAAGGAAAAAAGTTTTTTATTTTTAAATTTTATTTTGTCATTGCTGCTCTACTATAATTGAAACCACTTTCTCCAACCCCAACTGCTATGACAACATGCTCAGGCATTCGTCAGACTGTCCACACCACAAACTTGACCTTTGTGTAGTGCATGTGCAAAAGCCAATGGCAGGCGTTACACAGTGGTCACACAGTGGTCACACAGCAGTCACACAGCGGTCACACAGCGGTCACAGAGTGACAACGTCATCATGGATGAACCTGCTGAATCTCAGCCTGAGGAAAAATAACCATGGCCATGGCAGTTATTATTTACAAAACCAAAGCTGACATTCCAGCACTTTCCCATGAATCATGTGGACCTTTTTGTAATAAACTCGGTCGATATTTTATCTTGTTACAATTTCTTTTCACATGTTCATTGTCACCTGTGATAGACACGTGTCCAGGGTGCACCCTCCCCTCGCCCAATGCCAGCTGGAATTAGGTAATGGATGGATGGATGTTCATTATCAATTTGATTTTTTTTTTTTACAAGTAGTTTGCACTTGTGCTTTCTTTTTCTTTAGTTACCCCAACTAGTTTTCTACCTCAGGTAGCTTTGCTGTAGTTCAACTACTTCCAGTGTAAAGTAATTGGTAGCTTGCAAAACATGCTTTCAGCTTCCCCAACACTGCTACTTTGCAGCAAATTCTACAACATGAGCCAGCAGATAAATCATGTTGGTTAAATGAGATCTGCAGTGCCAGACACTTTGAGGCTAACTAACACCAGCAGACATACAGACTGTTAGAAACTTGCTAGCCTAGCAATGTAAAGGCAGCAAACTATCTATAAAACAACACTCTCTTAAAGTAACAGACTCAGTCTGTGACAAAGGAGCCAGTGCTTGTTCTCCATACACAACATTGCTGTTGTGAATAAAGGTC
Organism: Seriola lalandi dorsalis; assembly: GCF_002814215.2. NCBI lineage: Eukaryota > Metazoa > Chordata > Actinopteri > Carangiformes > Carangidae > Seriola > Seriola lalandi. The sequence goes on along the minus strand of NW_019525660.1, from coordinate 4,657,039 downwards.
TTGTCATTAAACATTTACATGGCTGCCACTTTTTGTAATGTAAGTTACAAAAAATTAACATGACTCCGTATTCAAGCCAGCAAACATGACCAGAGTCAGCTGTTGCATATTGTATTACCATTAATAAATATGAATATCAATATTCAACATAAACATACATACCAGAGGATATGTGATGTTATATCATAACAAACTTATCAGAACAATCTCAGTTGTATCACCGAGTGAAAATCCTGCTGCTTCGTGCACACCCTCCTTAAGTGGTTAAGTGTACAATTAAAATTGTTCTAAATCAGCTACAATTAAAACATCTTCTAGCCAGAGGGCAATCACATCATCTTTCAAGGCTTCTAACCTCTGGTGCAAGCTGCCTGATGAGAGCCTAGAGACCCTTTTAGCCCTGCTTTTGCTTAGTTTTGTTGTGGTGGGTATTATAATGTAGGTATATTGTGTTGGTAGCTTTAAGACTCCTTGAACCTTAATCACAGAGTGTAGCTCAAATGCATATTAAACTGCAGCTCCATTTTTTTGTTAGAAATTGTGCACAATTTATCTCACTAAATAAAATAAATCCCTGTCTGTATTTGGTCAGAAAATAATGAGAGTGAGAGTTGAATTTGGGCGATGAAAAGTTTTTAAAACTCTGAGAATTACATCCGATAGAAACAGCATTCTGTGAAACGTCCCTTCGTTATGTAGTTTGAATCTTTTTGTTTTTACACCTTAAAGTAAACAAAAGATATCAATCTTAGATTCCCGATGCAAGTTAATGTCTTAACTCTGATCTTAGTCCACAAAGTAATAGAGATGACCTGTAGCCATTGATGACGGTTGGGTTGTGTCACTGTGTGCTCAACGCTGCTACTATCAGAATAAAAGATAAGGTTCTGATTCAACATGCTTCTGTTTCTCCTCTTATCCTGCTGCAGCCACTCCTCTCCATACCAGCCCAGCAATAGCTTCAAGCAAACCATAAATAATTCATTGTTTGAAATGGACACAATGAATACCAATTCTCTCATATTGCTCAGCACCACCATCAAGGCTGATTGCTCAACCTGAGGTCATTAATGTTATTGGTGGCAGCATGTCTGCAATATTAAGCGTTCACTTTGGACTGTTGACATCAAGGTTAACCAGAAACCTACTGGAAACACGTTGCTTTCAAAACAAATAAACACAGTGTACTACTGTAAGAGTTGAGAAGTCTATCTTTGATTAATCAATCATGGTAGAGTTGATTTATCTGTCTGCATGCCTGCTCACGAGCCAAACAAATTAGTGTAGTAAGAAATTATTTGCTGATGGTTTACCTTTTTTTCCTGAATCTGAAGACTCTCTGCCAAAAGTAAATTTGGAATCAGTGACTAGATTGGTATCAACCCCTGGAACAAACACAAACATAGACTTGGCATTGCAAAAGGACAACCAAGCACCCTTCAGCCATCAGATGACATTGTTTACTTTTGCTACACACTTTGGGTTTGAACATTAGCAGGAAGCATAAGAGACCTCCAGGGCAACTGGCCATGCATGGACACAGTTGACATTGGCCGGTGGATTTGCATGGGGAACAGGCTCTGTAGACCAACCTGAGCTGGAACGGTCATGGGCACCTGTTCTCAACATCAGAGAGTCGACAAGGCCAGCCCGTCCTTGCTGGTAAGGATCAGCTCAGTTTTTGGATTGTAGTTTACTTAAGATGCTTCACTCCTGTCTGTTAAAGTGCTAAATGTGCCACTTTGTTCACCAGCTAGTTGCTTGGCAAGCAGCTGCTGTGTAACCAGCGGTAAAATAGACTTGCAGTAAAACAGCGAAGTGATGTTTTTACACGCTAAGCTTTAGGGATAAGCAGATACCTTTCGTGTTTGTTTACATTTGTTTTCCTTGTTTCTACTTTTAATGCTAAGCTAAGCTAACAAGATGCTGGCTCTAGCTATATATATACTGTACAAATATGAGAGTACTATCAATCTTATCGTCTAACTAACTATTCCTTAAATACTTCCATCCATAGCTTTTCTCTTTGTTTACCTGAACTTTTCCTTATTTCATCCTATAAACACGGTGCAGCGCAGTTGTACTTCCTCTTCTAAAATACTTTGATACTGATGTACATTAATCTTTGTTTTTATCATTCTCTCCACTGTCATATCTACATGGCAGGTGATGTATCCTGTAATTTTCTCTATTAGTTGTATATTTTCCTGCTTTGCAGAAAAGGCAAAGCTGATTTCTGGCAGTTTTGAAAACTTTCACCATACATGCAGTTCTTTTTTGAATACAGTAATTTTGAGTGCAAAGTAGTATTTGTAACATTTGCAGAGGGATTAGAATTTCCCTTTGACTCTTTCCACTCTGGTTACCATCATAAGGCTGCATCATCTTCACTCCCTTGATATTTGACTGACTCTTAATCCACTGAACATCAGAACGACTGAAACCTGTTTACAATTTGTGGCGGTACCCATGTGCTACAAACCAAAGAATGACATTTTACTGAATTGCATCTACAGATGAGTGCCTCCATCCAGAAACACAAACCTCAGAAATTCTGATGCCAACTCTTAAAAGTGAAGGCAACACTTTCTTTCACATCCCTTTCAATGTGTAATTGAAGACCAGGCAGAAGAAGAAAAGATTCATGACTTGGAATACACACAATGACATATACGATCTTTTATTCACAAAGACTTTGAAGTTCCCCTCCAGTAACCTCACAATCAATTTGAAAAACTAAAAAAAAAAGAAGCCTGCAAGTAAATTGCCAGTTTACAAGACATAGCATGAGTAATAACTGATTCCTGCCAAATGAAAGACAGAAAGCTGTATGTCAACTGCTACACATCTGAATCTTATTTTGATGGGGATTGTGAATGGTTTCTTTTTACTTTGTGAAATGAATTGCTTCAAAAATCCGACTGAACAGATGACAGAACTAAAAGATGCCTCCAAGTAGAATTATATTGTAAAATCTCCTTCTTAATTTTAATTTGTGCTTGATTCATGAAATCATAAATTCATCCTCAGTTGGGCTTAAAAAGTGAACTCTGAAAGCAATTTGTCATATGTTTAGTAGTTTAGATACAGATTTAGCCTAGACTAGTATGACTTTATAGTCCCAAAGATTTTTTTTTTCCCCTGTCCTGCATGTCTGTTGAAAAGACAATAACCCATATTTGCAACATGTTGACGTGACAGACTACTCAGACATTACTCAATACCAGCAGGATACAACAACACAGATCCTCGTCTCCTGAGTGCAATATGAATTTCTCCCTACGTCAGCACAAAAAGCTCACACAGCGACAGAGACAGACAGACACTTACACACATCATCGCAAATACACACACCCTCAGGCAATAACTCTGTCAGCAAAAGGGACAACGGGTGGCCATGTCCCAGCAATGCCGTGGTCCTGCAGCAGCTCGGGTTCATGCAGCAGGTTAAAAGGTCATCTGACTTTAAAGGTCTTTCTAAAAAGTTGTCCACAAAGTTTACTTTATTAACATGAAACAAAACCATGATCTTTCCCCAGCCTTAGAACGCCTGCCGGTACATAAAAATAGCTGCAGCTTCGTTTAAAAATAAAAAAAAAAACCAAAAACCCATTGACACTAAACATAGAGAGACAGTGTTGTCCTTTTGCCTCTTAAACCCTCTTGAGTCAGTCATTACAAGCTTATGCCAAATCCTGTATATTAGGTATAAATTTTGGCAAACGTGCATCAATGATGCATAACACATCCTGGATATTCCCACTTGATGGAGTGGTGCAGCTGTAAAACACATGTGTGAATATCGGAGTGACAGATGTGGGCATTTACCAGGCTGGGGTGAACTACTGAAGTATCAACAAAGCCACCATCATATTCAGCTAATTTAAAAAAAGGAGCTGTACACTGTTTGTTCGCATCTGGTTTTCACTTTTTAACACACCACTCCAAACACGTGAGATAGCAAAAGTAGCTAATTTGGGCAAATTAAATGATGTGACTACAAGCCACCTAGGAATAAGGTGTGAACTCAAACATGTCGGAATAATGGGAGCTTTTCCTGTTTCCTTTTTCTGCCTCAGCGTGTGAATGCAGCTTGGAGCTGTACAAAAGCTAGTCGAGATATATCGACCTCTGCTGTACTGATTTTGACCATTCCTTTAAAAATCTGTCTGTTGTGAGCACGCCCAAACTTTATGGAAGTGCAGTACTAATCTCCAACAGATGACTGTTTCACTTTTTCAGAGGCTAAAATATAAATAGCTTCAATGTTAACTCACAAAACGTACTGCGTCAGCCTCATTTAGAAAAATGTCACAAAATGAGCATCCTGAAGAACAGAATGAGCAGTTGCAAAATCATTCACATTTCAACAATTACTGAAGGAAAACTAAGTCACACATCTAAATAAACTCAGTAGTTTGATATTTGGAGTCTCTCACATTCTCTCACGCTGCTCCAGTTTGCACTCTTATCACCTACTCTGATATGATAATGGCACAAACTTTCATAGCTGGTGTTTGCTTATGCAAATTGTAAAGACTCGGCTGCACTCTGTTTCCACAGTGTAATCTCAGAAATCAAAATTTGAGTGAGAGGTCCTGACATCGAATGGCCTGAACTCATGATGAGGACAGATCCATTGTTTCCTCAACCACTGGTTATGTAGCCAGGCAGGCTGCTCATCTCAGTCTGGCCCAGCTGACTGATGGCTTTCCAAACTCTGCATCAGCCAAAGCTATTAAGTGGTCTGCTGGAGCGAAATGGCTTTACCGTTGCCGAGGTGCTGCAATTGGCTCAGCGCTTCCTGCCTGCTATTGTCTCAGACCTCTGTGACTAAGTTAATTTCTTGCCAGACAAGCACAAATGCATATATGCTGACACACACAACAAATAACGAGCAAGAAATACAGCAAATCCCATTCCTAACAATGTCTTTTGTTCTCCCTCATTATCAGCACAGAATTCAGACAGAGGAGGTGACCCAAACCGAATGAATTTCCCACAGATGAGCTTTTTGTCTTCATCTGCATGTCTTATGCCGTAACACCTTCTTTTATTATGAATCTGCTATAGGCCTCATCCATCATGTGTTTACAATGTCCAGACTCATGATGTTTTTTTTGTTGATTTTTGATTACTGTATTGTGCACTCCCACAGAGTGATGGCAGTAAAACAGATTTGATGATTCAGTGGCATCCTGCCACTGACTCAATATCAAAGAGGCGTGGAAAATGTAATGCTCCTCTGATCCCTCTTCAATACTTGCTCTACCTGCTTCTACATTATTCATGGTCATATTTAAGTCTTAGGAGATAAAGCCTGCCTTTACATTCATGGTGACAGGCAGGAAAGGCCCAGAGGGATTCAGGCCCTCTGTGATTTAAGTGCCTGACATGGTTGGCCAAACACAGAACTGGATTTCCCAGTACAGAATGCACTGAATGTGGTTATTTCCCATAAGACCTTGTACACACACAGGGGACCCTGCAGCAACAGTGATGAGGCAAAAGAAAAAAGCAGGGAAAAAACAAACAAACACAACTTTCTACATTTTTAAATACAACATGTTCAACAATGAGTATTTGTGTTCAGTTTCTTAAATATACATGACATACACACACAGAGCATGATAACATTCAAAGGATGATTGTGAGGGGCTATACAGGACATAATATGTTCTGGGCCTCTCTCATCCATACATATTCTCCTTTCACATACATGCGTCTATATAAAGTCTCCCAGCTGATAATGCATATCAGAGCAAAAACCAAGTCATGAGGAAGAATGAACTGCAGAGCTCAGAGACAGGACTGTGTTGATGCACAGATCTGAGGAAGGCTACACAAACATCTCTGTTGAATTGAAGGTTCCCGAGCACACAGTGGCCTCCATAATTCTTACATGGAAGAAGTTTGGAACAACCAGGACTCTTCCTAGAACTGGCCGCCCAGACGAACTGAGCAATCGGGGGTGACGAACTGAGCTCCAGAGATCCTGTATGGAGATGGAAGGAACTTTGAGAAGGACAACTATCATTGCAGCGCTCTGGCCTCTGGGAACCTCTTCTTAGTGAAAGACACATGAAAGCCATTTGGAGTTCGCAAAAAAGCACCTGCAGGACTCAAGAAACAAGATTCTCTCGTCTGATGAAACTAAGATTAAACTCTTTGGCCTCAATTCTAACTGTCATATCGAGAGGAAACCAGGCCCCGCTCATCACCTGCTCAATACCATCCCACCCGTGAAGCGTGGGGGTGGCAGCATCATGCTGCTTCCACTGAGTACTGAGTAAAGGGTCTGATTACAGTTAATGTCATATTTCAGTTTTTCCTTTGAATGAATTTGCAAAAATTTCCAAAATTTTGTTTTTCTTTGTCATAACGGTGTATTGAGTGTAGATTGATGAGGGAAACATGAATTTAGCATTAGGCTACAACATAGTAAAATGTGAAAAAGGGCTATATATATGTGTAAAGTGTATATCGTCAAAATAACAACTTATTTATTTATATTATACAATATTTATATAATATTAACAATGGGGGAAAAAAATCCCTTCAGGTAATGTGACAGATGTTGCTGTTAGTGACAAACTCACAGAGAATTATTACGCAGTGCTTTGATTCTTATGTCCCACAACTTTACTCACTCCTAATGAATGCTAATGTTGCTATGTGAGGTGATCATTTGTCAGTGTTGTGTTGTTGCGCAGCCGCTAAGTGACCAAAACATCAATTAACCCAGGTGTCTTCATTAATCTAAAGTTAACAACACATGGCAGGCAGAATGATGCTAAAATGCTCTGTAGAACTGACTGGACCTGCAGAGTCAGTAGAGATTTTATTGCAGGTCTGTCACTATAAGTGACCCCTTTCACGTAACATGAAGTCATTTCACCAATGCTAATATAGTTGAAATATTGATCAGTGTAGCTTTAAATTAAGTTAAGTTCAATATTCTATCTCTCCTGCATGAGTTGTGTGAGTTGAGCAGACGAACATATAAGGAATTTAAATGTTTCAAGTAAATCAGTAACTTGTTACATTCAAAATCCATGAGAAACCCCTTTGAGAGAACTGAAGAAACACATTCATTCAACCTCTAGTTGGTAAAAAAGTTTTATTACCTTCATCCATAGAGGACACAAAAAAAATCTGTTTTGAGAAGTATTATCAAAATTGTGATATTCTACCTCTGTATCATTGAGTAGTAATGAGAATCTCGACTCTTTGTAGAATGAGCTGTACACAGCTCAGGTGTTTTGGGGAAGTGCAGGGCTGTCAGAGTTGTTGGTCACGTACTGTGTCTGGCCTGTCCCATCCATTGTAGTGAGAGGGGTGTAGCTGCTGTGCTGCTCTGTCTGGGGGCCTTATCTGGCTGTGGAGCGCCGGGCTCTGTGCTGCTGTCTCTATTGGCATGGTGATAGAGGGAAGGCCTGCCTTCCCAGATAAACCCTCCCTCTGTTCTCCCAGCAGCCCATCAGGCTTCCTGTTTGCTGCAGGCATTGTAGGAAATGCTCCCACAACCATTAGACATCAACATGTCTGTAGGTGACAGGTTGGACTCCATGACTGGAGAAATTAAGGGCGCGGAGGGAGAAGAAATGGTTGGAAGCAGGTAAACAGGTATACAGACGGGGGGTTGGCGGGATAGGACAAGAGAATTGGGGACTTGATGGAGGCACAATAAAGAAATCTGCATTTTACCAATTAATTTATGTTTAGTATTCATTTTAAAAGTCCTATTAGTTGTGATCAACAACTCCCAGAAGTCAATTTCTTTATCTATCCCTAAACAGTTTTCTGCACATATTTCTTCACATGACTTAAGGTCAGTAACAATATCCAAATATTTTGCATAAATTACCATATTTAGTTTTTAATGCAGGTTATGTTTGTGACATTTCTGTGACAAATAATATAAAGTTTATAGTTTATTACTTTACAGATATTTTTCTCAGGAGTTGTTAGAGGCCAAAAACAGAGCTAAAATCATATTACAGATTACATTCACATGATTAACACCAGCAGGACTCCATATGAATGCTAATGTTGCTACATACCTGCTGGATATGTCAAGAAGCCAGTGTTTGTCAACACCTTCACCGTATCAGTTTTACATCGCTGAATGGCTCGATGAGTTTGAAAATGGTGTAAATGTGTTTTGGCCTTCACAGTCACTGGATCTGAAACCAACTAAAAACTTATAGGACATTTTGGAACGATGTGTTCCATCTCAAGTGCCTCCATCCTCAAAACACTAAATAAGAGATCATCTTCTGGTATAATAGTGTGTTCAGGGATTTGTATCTTTGCCTATACGAACACTGAAGGTGTTCTGATGATTTGTGTGAGCCCAACACCTTATTAATACATTTTATCCTGGGTCTTCCTTTATGAATTATTATTATTATTATGAATTATTAATTGATGTTAGTTATGCCTGTATGACCCAGAATATTTATTCCACCACATATCATTCCTTACTAAGTCACAGGCTACATAGATATTAAAAAGCCCACATTGTATCACAAATCAGTGAATCCTTTTGAAGTGATCCTTTACCAAGGTGCTTCAGATCGCTGCAAAGCTATATTGAAAATGTATGACAATATCTCATCCCACTTTTTCTCTCTGAAGAGCTCTTCACTCATGTTAACACAATCAGTGTGTAGCTGCCTTTGGACTGGCTTGAAACTTCTCATATCTTCAACAACACAAAGACCTGTTATTAGATCTACTTTCACACACATTTTACATTCCAACTATTAATAGATTACACGTCTTCTGTGCTATTCTATTGCCAGCATTTCAAACATTTCAAGGGTTTAGTGATCAGTGACACTGTAAAAAAAAAGATCAGGCAACTATAGCTCAGGTGGACTTTTGCCATTAGCTATAAAGGTGTTTTCAACAAGTGACCCCGAGCTACCTCCAATCCAACCAGCCTGTACTTCGTAGGCTGCTGCTATCCACCAACTTCAATCTCATTACCTAGTTAAATAAAACAGGTTGAATATATACTGTATATATATATGAACCAATTAGCAAGTTATATATATATATTAGTTTTGCTAATTGGTTCAATCCTTTCTGAATCTCAATGTGTCCTTGAGAAATACACTAAACCTAAACTAAACTGCGCTTCATGTACCAGGACTTTGTTAAACTGCTTATTGGGCAAACCTGTAAACTGTCAGCTCAATTTATCTTCCTCACACACTACTTTAGATCAAAACATATAAAACTAGGGTAATTTCTCAGGATCACAATTGTGATCTTTTTGGATGAAAAACAATCTGACAAGTACAATCACATTCACAAGGCTAATCAATTAAAAGGTAAATGTGAACAACAATCTTTTACATTAAGGAGCAACTCTGAGTTGTTGCATAAAATCACTGTAACTAAGCAGCATAACAAGTATGCTAATGTAAATTATGTAATTTAAAGCAGCACTTTGAAATTAAGTTTCTAATCTAAGTATTACATTTGGTGCATTTTTGGTTATTTTGCCATTTTACAGAAAAAAAACATGTTTTGAGGGAATTAATTGTAGTGACTATCATTAGGTTTAAGGAGTCATCTATTCATGAAAAGAGCTGCTTCATTACATTTTGCCTGGGAATTAGCCATCTGTGGACAATCTGAGGTCACAATGAATGTGGGTAAAACATCCACTTCAGAGCCACAGCGCTGTGCCAGGCAGTGAGGAGGACACTGAACTGGCAGATTAGACCACCTGCCCCTGCCAGGCTGTCAGCCTATTTATACCCATGACAATAATTTGCACCAGGAATGCTCAGCACCATTGACAGGGAGATCCAGAGGAGGGAGAATGTGTAAAGTTATTCGGGTGAAGAAAAGGTGATCTAATATAGATTCAGATGACCTTCTGCCATCTTTTCCCTGAGATGCTTTCCCACAGGAATAAACCAGTGACAGTGTTTTCTCCTCTGCCTGCTGTCACCTCCTCTATCAAAGCCATAGAGGAGACAGTAATGATATTTAAACATGATATTTAGCAGTTGGATAGATAAAACAATATTTTAATTAATTTACTCAGATTTTCCAAAAAGATACAGTTATATATCTGTGATTGCCTAGTGTGTGTCTCATAGTTGCTCTTGTGGCATAATTGTCCACTTACATACTGTACCGTGTAACTATGACATCCATGATAACACCATGTGTTGAACGTCATCCTTGTCCTCTTTTGGACCACTTCTGTTTGTCCTCAAAGTTAATTATCTAATTAGGATAAAATTACCAAAATCTAAAGTAAGTGTCTCACTTACTGATATATCGTCAAATCAGATCTTCCACCCATTCAATAGATTAAGAATAAGCAATTTTAGCAACATTTTCTGAAGTGCACATGACCATAACATAAAGGATTAATGTAAAAATCATTTTCTTATATGTCACTTCTTTGGGTAAGGTTTGGTTAAGTTTGGGCGCAAAAACCTCTTGGCTTGCCGTCTATTCAGACACATAAATCCAAACACCCATGTGGGTGTGCAGGGCCTTTAGTCTATAATAATACATCAATTGTACATATAAAATTAAGGAAAGCAGTAGCTGTTGTCATGAAATAATAATGTCATGAAATAAACCATATAATACCCCCTGACATGACCTGAAATCAAATGGTTAAATCTAATGTATATTATGTTTGTTGAGCATTTCAAATCAGAATTAAAACACCTTATATATTGTATATATTGCATTGTATGTATTACAATTAGCAGTATTAGGAGTATAGCAGCACTTGATCTGGTTGATGTGTCAAAGTTGGAGAGTGAAAAGGGGACTTTGTGCTCAAGCCACCATTAGTCAGCCTTTTTAATTACTAGACATCCTGTCCTTTGACTCTCCTTTGAAAAGAGTAAAGGTTGGAGGTAGAGAGGAGGCAGATGAAGCTAAAGACATTGTAATTAGTTATTGAGTGGGGTAGGTGCTTGCTGCAGTGGACAATGTCAGCCAGTGTAACATGAGCGATTCACTGGGTGGGTGACATTAGTCTATTTGCCTTCTGTCACCTCTCAAGACACCCATGGCAGTTTTAGATAGTGTCAGGCTGTCTGGCTTTGGCTGTCCATCAACAACATTCTCAAGACCAAATGGGGAAAACAGAGCTTAACCTGAAAATCAATGAAATCTTAGACCTTTGAGGTAATAAATCAATAGTTTTCTGCTGGTATAAAGGGACCTTTCTCTTCCACAGAACTCACAAACAATGATTCAAAAATATCTATAATTTATGACGTATGCCAAGAAAAAATATTCAAAGTCCCTCACAAGGCTTCAAAAAGTGAAATCTAATAAATATGATCCAGTAAAAGAACAGCATATGTTCACCTAAATGGATCTTAATACGAGCAATATTGCACAGAGTGAAGTAACAGTGTGGCTATGGGAACATTTTGGCAGCCACGTCTGTTATGCAGAGAGGGGGGAAAGGGAGCTCAGTGTTGTTGAGCAGTGAGAACAGGTGGGAGGCTTGTATTCATGTGTGCACACGCTTATGTGCACAGGTGCAATATAAAAATATGCATTCAGGTTGTGTGTTTGTGCATGTTGATGCATTTGTCTGTGGGCCCCAGAGGTGCCCAAGTGCAAAGGAGCGAAATATGCAGTGTTGGCAGAGTGGATGTGACTAATGCCTGATACTTGGACACTTCTAAAGATTCGGTTTCCCCTCTGCCTCGGTGCTGGACAGTGATCACAGTGGAGAACAGCAGAGGCTGCAGGACTGGTGAAAAGTATGATTAGGAATTATTAAAGTGGTAGGTCCCTTTGCAGCTCGTATTTATAGCTCAGGTGTCATTATGGGCCACCCTAAACCTGAATTTACATTGTGCTATTTCAGTGATTTGGACAGGAAATTCAAACTCTACGAATCCAGACACCTGTCTCCCTAAACTATAAATCAGAACATTATGTCTAAAGGATTAATTTGACATTGTGGAAAAATGTGCTTACTCAGTTTCTGGCAGAGAGTTAGATGAGAAGATTGATACCACTCTCACATTTGACAGTTAAATATGAAGCTACAGGCAGCAGCTGGTTCGCTTATCTTATCATAAAGACTGGAGAGAGGTGTAATTGCAGGCCTTGCTCTGTCCACAGGTTACAAAACACATCAACTGTACTTTAATATGGAAATACTCAAGTAAAACTACCTCAATATTGCACTTAAGTACAGTAAATGTTACTTTTCACAATTCCTTATAGATTCATTATAAGCCATTAAAGGAAAAACTTTTGGGTTTGCCAGGTTGTAAAAAATCCTGTTAATAAATGGTTGTGGCTCTTTTTCGTACAGTCACAGTTTGAACAGTTTGCTCTTCCTGATGAATTAAAGAGGTGAAAAGAGAAGGAGGACTAACAGCACCAGGGGGATTGTCTCAACCTTGCAACTCCAAAGGTTGTGCTCAGTAATGGCTTATAACTGACTTAAAAAGCATCAATAAATTATTTGTTAACCATTAATAACAGTACAACTTATGAACCCGTTACTAAAGGTGACTTATTAGAAAGTGATACCAATATAACTACTGCTACTGTCTGTCTCACTGCTGTTGATCTTATAGACTGGTTCAAATTCACACAGTGAAGCTAACCTGTTGGATATATTACAGGGGATGTTTTTCATTAACTTATGCTAATGATACTCTAGCTTTGCTGATACGAGCTAAAAAATAAAAAAAAAAAGAAGAAAGAATCATCCTTGAACATTTTGCTGACAGTTGTTTGTGAGATTATTTGCACAGATCACACTCACTTCTGTTTAGTTTTGGGAAAGGGGGTTTGGAGAAAAGGATATTGAGACAGGCACAAAATCCTGATGAAGTGAAGCGATACTTTTCTTACTTTAGATAGCTACTCTTGCTTCCCTCTGAAGATAAGCACTCTGATTTTGAGAAAATAAAACTTCTCTTCTATAAAGAAATACTTAAAATGTTTGGAACTGTGTGACCTTGGGCTTTCATTTTCATTAGATCCCATCACAGAGCTGAGGTTACTGCTAATCTTGGTCAACAAGCCTTTGCTGACCATGAACGACATGTTGGTTTGGACTTGCCACAAGAGAGGGTCCTTTTCAAATTGCAGGTCAATAAGAGGAGCCCCTAATTGAAGCAGATGAAAAGATCTGGCCAACAGAGAAGTGCCATGTTATTAACTGATGTTTAGATAGACTTGTTGGCTTTTAAATTGAGAAGGAAAGGAGCAGGCTTGATGCTAGATAATCCATTGTTCCCCCTGGACGCAAGACTGACTGCTTGGCTTCATCTGCAGCTAGAATATAGCCAGCAGGCCTGGTATCACCCAGCTGAATGAGACAGCAGGTGGAAATAAGAGTGGAAAAATGCTCCCAGAGACAGCTCAAAGTATTCGACACTAATAACTTGACAGCTTTAATAAATTAAAACTTGACAGTGACTCATGCAGGGTCCTGAGGAATAAATGCCCAGTGGTAACTTGACAGTAAATAATATCTACTCTTTTACAGACAGGAGTGTGTGTCTCGCTTCCCAATGTCAAAGGAGACAAATATCTTACTGCTGTGCGTGAGCATGCACATGGGCGTGTGTGTGTGTGTGTATGTGGTCACTGTTAGAGACACTGCAGCGACTTGTGATGATACATGAGAAAAAGAGGCAGAAATAGAGGGGAAGCTGAGCTGAGTTTGGCACATATGGGGCTCTGGTTTATTCATTTGATGCCAGACCTTTTCACCTTGAAGTTTTCCCCAACAAAGGAAAAACAGTACAGACCACTGCAAGACAACGCTCAGACAGGGATCCATGTGCTTAATTTTGTAGACCTTTAATTTCCCTCCTCGTAAAGCAATAAGTGGAGGATACCACACTGTTGTCAATATGATATCAAAATGTATTCAGGCTAAAATAAGAGTGTGAAATTAATCAGTTACAAACCAATATGCGGGGCCCTGATTCTATTTTCTGTACACAAGGCAACATAAATCATTGTGAACCTCATTAAATGCCCAGCAAGCTTGAGGTAATTTCCCTGGGAGGCCGCTTGGCTCGAAGCTCCCAAATCCACATGACTGTCTCTGGCCTCAGCACGGCCTGGCAATGCAGAGAGAGAGAGAGAGGGAGAGAGAGAGAGAGGGAGTGAATCAGACAGAGAGGCAGATATAGACAGAACCAGACAGAGCGATAGAGTGAGGGAGAGATGGGTGACTGGGTTTTGAATGATGAGTTCTCCTCTATCTCTCTTCAGGGCCCTGATAGTGACCGAGGCGGCAGTGGACCTCTAGTGATCGCACTCTGCTCCAGACTCATTTTATGTAATAAGCACTTCAGGCTTGCACTTACACTGTCCACAAATTTCATTCAGAGCCATGCTTTATTACTACGAATTTAGTATATCTTGCTATCAAACTCATGTTGCTCATGTTTCATCATTTGTTTTCTGTCTAAATGCTTTGCTGCACTCGCCCAATGCCAGCAAGATGGAAGAACAAGAAAACCTCCCATCATTCACACTTGGGAGCATTCACACATTAATCAGCATGGTAACACCCATTATTCTAGCCTTGTAACAGTGGTAACATGCTATATTAGCTCAGTCAGAGACACTTAAAAATGAGTATTTACTCATATGTTTATACAATTGGTTCTTTAAGGGAGCGCTCAAAAAACAGCCACATACATTAAGTCTATTAAGTCTGGTTTAAGAACAGTGCTCTAGATTTATTTACTTACACCCAATAGCATCACTAACTGTACCCTATACTTCTGATAATAGTGACATGCTACTCTATTGAGTGGGTGGCTCTCTACTTTGCAAAAGAATACAGACTCTCAAACTGCATGTGTTGTCACACTAATGAAGCATATTTAAACCCCCTCCGAATGATTCACATTGGTAAAATAGAATGACGCTGAACATTTAAATCCTCAAAATAGAAAATGTATTAAATAAACAAAAATCAGGCCTAAATAGTAATAATATAAAATACAGTAACTGTCCACTTGGCAAATCTTACATAAACATCTACACTAGTTGGGGGTTTCACTCTTTTCCTTTCTGTGGGGAAATATTCAACTGAACGCCCCTTAAAGGAGCCATTTGTAAGTTTTGCTATTGCTACATAGCTAACTTTAGCATAAACAGCTGTTTACTTATCAGTCTAGAAGCAACACTGAGAGTTCAGCATTCAACTTCATTCCTTTACTCACGAAGAGCTATCTCCAGTGTTGGAAAGCAATGTCAATGTTAACTCATTCTCTATCATGGCCTTTTCTTCGACTGAAGTTAGCATGCTAACCAATGAGCCTCCGCCTGTCTCGTCACTTTCCTCTTGTCTTGTAAATGCAACAATGGCTGAACCGTCAAGCAACAATCACCACCACCTGCTCCCAGAAATAAACCACGTTTGGTTGCAGAGAAAACTTTCAAATAGCACACTTTCAGTTAACTCACTCAAAAACCTATTAAAATGGATCCAGCCATATGAAATTGCACCTACACTAATGGTGGAACTTCATAATTTGGGATGAATGTGTAATTTATTATCTGCAGGGAAACAGTAGAAAGTAACTACAATATCACCACGATCTAGTCTAAATAAAGATAGGAACTTCTGCGTGTCTGCGTGAACTATGGCTCTAAAAATGCGTAAACCACTGAACTGAGTGTTGACATTGATGACGGCTGGCTGTAAATTTGGTCTTGTGTGGAACTTTTTCAGTTCTCATCACAGCAGCAACGCTGTATGTGATGTGTGTGGGAGGATTGTGAGGTGCCTTGGCAACACCACAAACCTTGTTAAGCATTTGAAACTTAATCACAATACAGAAAATGATGAGGCTATGCAGCAAGAGAGGAAGAGGAGAGGTGCTGCTAGGGAGAAACAGACTTCACTCACAGACGCCTTAGGCAGTGGCAGGAATTATCCAGGTACAGAGAGAGAGAGAGAGAGTGTGTAGCTACTGGCGACGTTTTTCACAGCCACTGACCGTGGGAAAGTTATTCACATCTGTCTGGACTTCAGCTTGTGTGTTGATGTTCAAACCACTGGATTTCCCCAAAACCACATAATGCTGTATCATTCAAATTGAAATAAATAAATAAATGCTACAATAAATAGATATGTGAAGATCAGGGCTGCAACTTTTGATTTTGGCTTTGAGTGAAATTTGTGTCCCAGCGAACACCTCACATCAGTTCAATAAAATATTTCTCAGTTGTATTATTATTTTCAAACCCTAGGATGCTGAAATGGCTGTTTTATTGCCAGTACTGTAAATTCTAATGACACTTACGTATGTAATTTAATTGATTTACTCCACAGGCAACAAACCGATCCTTACTAAATGTAGGCCTCTGCTCAGCCAATGATGTTCACTGACCCAGTCTCATTTGTTAAGACTGACAGCTGACAGATTATTTCAAAATGTAGGTATTGGCTCATTTATGCATTTATTATGGCATTTATCTATGTCATTATGAATTTCACAGGTTATTTCCATTTGAATGACATGGCATTCTATAGTTAGTCAACCTGTTGATGTCTCTCTTCTAGATAAATTTTGTACAAAGTATTGTTATCATATTGGTATCGGAGATACCCTGAGTTTTACTTGGTATCAGAGAGGAAGTCGTGGTATCGTACATCACTTTTTCACCCTCCAGCAGTTCGGTTTACCACTGTTCTTTTTCCACTAGAAAGGTGGCTCCACACATCAAACCCTCGGCAAATGATGAAGAAAGTCTCTCCTCCCTCATTGCCAGAGGTGCAGCTGGGCCACTTCTGGTTTCCTCTTGTCCGTTGTTGGGGTTGATGATATCCATTACGGTACTAGCTGAAGGTTAATGCCAAAAATAATAAAGTCCACAAGCAATAGCTTTCCAGCAGCAGGGCTGTTAGCACACTGAACTTCGATAATCTGAAAACTGCATTTAACTTAAAATAGCTGTGACTGCAACTCACTGTGTCTCATGACTTCAATATTATTCATATCACAAAAATTTCACAGCTAACGTTCCTGTAAACACTGTGAATTTCTCTCTGTCCTCTCACCGAGACAGAAACTAACGTACTGTTCTCACACACCCCTTCATCTCGCTCTGCTGTCGTTCTCTCCCCACCAATCACTAACTAAGAAACTTGATGTTGCCTCATGATTGACTAATAAGAGGTAGAAGGCAACAAACAACACAACAGCTCACCACGTGTAAAACTACAGTCATTACACTAATCCCCTAGTAAATAGTTACATGTATTTAGACACTATACCCATTACATGGTCATACACAGAGAAAACATGGAAAACATCTTAGGATTTATGAGCAAATAACAGCCTTTTATTGGTCATGTGAGCTTGTAAGAAATTCAAGATTTCTCCAGCTAAGGGCAACAACTACAGAGCTGAGGAGAACAGTTTTACAGACAAAAATGTTTTCAGCATCTTTAAATCATTTTTTGTTAGTCATAGTATTCTATTTGTAATAACTAGCCCCTGTATGATCAGTTTGAATTGCTCCCCCCTGGGAGGTGTTTTACGATATTTTTGACAATAAAAAAGTATTTATAAAAAGGATTTTATTCCTACTGCTATTTTAACCACGAAATCACAGGTTGTCTTTCGTCTTTTACTTGTTCCCAGGATGTGACTGCTTCATTAACTCCACTTTCTCCTGCCACATAGAGCCTGCAGTAGTTGAGATTGGTCAACACCTAATACAAAGTAAGTCTGAAACATTACAGAGGGGATAGCTGAAGATACGGCCCAGCTCCAGCTTATATATTACTGAAGCAAGCAAGAGGGGGATGCTTTAGTGGCCTCAAGCCCAGGCTGTGGTGAATGAGTTGCTGTGTGGGAAAACTTGCCTGAGTTAAAATTAAAACACAAAACATTGTTCTAAACCAAGAACAAAACAAGAGCTATAAACATGCACTTACTGAAACAACAATCAGATCAAGTGATGGCGTGCATTAAGTATTTGAACACTGATACAGACTGTGCTGCTTACTTGTGTGACATGCCAAAGCTTTTGAACAAATCCATAATCCCGTTTTTCATCACTGTGTAAATCTTGATTTGTGCTCTGCTGTTTTTAATCAAAAATATTTCTTTCAGCCTAAATCCCACTTCCCTGCTCTGCCACTGTAATGTGAAATTTGTTACTTGGACTGCTAGATGTGCTAGATGTGCCTGAATGGCATTCATTCAATTCTAAACAAGTTTGCCAACCATTTTTAATCATTTGTTCTACAGTAATATGTTGTGGTTAAGATATCACCCAAGGGTGCAGAAGCAGTCTTAAAACCACAACAACAACAACAACTCCGAGATTGGATCCTTTCCGCTAATCGCTAAAAACCTGATGTCAAAATTAATTCATAAACAAAATGGTTGCTTACAGTTTATCAAGAGATCACACCACAATATAACACAAACTGCCTCTGGGAATCATTTGAATTGGACTTTCCATGTTGCAATCAGTCAAGCGAGACCCCCACTCTGTTTCTTTAACTGCTGCCTCTGTGATTCATCAAGGAGCTGTAGCTAGCCCACACTCACAGGAGACACAGGTCAGTGTTTGCTCACAGAGAAACACAGAGATGGTAGCTTTCACTCAAGTGCAGATTATTACTAGAAGATGAAAATAATGAATTCTTGTGTCATCCATTTTTAATCCACATGTTCTTTTATTTTTCAATCTTTCTCTTGTCCATAAGGGCAAAATGTACTTTTTAGTATAACTGCTAAAAAGGCGCACATCTCATGTATGACAATTATTATAGATCAAAACTGCTGTAATAGAGGAGTGAAACCCTACTATTAGATGGCGATCATTCATCACTGAATTCCATGGCCATTTCGATTTCACTGAACCCTCATCAAAAAACATAGTTTCGCAGCCGTTCTCAGTTAATATCTCGTTCCTTAAGGGATTCACCGCAAGGTTATTACAAGGAGTATGCTTCTGTGCTCCTGTATGTGTAAGTGACATATATTATGTGAGAGAAGTAATATGTTGTGGAGTGTTAGTAATAGGCTGAAAAATTGGCTCTAGAGATCTGATGTAGGACTTGTGTTCCCAAATGACTTTCAGAAAGATAGTACATCCAGTTCTCCAGATCTCCTATTTTCTCTCTCTCTCTCTCTCTTTTTTTTCTTTAACAGCAGACGGATGATCTGCTGCTCAAAGATTCACTCACGATGAAACCCTCCTCGACAGTTATCCTGCAAAAATTTCCTTTTTCAAAAGTGCTTTGTTTGACAGTCAGTCACTTTCCTTGTTAAATAATAGTTCGACATTTTGGGAAGTATATTTAATCACTTTCTTGCCAAGAGTCAACGAGAAGATCCACTCTTAAGGCTAGCCCGCGGCCGGTTATGTTAGCTTAGCGCAAATACTTGAAAAAGGGGGGAACCACCTCTGTCCAAATGCAGCTCTGCCGACCAGCACCTCTAGAGCTCTCAGATTAACACGTCATATCTTCTTTGCTGGAACACACTGGATGTGTGGCGTGTGCATGGCAGCTGCGGAACATCTTGGTTTTCATTTCTGCAGACACACTGCCTGCGTGACTGAATCTGAATATGACACAGACATTTAAAAATATAAATATTATATTTAAGAAATATAATATTTACAGTTTATGGTATCAACCTTGACTTGGTGGACTTATAAGCACATCACAGGTGCGATTTAAAAAGCAGCATCAAAGAAAAAGGTAACTCCTATACACTAATTCCAAGCCCCAAAAAATTCTCAACCAGCTTTTCACTTCCTTCCAGCGTGGCCGTCTGGAACAACTATAAACGCTTTAAACGTTTGATGTCATCGTATTAACTAGTTCTGACGGACCAGACAACTGGCCCTTAGATGAAAAGATTGATTCCACTGAAACATGAAATGCCTGCATACTGACTCCAAGCCACAATATCTATTCAAAAAGACCAAGATCCAGGTCAGATTTTCGTCAGGTCAAAAAGTTTTTTTTGAAGAAGTGATCGGACACATGATGTAAGATGAAGTAGCGTTTCCGAAGCTATCTGACCATCCAACAAGCAGTTTGGACAGAATATGACTGACTGTCTTGAAATAATGATAATTCTACAACTGCCAAACCAATGTCACTTTGATAATCCACTGGAAAGACAGCAATGTACTGAGTGTCACTATGTGAGCACATTTTGGCATTCTTTCTAATTAATATCCCTAAAACATCAAGAACTACACTGTATAAATGTTATAATTTGATTTTACAAAGTACTTCAATTGCCTGCTAAATTAAGTGTTTTTTAATTGATTTTGCTCGATCAATCATTTCATGAGACTAAGTGTCACTTTCAATTTTCCGGATGTGGATATCTGACATTGGAACGCACTTGTCAACTTTAAATTGGTTTGTTGTGACTGACAAGTCGTATTGACCAACCGCAGAGGAACAGCTCAGCCCTGCCGGCTGCTCTGGGATCGACTTCCAGATGATCACAGCATGTCCACTGGAGCCGTTGTGGCGGTAATGACAATGCTTCACGCACTTCTGCAACCTCTTTCTGCGCCTCTCTCATTACAGGGAGGCCTCCCCGTCTCTGTTACGACAGTGGCAGCAGCAGTGAGCCAAGATAGGAGATAAGTGGATGAAGAGGTAGCAGGTGGGCTTTCAGGGACAGCCCCATAACAACAACACTATAAAACACACTCTGATTACACTAATTGCTGACTCACACTTTCCTTATAGCTACTTTATGTGTGCTTTAATGTTGCAATGAAACGGTGTTTGGAAATAATTGTGTCTCCTTAATTTGCACTATTTCTCTCTCTGTAACTTAAGGGATGTTAAAGGTCATGAAAGTAGTGTTACTTATTTAACAAAACAGCCAAGATCAATTAGATAAATTTAGCTTAACCATTGGCAAATTAATTTCATCCCAAAAAAAGAATCTGCATAAAGCACAAAGACAATCACATCACGATATTAGGTTCATCAGTCAAAACAACCACCTCATTACAAAATCAGTAAACAGTGCAGTCAGTAACAAAAGAAACTGAGCATCGCAGAAAATCAAATCTAGTGAGTATCACCAAACGTTGTGTGTGGCCAGGCTACACACACACACACACACACACACACACACACACACACACACACACACACACACACACACACACACACACACGGACAGGGTCACATGCCCATCATATCGCCTGTAGACACACATCCTCAGAGGCTGTAACGGTTCACAGTGCTATGCACAATGAAACACTTTTGTATAACTGTATGAAACCACCGAGTGGTTGAATTCTGTAGAGGACTGTCAGACGACACCTACAAAGTCAAATATATGAACAAACACAGATTTAGCTTCAGTTCAATTTAGCTCTCTGCTTTAATACTGCATCCTGTATCTCTCTGTATCGTTTTTGACCAGTGTTACTCTTCCCACAGTGTGAGTTCTCCGTGGTTGCACACATCGGTAATTGGTGTATTGTGCTGTACCGTACTTTTTGTTTTGTTTGTATCATTTGGAGTTTGCTAGCATATACAGTAAACACATTATTTGATTAAAAAAAATCATCAATCATCACACAGCAACCCTTAAGCATTGATGCATATGCAGCAGGGAGACACTAGGACCCGTGTAGGGGTGGTGGTCAATGGGAGAGCAACAAAGTAGTAGGCTTATAGGGAGCAGGTGTGTCAGAATGAAGACTTTGTTGTGCTTTGTACTATCTGTGTATTCATGGCTGTAGTTAGCCCAAACCTTTCATTTAGTAATTGATAGTTTTTATAGCCATTTTAATATTTTAATTGTAAAGGTGCACATAGATAAATTAAAAGTGGGTCTGCCATAACTTTTATTGTAGCATTAGAACTAGGAACCAGTACCTTGCAAGGTAAGTTATTAATAAAAAAAAATGGCAAATTCAAGTTCACCTTCCACCCTCACTTGTAACAATGCTCTTGTTTGTTTATTGGCAAAGCACTGGCTGCCATCTACTTTAACACAATTTGTTTTAGTACAGTTCATTTTAACTTTATTGTGTCGGTAGATCGTTTTATCGTTGATTATAGATTTTACATCTTTGCTTCTACCACTGCAGATTGTGTGGGAGGAATGCTGGGAGTCTTCTCACTTTTGATGGTAGTTGCTATGGTTTGTTTTGGCACATTTTCTTAGCATGGTGTTTTTATTTGAGTTATTGGTTTCGGTTTGAAAGGGAGGATACTCCTAGTACCCTGTGGTTGGCTTCCTAGGTGTGATACAGCTGTCTTTCCTTTCCTCTTCCTCCCTCTTAGGGCTCTACCTCTTAATAAATCAGTTTAGGTAGTTAATGTACAATAACTGTTACATTGTTTTTGCTGAATCTGTGTCCCAGCCCATGTGTTTCTGTGGCCAAGGACTCAATTTAGTAATAAAAAGCAATGGAGACTCAAAAACAAGCAATTTCATTTTGGACTCCAGCTTCACAGACCGCAAAGCACATGGTCGGCTTTGCCAAACATAACATACTTATTGAACAACATGATCTTGTGCTTGTTCAATAAAATATCTCATGTGAACATCACAGTTGAGCCATGATGCTACCCATATCAGTTATTCAATAGACTTTGACAGAAAAAAAATTGATTTGAATGATAATTGATCATACTCAAGGTTGTATAAATTACACCCACTGTGTACAATTAAGTTAATGAATACATTACTGATTTTCCATAGGTTTCGCATCAGGACAAAAGTGATTAGTACATACATCAGCATCCATCAGGACAGAGGTTGAATTATTAGCTTATTGATGTGGGTTCAGTGTAATGAGCACAGGTCATTGTGGAAGACTGAGTACCCAACATTTGCAGCTAATAACAGTGCAAAAGGACAGGAAGGCAATATGAAAAGGAATTAAGAAAAAAGACCCAATCTGTGAGGTGATGAAATGCAAATTGCAACAGGGATACCGTTTGCATAAAATCTATTAACACCGGAAAGATGGAAAAATAAATATATAAAAGGGGTGTTATGGATGGGATGATAGGTAATGCGAAGTTTAAGGACACTGTTTGGCATGGCTGGCATCATTCACAGTGCGGTTCACAGGCACAGGGGAAATTAGTGGAGATGGTGCTGTCAGAGTTTCAGCTGAATCGCACTGAAAGTACATTCCAGTTACACTGGCCTGAGAGGCAATCGCATCGATTCATGTACTTGATGATATCCTGCAAGGATGGCAGCGGCAGCATTTGAAATGTTGTCAGTGGAGAAGGCCTTTGCGCAGATCCACTGTGGTGAGACAAACAAGGCTTCAATTTAACTACAGTAACAATCTGTGACATTTTTATCTATACTGTACATAAATGTCTGCTTTAATTACCCCTACTGAAGTTTTTGAAAGCTTAAACTTTTTTTTCAGTTTGCTATTGTTGGCAAATTCTTTTTTGAGGGACAAATCCACTAATGCAGATTGATAACATACTGTATACATTTGAAGAAATAACTTAGTGTTAAAAGATAAATATAAATTTAAAGGATTATACTTTAACAATGAGAAATATGTTTCACTCTCCCAGACTGTATCATTATATGACATGTTCATGTGCACAAAAGCCAGCTCCTGTCATTTGAATGCAGTGCTGTGAATCACCTGTGAATGTGCACACCATCTGAATATGGTGCAGGAAAGGTGGACGGCAAAGCTACCATATAAAGGAAATGAGTGTAGATACATTTAATGGTTATAGCATGTATCATATATAATGAATGACAATAAAATAAAAAACAAATAGTATCAAATCTTCAGAAATATAAAAATTGAACAGAGCCTGTCTCAGGTTTTTTTTTTAAGCTGCAGAACCAAATACGTGAAATACATTGTCAGTGAATAAGTTGTGACTTAGCACTTACATTACACACAAATATCTCCTTATGTGGATGAAAATGTAATCTGGGCAGCATTAAGGAAACGTGTCCTGTTGCAGATTTGTATTACATAAATGTTATTTTTAGGAGAAATGGCTGCAAAAACAGACAGACTGTCAAAGGTGAGACTGACAGGCACACATCCAGACAAGGTGGCTGAAAGTTAGGAGGCATGAAACAGACAGATATAAGAACAAAGGGATCTGCTGCTTTGAAAAGCCATTTCCTCCCAGCACTCGTCATGATCCTGTTACAAAACAAAGGACAGCACGGTGACCACCAATCAACCAGATCCTTTCAGCAAACGCGTCACTCATCAGTACGGTACAGCTGTGTCCTCTCTGAACAGCACTGCTGCCTTGGCCATGAATTAGAGATGATGCTGTAATCCCAGGACTCTCAAACAAAGAAGTGAAGCTCAATATAGGCGGCTGTGAATTATCCTCCGTAAACAGAAGAAGTACGTGCCCCCAAAGTAACTATGTTCCACTCTCTCAACCAGCCACTAATTACAGCCAGAGGAAGGAATGTAACACTCAGTTTTACAGACCAGTGAAAAATGCAGAGCTATTTATTACAGTAAGAGAGAGGGAGAACAACAGCTTATTACAAATCACTGTAGGGGAGAATACTTTTAGTGGATTAAAAAAGAGGGTGCTGCTCATTTTCATTTTCCTTTTACTTAGCATATCATATTCGCAACATCTCTGAGGAGGAGCCCGGCAAGCGGGGGGATTTCTTTGGATAATCCAACAAATATGCAAATCCAGGCAGCTTCCTAATTATTCTGATCATGATAACCGCTGGCACATACTTGGCTTCTTGTTTAGAAGCCCTGTTAGGTAGGTAGTATCCAGAAGCATGGCCTGATGCATTATTAAGTATTACATTATTACACGAAAGCCAAGAGATACCCTGCTTTCACTCCATAAATCTGAGTGTGCACCCCTGTTAACTCATGCTGCACCTAAACAGCAGGTTAAACTGAGGACTTGAAGCCTCTAGCAGTGATATAAATTGATGTGGGAATAAAAAGTATTCATAGTCGCAGACAGAAGCATCTCCCTGTGTTCCCTCTCTGAGCCTGTGAACAGAGCACTGGTCTTCACTCTGCCACCTCCAAATGGCAGTGTATTGATCAGAGGGTCAGACCAGATTGGATTCAACCGTCTAATCCACTGTGCCATGCCATGTTCCTGCTCCAACAGCTGTCAATTATGCTTCTGGTAACTGAGGTCAGGAGCAATCATGGCAGTTTATTGTTAAGATAAGGTTCAGGATACACTCTGGAGAAGAAGTAGAAAATGGACAGACCTGAGGAGCGCTGCTCTACATAGCAGCTAAAACAATGGTGTGAAGGGAGTCAAATAAAGCCATAAAACAACAAATCATTTACCAAACCATTCTCCCAAATAGCGATTGTGCAATCATAGCAATCCTTGAGGTCATTGGCACAAGTAGGTCTGTCAAGCTTTGGATTTCTCCTCATGTTCAAGAGGCTTACATCATTTGGAAGATGGTATCTGTTTTTAGTCTCACCAAAACCAAAAACACATAAGCTCAATTGTAAGGAACAGATTTAACAGTGTTAAATAACATAACATAACATACAACACTATGAGGTTGGTGGTTCAATCCCCAGTTGTTGCATGGCACAATGTGAATGGCTAAATTAAATTGTACAGCATTATGGATAAAGGCACTATACAGGCTACATGCAGCCATTTAAGCTGCAGTCATTAGTATGGCAAGCTAACTAGCTAACTAGCTACACTAGTAAGTCAGCGTTACCTCTGTGGCCAAGGCACAAATTAAAAAAAAAAAATCAGCTGAAAAACAAAATTACAGCTGGAGATCGTGTTTTCCACCAACCCATGGAGCTAATATCTACTTAATTAGCTAGCTAGCTTCAGCTTATAATATCCACCATGAAAAAGTTTGTCATTTCTGCCGGTTGCCGCCTAGAAATGAGCAGCTTGCTTTTATCTTCTTCTGTTTGAAATCAAGGACCCATTGTTCCAAAAATGACTGAGAATTTAGATCAGTAAATCTGCCACCGTTGTGAATTGTATTTGCAGCACGGAAGAACAAAAAATGTGACGGGGATAGCAACAGGGGGCATAGATCAGCAAACCATGATCAGAATCACAGAGGCACTTAATATTGCTCAATGCTCAACAAAGCAACTGAGGCATCAGTAATGACCCTGTCAGCCTGATGAACACGATGCATGCATACACAATCTAGAAAGTACGTGTCTCATTGATCTTCTATTCTCATTCCAGTGCTTCTGTCTTAGGTTTCTCGTCCCCTGCAGGGGGCCCGTTGGCATGCTGGGCCACGGGCCCGAGGGACATTCAGCTGTGTCTAATGTGCTCCCAGCTTGCATCAGGTGCCGCGGTGTTTACTCAGACAGAGGTGAACACTGAGTGTGTCTTGTTGGTCACGACAGCCACACATGTTCCTCCTTTTCACGGCAGACGAGAGGCAGATGACAGTCAGTGATGTGTCAATCTCTCAGCCATAGCTTCAACATTCCTCCATCGCAGAGGGCGGAAAACAGGTTGAATCCTTCTCCACATTCAACCAGATGGTTGGCTGCAATTTCAAAAGCGTCATTGTCATTCTCTGACATTTCACAACCTCCCCTCTGAGCCTTTGCTTGTCTGAGTCATGGTTACTGAAATGAGAATTGCAGCAATATGGAATTTAGATGCCTCACTGGATGATCAGCCTTAACTGTCTCTTGATAAAAGGAGGATCATTTTATTGTCCTGATTGTCTTTGAATGCTTAGGCAGCGTGTCAAACATGAACAAATGAGGAGTAGAAAAACAAATACATTCGCCAACTTGAGTTCGACATAATTTAACATTGATATTTAGAAGTCAATACTAATAGATGTCAGTGGGGGTAGACTACTAAAGAAGGATTCACCAATACCTGTTTTGAAATTGCTGACTGGAGATGTATAATTTTAGGAGTCAGGTACAATTTCTTAAGTCAGGAACAAACGTTATCAGAGCATTTGACTCTATTTGCTGGAGGCCATGGCTGAAGCCAGCTGGGAGTGGCCTCTGGTCTGCTGCTTTTTGAATGTTTTTGCTGGTAAATAAACCCTGGAGTTGTGCATTAAACATCACTGCTTACTGCATCAAAGGCTTTTTGGATGGTCTGAATAATTATTGCTTTCAAGCAAAAGTTTGTTGTCTTTATGGCTCTTCATTACTCATTTCTATTTGGTCAAGAAGGGATGTCGATAAAAGGTCAAATGGATTAGCACTGGGTCCAAAATCACTCTTCATTTATTCACTACTTCTTACTGACACGTGTGGTCTGGTCACACAATTGTAACTTTCAAATAAAAAAATTACGCATTGTACTGCCAATTCTATTTCTGTGTCCATGGCACATGATGTACATGACATCTAATTTAAACAATCCATAGTTAAGGGTTCTGCATCATGCACACACTTTTTGCTCAGAATTCATACATTCTAATGAAATGTAAAATATAGTTCACTATATAGTAAAGGGGAAATTATGTCAGACACAATAACCTTTGGTATTATACATTGTCACACATACATATCCCCACAAGGTAGCTGTGTTGACATTATTTCATTCACTTTGTGATACAAGCAAAGGAGGCAAGATTTTTGCCACATTTCATTTCTGAATATGGGACTGATACAGACAGTCAATGTACTCGTATTGTTCTATTCCAGGTGATGGAGGGTGGTGAGAGTGGTGAACTGAAAGCTTTCAGTGGAAATGGTTTTACTTGACGTCTGTTCCTAGAAGAGTAGAGGAGAACAGTCTTTTTTTCCAACACGCTTCATGCTGTCCTCACCCTGAATACTGTATATTCGGCTGACGATTTAGTTTAATTTAATAATTAAATATCAGTCAAGAAAACCAGGTGTTGATCCAGTGTTGGGTGGATGGGCACCATCTGCACCACTCACCTACAAGGGACTAACACATGTGATGATACATAAAAAATTAAACAATAACAGCACAAGACAGTGTCAGCTCTAAAACTTTACTGTACCAAAAGTGACACAGTGATCATGTTTAAAGATTGTGGCAGATCCCCTCCTGTGTGGCAGACATCTAACTCCCATTAGCCTGAGCTGAAAGGATGCCCTTCAGGTTATTTATGACTGGCAAGATTGACCAAGGTAAGAACCAGCAATGATCTCCCTGTCACTTTCACTAGTTTATATCAAATCGCTCCCGCTTCATCACTGCTGCCACTGATAGCTCAATTCCACCAGCAGAAATACAATCAACGCCAACATTGACCAGCTGTCGGTGAGAAAAATATAGTGTTTATGAGAGTGAGGCCTGTAAGTTCCAGGGTTATGCTAAGGAGTAACTGACTTAAATAGCTCACAGCGTTTAGGCCACCCACAGATAATTGGTGGAGGGAGAAAATGGAAGCACAATGTCTCAACTCATGAACATCTCCGCTCAGTGAATTCAAACACGTATCGGTGTGCATAACACTGCAATACGCCTTTTTGCTGTGCTGGATTAGCATAGCACAGTTACCCACATGTCACCCGCAATCAGAGTGACTGCTCAGTCAGAACTGAGTTTTCAGGCTTGCTGGTGTATGAAATTCATTTACTTCACACCTCTTCTCAGACTTCATCTTAAATCAGTGGCCATTCAGCTCTGATGGGAGGACTTGTGGCATGTGGCTGCCTGCAGCATATACAGCAGAGAACTTTGCACTCAAGAAGGAAATATTGGCAGAAACAGATGTAAGGTTAGTAGAATCAGACATTTCTACTGTCTCATCTTTGGAATAGAGATGCATAATGCTACTTGTGTATGTCTGTGTGTGTTGAGCTGATGCAGCAGGGACATGGCTGGGTTGGGTTTGTTCCAAAATGTTCTTGAATAGTGCACATAATAAATATATATATCTATATATATATATAGATATATATATGTATATATATACACACACATGATTTATACACATACATACAAAAGGTGCATTTGTACTGTCCTGTGGTGTTATGGGTAACTGTAGAGCATATAGGCTTGCGGAGCAGGACTCTTTCCAAATCTCACCTCATTTGTGTTTATACACAAATCGCAAATGGTGTCAATATCACATTTCACAAATGCTTGTCAGTAACAAATTGCAGAAACGTGTTTGAGTCCTACGTGGCTCTTGCAGGCTCATGCACAGGTCACAAGTATGGCATTTGTTTTGATGGGTAAAATAGATGCAGCTTCATAGGAAATGATCTCATCATCACTGAAAATTGCAGTTTGCATGTTACAGATTTGGTGGAAAGGCTCCTGAATATTGAGAAAGCCAATTGGTTGGCCCAACTCCAAAAGTGGCAGGGTTAGAAAAACCATGTAAACATGACACTTTAAATATAAAGCAACAGCTACAGAGAGAGTTCCTGTTCGCTCAGGGATGTACACTAGTTTAAAGGGAACCAGCTTCTTGCAAACAAATCTTACTTTGTGATAGAGACCCTGGCAAACAAATGCCAGCAGGCAGGCAGGCAGGCAGGCCATCAGATCAGGTAGCCAGGGAGAACATGGAACAATGGCAGCGCTCCCTACAAGCTTACTGCTTTAGCAGTTAGTACAAGACATTGGTGAACTTCAAACAATGATACAAGACATGTGCTGACAGACATCGTTCATACTAGGACCTTGGAATACTTGCTGACAATTACACTAAAGAGAAAGACAAATGTTTCTCCAATGATTTCATGACAATGACAATCTCTTATTTTGCTTTCTTCTTGGAGCCGTCTCGCTACCATCTGCATTTTGTTTTCATGTTTTCCAGCTGTGAGCAGCTCCTTCATTTCATTTGGAACAGTGTATTGAGGAGTAGTAGTGTTAACCAGCAGCAAACTCAAGCAAATTTAGTAGGCAAATGGTCTTTGAGTATCCTTAATTTTGGCACTTTTCTGGTGTGAACACAGCACACTCGTTATTACTCAAAATGGTAGTATCGAGCTGCAACACAGCAAGAAAGTAATCTAGAAGCATAGATCTCGAGGCATCACATGGAAGAGACAAGGCTGAAGGTGCTGCCATTAGAGTCTACAACATGTTAAACATGTTATTCTGTTTTAATTAATCCTTTAGTTGTTGATGATATAGCATTGGACTCAGTTTTAATTCTACTTTTGTAAATGCTTTTTGCATTACCAAATTTATGAGTGTAGCTATGAAAAACAGACTCAATATGGACCCAATTTACATGTTATGGGTCTTCATCTGAAAATATTTAATAGCTCTCGTCTTAACTCATAAAGCATTAGTAATGGATTCACTAATTCACCACACATCTTTTTTTTTTAATGACTATTACAGAAGCTCTTTTCCACTCTACCAGTGTTATTTACTGGCTTTGCCTGATTTTTAGGTTCCCTCTGTGGCTTCTATAATATCATTTGTTAACTGTTGGCTTTTGGATTGATGATATCACCTTTAATGCACAGTTAAGGGTGTCTGCAGACTCTATCGTAGACATGTTAATCCCTTATGAGACAGTGCACAATAGTTTTTCTCCAGGCAGGGCCCTTCTACTATTGACCAGGTTTTTGTATTCAGAGCTACTGGTTTTGAAATGAGGGCTCCTGGCAATCCAACCCTATCACTATTTTCAATACACGTGAAGCACTGAACAGATGGAGGCCAACAGGGTAAATACCTTTAAACAACCATGCAGATGCTCTGATGTAGCATCATGTTCGCTTTGTCTGAACCGTGAAGGGTTTTTTTTTTTCCAGCTCTGACTGAAGACAATTCTGTTGTAATTCACTGTAGATGGAAAGAAAAGGATGACTGGCCATGAAAACTTAATCACACTTTGGCAGGAGTTTGTAGTTTCAGAAACTCTTAGAAAAAAGTAAGTTTAATTAGGATTATTTTTAAACAGTCAGCAAGTATGCTGTGTTTCTGCAAAGTTAGTTTATCCTGCTATAATTGATTTTTTTCGTTGGCCACTCCAGCAGTTACAGAGCAACATTGCCATTATGTTTCTGTCCATCTGATAAATGCAAGCCCAAATAATTACTCATTTTTTAGCTCTGTTTTTGGTCTCTACCCTCTCCTGAGGGAAAACTCTAACTCCTTAGCTGCTACTTGCCCTACTACATTCACAATCTAGACTGTAACTCAGTTTATCTGCTGTTTAGTGCTAGACAGTTAGTGTACAGTGCGTTTTTCGAGATTCTATGTTGAAAACAGCTGATTGCTACGGCCATAAATAATGGTATGACAGCGGTGAAAAAGACCCAAAACAGTATATGTTGATAATACCAGCATTAACATTAGCAAACATTAGCCAGTGGGCATATTGGACAAGACTGTAGCAGCAAAAATCTTGAGTGTAATGAACCGGGCTTGTATTATAGTTGATAAAGTGAGAAATAATGTACTACTGTTTCATCCACATCATATCAGCCGGATGGGAATGTTGTAGAAACGTCTTGAGGCAGATCTCGTCTCAAGCAGAAGAGTCTTGTATATAAATTGCTGCACCTCAGGAAAGCCACACATAGCACAATGCAGAGGGTTCTACCAACACACACAGCATATACTGGCATAATATGAATGATATGACATAGAGGGAGAGACAATACATAAATTCATCAATGGAATTGGAGTCATGGCTAGATTTGTAGTGTGACTTCCTAGCAGGCGGCATGTCAGGGAGAACTTGGGAGTACATTTTAGAGTAATGCAAAGCAGAGAGCTCAGAGTAATAAGTCATAGCAAGTGTGAGCACAGAATAATTTGAGCAAAATTATGCTGTACAAAGAAAACATGAAAATCTCACAAATAGAACTAGGAGATTGACTTGACTGGTTTTCCCACTAATCTGCTCTTAATTACATGACATGAACGCAAGATGTCTTCATTTGTTTGTTTCTGTGTTTACCTTTAACAACGACCACGGGCTGGTTTGCATGGGACATCAGTGAAACAAAACCTGCATATTATGAAAAGAGTAGGTGGATGTGATTAAGTTGATATTCCTATTAAAACACCATGTTGCAGTGTTAAATATGCCAACACGTTTTCATCATGGAGGATAAAGAAGCTGGGTGAAAATAAGCTGATGTAAATATGATTCTTAAATACCTTTCACTGCAGCCTGCTGATAATCCCGTCACATTTCTTCCGTCACACAAAATGTCGGTGACGACTTGGATTATGAACTGAGAAATCCACCTTTGAAGCTTTAAATAAAGAAGTGGCACTAAATAACAAGAGCCATAACACAAAACACCTCATACTGAACAGGAAGTTGGTTATTGTAGTGTGGCCTGCTCACCAACACAGTCGACAGCGGGAGCAGCAGAGTTGGTCGTGACAGCTGATGAAATTAAGGTATTTTAACACCCAAACCTACTTCCACACTACTCCCTCCCATATTGATCAAATATAAACACAGAGACATCATGCACACATCTTTACGATCAGTGTGACTTACTTTCTGGAGATTTCATTTCTGGAGATTCCCATCATGAATAAACATCCATAAAACTGCTTTGGAATCATAGAAGAAAGACACTCCATATGAGAATTTGCCTATGAATCACCATGTTTCTAAGTTTTCTTCCATCAAACTAATCTAGTAATAATTATTTGTACATCCATGGGTGCACTGACAACAAAAACTACGACCAACTAATTCTGGCATTCTTTTAATGGTGCAAATTTTCTAACATGTAAGCAAATATAGACTAAGTGTACAAGTGTAAAAGTGACAAGTATAGAGTCAGTGAGTTAGCTAGCTGTGGGCTTCTATTCAGTCTTATCTCAGTGGAATACTTTTAAATTCTGTAAGAGTTTAATATGTCTGCTGCCACATATCTTTTTCTGTCATCCTGGCACACAAGCATTTAACGTGGATTCACTTGGGTCCTTTGTCTGGCTCACCAGGTTCAAAGCTCCACCCTCCAGGCAATTAGTCAGTCAACGCTCCATCACCCAATCAAAAGGCATCCATAATAACCAGTGGGATACCAATTAGGGTGAGGTGTTCCTATCTCCTACGCCAGGTTTCATCTTCCTATACCAAGGTACATTAATAGGGCTGAGTAGCTGTCACAGACCAATATATTATACTTTCAAATTCAAATAGGTCGAGGTTAGAAAATCAAACAGGAGTTTGAAGTTACGGAAATGGAAACCTATGATATGAATCCGTGAACATATTTCAGCAATGACACAAGTGCCTGTGCTCTGATCCACAGATATCATGTCATGATTCAGCCTGTGTCAGTGATGTTTTGCAGAAGGTAAAGATACTGCTGTTCCTCCTAACAGACAAGCACAGCCTATAAAAAGCATATTGATTGAATAGAATGGAACCTCCTCACATCTACATCTTTTCTCATCTTGCCAATGCCCTTGGGGGTCAACACAGTGTCTTTGGTAATTGGAAATGCTGCCAAACCCTCACTGTGAAGGACAAAAACAATTTTGGCCAGGATGGGTAATAAATGGGACTAATGTCTTTGCCGTTCACATGCTGTCTGCAGGGCTGAGTCTTGTGTATACAGCCTAAGGCGGTGGAAATGTTGCTCCTCTGAGGTCAGCTTTGACAAATCTCTGAACCCAGCCTGGTATAAACCTGGAGGAAAAATGAAACAGCGAGCAGCAAATACAGAAATAAACACTATGGAAATAACCTATATCAATAACATTGACATTGCCACACAGAAAACATTCGCTCTCTAAAATAACAAACTGCACCATTATAGGTTTGTGGTTTTTGTCCACAGTGTTGAGAAGATCTCCAAATAAAATATCACATTAAGAACATCACTGTCATCCCAGATACATTATCGCATAAAGGGCAGTGGTTCATTTTTGGGTCGATCCCTCGAACACCATCCTGCTAAAAATTGTGTGTATTTTAATCTGTGTCTAAAAACAGTGACCAACAAACAGACCATTTACTTCTGATTGAGTCATGTTTGCTAAAACCTCAGCCTTTAAAAATAGACATACATATTCATGACCTGTTTTTAAAGATTTAGGGAGGGAGAAGTCTTCAGACTTGGAGATGCTGAAGCTCATCCTGACCACTTCACACTCACCTGCAAACCGTCCTAGTGAGTACTAAAGGTCACGTTCTGATGAAGCCATCCAACCCACATCATCTGCGAAAAGCAATGATGCAATTCTGATGTTTCCAAACTGGACACACTCCTCACCCCAGCTGCGCCTTGAGAACCTATCCATGAATATCACAAACAGAATACGAGACAAGGGACCACCTTGGCAGAATCTCAACTCTTTGCTAATGTATACACAGTATTTCTATCATAAATATGTATATCATAAACATTTACCCCTTGAACCCCACTAACCAACATTTACATTTACTCATTTGGCAGATGCTTTTATCCAAAGCAACCTACAGATGAGGGGCAACACTGAAGCTTCAGTGCAGTAGGAGACCTTGGTGTAAGTACTAAGTACTATATCGATTCAATAAGTGCAAGGAGAACCTACACTAAACAACAGAAAGCCAATAATCAGCAAAAACACTCCTGAATTGCAGGGACCAAACAATGCAGCATCTATCAATCCATCTTCAAGGTCCCTATTATTCCTTTCAGGATTACAGTTGCAGCAGGGAGAGCATTGCAGTCCACGTTTCCTTTGGACCACCAAGCTCCCTCCACCTCTAACTAGGGTGACCTCAAAAGGAGATGTAACCTCGCCAGCATGTACCGGTCTGCCCCGTCTGCTCTCTGGCTCGTCTCCTCCCATTAACTTGTACTTCAAACATATCCAAACGGAGAGGCTCAGGGGTGATCCTAACTGGGTGCCTGAACTATCTCAGATCCACTTCTTGTTATGTTCAGTAACCATGCAGCTCCAAAATTCCTCCGATGTTGCATTGCAAATCATACATTATTACCTTGAGTCCCGGCCGCACATAATATACACTGTTTAACGATTAAAAGATAAAGTATATGCTTGAGAAAAGCCTGAAGGAAATAGTTTGACATCTTGGGAAAGACACTGCACTTTCTTGTCAAGAGAGAAACAAGCACACAAATGAACATGTTATGTCTTTGTAGTTTAACCCATACAGATACCAAAGTATACAAATAAAAGGTTGGGGCTTTAAAGGCACATGTAAAAAGCCCAACGCACTGTTTTAACATTTGAAATTTTATATGTAAGAGTGGTGACAATCTTCTCATCTAGCACTTAGCAAGAAAGCATAATAAGTGTATTTGTATATGTATGTTTGCAGAGTTGATATCACAGTATATGAGCTCCTCTAGCATTCCTGTGTCCAGACATACTGTATTTACTGTATTTTAGGAGAAAGATGCATCATCTCTGCTAATCGATCAGTTGTGCATGTTTTCTGTATCACTAAAAGACTCTGCATCACATCTAAGTAACCAGCATTGATTTCTCTGAGGAGCTCCACTATGGTTTTCTCCTTACAGTCTCACTTTACTGCATGAATTCAGTTTCAACTACAGAATAACGCAAAGCACGGCAGCTACATTTGTACATTAAAGAAGTCATGCAAGCAGTACGTCACGTCCAGGTAAAGGCCTCCGCTGTTCTCTTCGGTCTCTGTACTATGATACCTACATGGAAAACTTGCTTGGTTAGACAGAATAATAAAGTTATCATGTTGCTGAATTCACTTGTTCCCCATTTCACTCGTATGTAGTACCAGTATATCATCATAGGGCTTAATAAATGAGAGAGGGGTTTATCTGTAATCCACAGGCAATGATTGTAAGATTAGATTGTTTATTCAGTCTTACAGTGTTATCTTATATTCTGGTTTTGCAGAGGGAGTGATTTTTGTAATTGCTTTGAAAGGAATTTGAGGGGGAAAAAAAGATGGGTTTTTAGCTGTTTGGGGTTTATTCTTTTTTGGTTGTTTTTTTTTTTTCATGAATAAATGAAAAACTAAACAACTGTATGTTATTTGTGCCTGTGTTAACATGTGGCAAGCTGCTCAGAGGAAGGTTGAAGAATAAAACTTACAATCAGATATTACCGAATTTACTGAACTGTAAAATAATTTACCCAGGTGGATTAAGTCTTTGTAACCAAGTTTCCTTTTACATCTTGGGACGGACATAATCCTATAGTAAAACAACAGACAGACTCATTTAACATCCAGATTATTATTTGTAATTATTATTGAACAGTTTGAGCCAACATTTTAAGGCCCTCATCCTTAAATTACACAGTGACGACCAAATACATCTCAGGCTCCTAAAAGCCCACATAGGCCGATCAGGTGACAATGACATGGATGCAGGTCTCAGGGTGCAATGCAGGGTCATGGATCCATGAATGCATGATCAATCAGACAGATTAATTAAGCAGAGCCTGCTGACATGACAGATTTGGACACTACTACTACATCAACGTTCTGTTTCCACCAAACTTCACACCAACCCAATCATTTATAGTTCAGATAAATGCTTCAGGAACCAAAAAAACCCACACTGACCTATAAGTTTTCGAGGTTGTTAGCATGACTATATTTTTATCTAAGAGTTGCAAAGTGTTGCGCAAATGTCTACAGTATGTCCTTCTACAAACTTCATCAACTACAAAACCTACATACAGTATTTCTAGGAATTCCTGCGAAGAAATTGCTGCTCTGCAGTGAGCTTTTGGGAAAAACATAACGGCTGCCTTGCTTATGATCGAAGAACAATGTTTACCTGACCATGAAGGTGATAATCACCAAAAGCATTCAGTGTTACTCACCTTGAGGCCTTACAAACATCTTCAGTGCTTCCTTATGCATTTTTTTCCCCCTCCTTTCCAGCAGTCTTCCTCCCTGCATTTGTAGTTTTTGTTGTGTCACCACCTGTAGATTAGAGTAATAGTGTGAAACCATATGTCTGTGTGCATGCATGTGCATCCACACATATACACTCATATACACACTGCTCCAAAGCACTTCTAATTATCAAAAACGCCACAGGGTACATTTGACCAAGGGCTTCGAGTTCCAAAGCATAACCATAAAAACCCTGCATTAGTTGCTACTGTATTGATATTGTAATGCAAGAGCAGGAATTGGAAAATAAATTAAATGGGTTGTCAGTAAACTATATGCAGATAAATTCAGATATAATATTTTGCAAATTGGCAGATACTTTAATGTGTCCTCATAATTTTGATAATGTAGTTGGGGAGTGTTGCATTTTTGTGTATGTATGTATGTATTTGCTGTTGGAAATTATCAACATATAGAAGCAATTTCATGGAGACAGAGTTGAACACAGAGCACAATGTTGTACTATGAAAGATGAAAATGTTTGTGCGCTGTGTCCCATGCCATAAAACAAGTAGAGCCCCTGAAAATGAGTTTACCAATATCTTTTGTTTTACACAGCTATCCAATAGAGAGTATGATACAGCAAGCTGTAATCTGATTTGTCCTGTCTGTCAGGAATGAACACATTTCTCAAAGTGATTTGTGAGAAAAATAGTTCAATTGCAGCTCCATCCTGAAGAGAAAACCTCCCAGCGGTTGAATTTTCAGTGACAATTATTTGCTGTTGAAGGGTTATTTGTTCAGTCACAGAGATGGCGGTGGTTGGAAGTCGAATTCGCCTCATCATGAGCCCACTTGCAGATAAATGTGGTGGCTGCATAGGTAAGGATTTGTCATGTTTTTTCCCATTCTTAGCATCAGCATATTATCCACAATTTGTCATACTGCTTAAGGACTCGGTTGGATTTTAAATTCTTTGTTCTGAGAATTTTATGCAACAGGGTTTTTTTTATCACTAATCTTACATTATCGCTGTATCTGTCAGTATCATTTGCATCTTGCATAGCGCATGCACGGTGCCTCTAACGCACTCTTCTTATTGTCTTCCCTGTAAATTAAAGCCATTTATAGTTATGGCATACGTGTATGTGTGAGCAAGACAAAATAACATTTTTCTATTTCATTGCATTCAAATGAGCTGTTGCCTGGAGTCATTATCAACTCAACTAACATGGTAACTGTGCATTTGCAGAGACAAATACATTTATCACATTAAAAACCACAAGGTGTGCAGTTGGTCATCACATCAGGAGAGAATATTTTATTCTATAGGTTTTATTCTATGGCTTTCAATATGACATATTGAATTATATTCAAAATTATATGCCCTAATGTTACATAAATCATTATATATACAGTACAATTATATTTTATCCAAAAAAATGAACCAAACAAATGAGTCACTAATAGTGTGCAAACTTTTTTGATCTCCAATTATATGATTATTTGGCTAAAATGAAATGGACTTCATGCGTAACAAATGCAAAGACAAATATTTATCTGTCTTGATATCCTGTGTAAATACCCAATTATACAGTAAGCCACATTACAAGTGATACTAATGATGCGGTTGGTCACTTGAAAATTATTTCATCCAGGGTGGCAAATTACTGTCCTGTGGTTTCAATCACTCACCGGAACAGCTGTTCTTCCTCCAACGTGTCAGATCTTTTAGGGCAAAGTAGATCGCAGTGTGCGATCCACTGAGAGTTGCATATCTGAAAGTCTTTAATAGGGAGACAAGTGTGAACTTTCATGTTTTATCCTTAAATAATTCTCTTTGATAGAAACAGAGCATAACAAACTGGCTTAGGTCTTCTCTTGCATTTTTTTGTTTGTTTTGTTTTGCTCTTCAAAAGAACTGACTCAAATGTGAACTGAGAGAAAGTCAGCTAGTTACTCAAAATTGTAACACAACGCAGTTGAATTGTGCTGTCTAAGGTGGTTTCTAAGGCACTCAATTTCTTCCTGAGTTAAATTTCTATTGTTGTTGCCTTTGAAATTCTCTCACATTCAAACAAATATGTGACAGGAAGTGATCACCTAATAAACATAACAGTCAGAATACGTGATGCATAAACTCATTATGCATATTGTTAGCTGCTCTTTTAACCAGGAGATTCAATGAAAGAGGTGAGAGCTTGAGTCAAAGCATGTAAGGTACACAACAAGTAAACAGCGCAAGACACATGCTGATAACATAGTCAACATAATGTAAAAAATGCATAAAGTTATATAGTTAAATGTAACAATACATTAACATCTATTAAATGAAAGACAAATAAATATTTAAGATAAACGTTGACGTTAAAAAGTTAATGAAAAAATGAACCTGGGCATTTCAGGTTGCCATCCCACCACTGCCACCAAATGTCAGTCTGTTTGTGAGTGTGTGGAGTTTGGACCAAAAAATTTACTGGAAAAATGACTTATAATGTTAAAAAAAAACAGTTGTGTTTGTGAAGAACAGACAATAAGACAATAAAAAAATGTCTATTAGTGGATTGGTGAGGTTGTTGTGCTCCAAAAAAAAAAAAGGTGATTTGCACACAACCCTTTTTACACTACTAACAACAGATGAAGACCTACTCTTACCAGCCGTCTGCTCAGCACCACGTTTTCCTCAAAGTCACCCTGTCATGGTCTCAGCCTGGAGGCTCCAGGGTTTTGGTTTTTTGGACTTTCTTGGTTTGGTTTTCTGTGTTTTGGGTTTCTGTTCTGGGTTTTGAGTGTTTCTGGTTTGGGTGTTTCTGGTGTCTAGTGTAGTCTTTCCTGTCTTGTGCTCTGTTTCCCCGTCCACTTCCTGTTTTATTTTGATAGTCATGTCACCCCAGTGTCTGAGTTCTAGTTTTGCTTAATTTGGTTAATCATCCCTGATGTGTCCCACCTGTGTCTGCTTCCCCACCTGTTCTCCATTGTTAATCAGTTCCGTTCCTTTAAAAAAGCCGTTGCTCTGTCTTGTCTTTGTGGTATCATTGTTGGTGATGAGGTTTGTTTCGTCGGTGGCATCTGCTTATGTATGGACTTTGGTTTTGTTTGAATAAATTCTTTAACACTGGTTCCTCCCCCGCTTTTGAGTCTCTCACACTCACCCCTGCCTCATCCGGACCCTGACACACCCCCTGCTCTGCTTGGAACCTTTTTATACATGGATGGCTCCTCCCACTGAAATCATACCAACACATTTACCAGTTAATGTCAAAACAACTATAAAATGGCTACTACTCTGCAAAACACATAATGAAAATGCATAATATTTCATTCAAGACAGATCACTCTTCACTTTGTTTTTTTTTACAGATATGATTTTTGACAGATTTTTGTTTCTTTTTTTCCTAATAAATGGAAGACAGATCCATGTTTTTGGACAACAGTCTGTTTTGGTGTTACTGGAATCATTTGCATTCTTTCTTGGGAGTCCATTCGATGCCTTTAAGTTTAGTAGGACGTTTATATGATTAGGACTACAGAGTTCAAGACACAAGACATCTCACCCAGGAGATTTTATAAAACCAAAACATGAAACTTGTCTCATATTTAAATTGTCCTGTGTTCTGCGTCCTTTTTTTGAAATATGGAGACGTCATTGTACCTGAAGGTGAAGTCTAAGAAAGTCATAGTGTTAGTGTAAGCTGATGAATGTGGATCTGTTTAAGCATCCAGCAAAAATTGGTTTGAGATGCACCAAATTGTATGTACTGGCAATTAGAAATCACAAATTCAGATCAAATGTCAACAAAAACCTTATGCTCAATATTGAAGGAAATGTTCAATTAAAGTAGAAAAGCTAAAACTTGAAAAAGCTGAAAATCAGATTAGTGTAAAATCCACAAAGCACACGTTTACCAACCCAGCTGGTCTGTGATGGCTTTTTACCAAAGAATACCAGAGGGATGGGAAGAAGGAAGGATTAAATTGGCAAATCAAACTTCATGGTTGCTCAGTTCCTGCTTTTCAGGAGTGAGCTTGAATTCAACTTTTTAATTTTTTAGCAGTTACTTCTTGTCCATATCTAACGCCAGAACTTAATTTGGACAAACACGGTGAGATTCGAGACTTTCATTCAGATGTCATGGGACACCTCTTTTCCCTAGCAATAACACTCTGAGTTAATCTGAGAAGACAAGTTTAATATTAT
This sequence comes from Seriola lalandi dorsalis, assembly GCF_002814215.2. Taxonomy (NCBI): domain Eukaryota; kingdom Metazoa; phylum Chordata; class Actinopteri; order Carangiformes; family Carangidae; genus Seriola; species Seriola lalandi. The sequence goes on along the minus strand of NW_019525660.1, from coordinate 4,616,140 downwards.
ATAAAAATGTCTCCTAGTTTAGCTTCAAGGTCGAAAACAGTACACAATTTTGAGTCAGTATTGACTGTATTACAGAATTATGCCTGCTTTCTCTCACTGTGGCATGCTGCTGCTGTCACAGGCATCTCTATGGCTTTTCCATGGAAAACTTATTGTCTCATCGTAAATTAAGTGTCATGTGTAAACATAATACAGATGGAAACTAAGTGGTAAAATATGAATTCAGCTCCTTCAGCATTCTAGGCTTAAAGAGTCTGCAGGGTTTTCTTAGTTCAGTGTCACAGCATGGCAGCCTACAGACTGTGATAAATCAACAAAGGATTTATTTTTGCCATGAAATCATTCTCACACTGAACACTGGCAATCAGGCCACAATCAGATGCAGTGACACACGTTCAAACCTATCCGTGAATGTGACCACTCCAGTGTGAAAGACAGTCAGATGATTTAATTCAGCAATCACCACCCGGCTCAGATACCTGATTGGGTCCATTTTGTCTGCGCTCATGTAAAAATCAACCTTTTGGAGAGGGGGGATTACACGCACTTCAGCTCTCATTCAGGACAAGAAAAGCCATTATTTCTCTGGTTTACCACCAGCCAGTGCAAATGATTAAAACAACCTCTGATTGCTTGTAAACACTTTCTCATCAGTTCATAGAGAAGCAGCCCTGTTGACTCTTAAGTTCTGATGGCCATGGGCAATACCCAATCAAAGCCAGCTTTTATTGGCTGTTGCTAGGCTACCAAACTTTCCATATGTGAATCACCCCAGACATGATGAGATTTGTGCAGGCTTGACACTTGAATGCATTGCATCATTCCACACACTATGCACTTCAAAAATACTTGGGATGCATAAGAGTAGGAAATCTAATGAGAAAAGCTGAACAGACTGGTGGAGGGACTGCAGACAGCAGCTTGGGAGGAGATTGGATGCCTGCAGGAGGGCTGATATTGAATGCTCTCACATACACTGTTGATGAGAAATGACATGTTTTCTCTGGTCAACAGCAACTTGTATTGTAGAAGTAATCTCTTTTTTCATGTTTCAGCCGGGACGTTGTGCCATCAAAGCCGGGTAGCTGACAGAAGTATCTTTTTTAACAAGTCTGTGAAAGGTGGATGTCTGTAATTAGCCCAAATCAGTATGCTAAAAATATTCCATATATATGTGTGCAAACAGATTTTTTCCCCTCACTTTCATTTACTTGGAGATGAAAGAAACATGTTACCATTTATAACATGCTGGAATTACCAATAATAGTCTTGCTACATGTCTTCAAATATATTCAGATTTACAGTGTGATTTACATATTTACGACCCAGCTCAAGTTTGGACAAAAGAGGGGACACCACGCACGAGTTGTAACTAAAAATACATTTCTTTTTCATCTCTAAAAGAGAATATCAACCAATGATAAACCAAAAGTGTGGATGCCAGGGGAGAGAGAGAGAGAAGAACTGAGAACTCAGCATTCTCTATCAGCCAAAATGTTGAAATATTTGCATTATACCTCACACAGCACACCTCCTATCCATCACTGCCATAGACAAAGATTCCTCCAACTAGTCCACCCACCTCATGTCCTTCGACCTTGCACCTCAGGAAGCATATTTACAGTAAGACAAACAAAACTGGACTGGTCCTGAGCACAAAAACATCCAAACACAAACTCAAAAGTGCTGGGTACAAAAAAATGGCCATTAGAGGGAGTACTTAAACATTTTGGTCAATATTGTTACATGCTTTCTTGCCAAGAATTAGATGAGAAGATTGATACCATATTGGTACAGTAAATATGAAACTACAGCCAGTAGCTGGTTAGCTTAGCTTAGCACAAAGACTGTAAACAAGGGAAAACTGCTAGCCTGGCTTTATCCAAAGATAAAAAATCTGCCCACCAGCATGTCTATAGCTCATTAATTACGTCATTATGTCTTATTTGCTTACTCTAAAAACAAAAGTGTAGGAAAATAGATTTGCATTTTGATTATTATTCCTTCATTGACTCTCTAAAGTCTCTACTGGATGCCTGGCAACCCCACAGTGACAAGATTTTAGGAAGTCACTGCTCCCGGCGGAGAAATAACAACCCTGTCTCCTAGAAATGGAAAGGAAACGTATTCACTGGTTGGATTACATTTAGAGGAAATGTACTTTTTGAATGAATGAAGGTTTGTGCAAAGATTGTGTTTTTTGTTAAATGTAACAAGGCATGTTGTGTCTGAAGTCACTGTGAACTTCATCTACCCAGAGGTAGTACTAGCAGTTTTTAACTGGTGTGGTCCAGGGTTGGCAAGGGGTGTAGGGTCTAGAGGTGGCACAATGTGTAATTAATGTGTGTGCACAGCGCAGGGAATTTTTGTATGCCTTGATATTCTACTAATAATAGGCTAAAACATAAATTAATAGACCACATGTATACACATAACTATTGATGGTCAGTCTCCTATTTTGCAGAACCTTTATAGTCAAGCGGTCTAACATTAACACAATAAATAGGACCTTTTTCTGAGCTCATTTCCAAAGGTTAAGGCTATTAAGTAGGCAAATGCTCTAAGCATACCATCAAACAAATGCATTATGCAAACCCTCTATCTTCCTCTAAATTAACTCAATATGAAACTACACTGTACAGTATTTGTATTTATCTCTTATGTGGATTAAACAAATGGCATGTTCATATCAGCAGCACCTGTCACCTACAGCTCTGGTTCCACAAAACAGACGAGGCAAACAGAGCTGCGCTAATCTTTCATGGCTTTAGTATAGGACTGAACTTTCACTTCACAAAAATACTAGCTGGTACATTATGTAGCTATATCAGGAAAGAATTAGTGGACTGGAGAAACTGAAAAATTGCTATTAACATAGCTGTCTCATCAATGTCAAAACTTCAGGGAGGGAGAGGAAATTACCAGATCTGATCTGCAGCTAAATAATTATTCCTCCTCCTGTTACCAAAATTGACATGAAAATGTGGATGGTTGACACATGAAACAAGCTACTAAGGCAAGCCAAATAACATGGGCTATAGTGTCATCATTGGCATGCAATCAAATTTCATATGAGCAGCAAAGCTGTTGGAGAGAAAACCAGTGTAACCCACTCCTGGATGACTACACCTCACTCTAGGTTCAGAAGGAGCTAAATTTTGCAATAAACAATAAACACAACAGAAGTGTATTCAGTTAACTGCTTTACTTTAGTTTGCTTGTGGGAAGCAAAAGAATGCAACACGCATCACATGTACATGAACATAAAAACTAAAATCTGGGACCTTTGAACCTAAGAAAACTGTCTTTATCTGTGATTTCCAACAGTTCTAGTAACTTCTACGTCAGTCCAATATTGGTCACAAAGTCAGCTTCGTTTGAGTTCAGAACAGATGAAGGTCTAATCTGTCTCATGAGTCAGAGTGCACTCTTTAAGTATAATGTATGTTCAAGATGGTGCCAATTCAGGTGACTGGCATAATCCTACCACAAGGCAGATAGTTCATCCAGTTGTTTCAGTGGCCATATAAAGCCAGGTTCCTGGAAATCAAGCTGGGAGACTCACCATCTCCTGGAATTGTTGGATCTTTTTCACTGGATCTTCTCACTCAATAAAAGGCCTGACCTGCAATAACAAACAAGGTTATAGTCTCTGTTCTGCTTTCCATTATGTTTCATTTTATGTTTCTCTTATATTGTAAAACATCATACTAAATCATTACAATATCAAAGTAAATGAGGACTGATTGCAAATACTTAATATATTGAAAATGATTTGTTACTCTCTACTTTGACTTCCAAACTCTCAATGATATTAGAATTATTTTGTTCTAAAAAAACATGCTTGGTATTGGTGATTAATGATACTATTATACATGATACATAATAATTAAGCAGTTCCATCTTTGCCAATATTTGGGTAAACAATGAAACAAAAACATCTCAAACATTAACATTAAACCTACATACCCTACTTTCTCTGTGAAAAAAAAATTGTATTTTTCTATAGAAACAGTCCCTGCTTCACCAACTGAGTAAATGCTATAACTTGTCTGAATGCTCTTAGCAGAAACATTAAAAATAAATTCTGCGCTTGACGCTCAACAAATCATTTAATCATCTCTAGCAGCATGAGGAGGAAGCGATTTAAAAGTCCCCATTACAAGAAATCCGATTCTTCTCTATCAGCAACATGGTGAATATTATTAGGAAACTTACATTCTCAGCATCAGATACATTTTTCCCCATAGACACTTGATATTCACAAACCACAATAAAATGCTAGAATGAGCTTTTCATGGAAATAACTTTGTTTCTAACATGAACACAAGAAAACGCAAGAAGCTAGCTTACCAAGGCAAGTTCAACTAATTAAGATAAAACTGGCACTTCCGGCGGTCTCGTGGCTTCTGCAGTTGAATCTTTTCACCGTCACTTGACAACTGCTTGACTTCAATGACAGCTGTGTGCCACACCCCAAAACATACTGCGTTCAGTTTAGCAAGGGGTGGGTATACGTGAAACAAATCAAGTAATCGCAAATATTTAATAACAATAACAAAAGCATTAATTTAAAACTTAAGCCAATAGTGAAATTGCTGCGTTACAGGTATAGAGACTTACATATAGCGCTCACCATTTGTAAATCTCACTGTAACGTTCCTTACAGTCCATCCTGCCGGCCTGTGGGTCCCTGTGCTTGCACGTGTTGCAAAGAGTGGAGTTTGACTTTTGTGCCCCCATTACAAAATAACTCTCCCTTTATCAACATTTCCTCATTATGTTAACAGAACACATAATCTGGTCACAATTAGTCTACATTACCTACAATACATATTTGCTGTTGCAGTTTAGTTACATAAATGAGATTTCTAGGGAACAGGGTTGGAAGTAGTCCTTCACATAACTCCACACTTTGTGTTTTAGTTTTTTTTGTTCAGATTAAACCCAAAATGATAAAGTATTCCAAAGGACGGTGGCACAAACAAACTTAACAATAAACCCAGTCTATATTCTTCAGACAGGTGCTGATGATGGGCATTTATTCACTGGACACAATTGGGTTCAGAAAGCCCTGCATTTATCCCCAGAAGTCGGTCGATATGATCCAGAGCTCTGAACTTTAACTGTTAATGTTAAGCTGAAACAAGCTCAATATTGAAGCCTGGTGCAGGAAAACTCCATGAACCAAACAGCCACCTACAACCAAAATGCATTGGCAATAACCCAAATTTTTTGGTAAAATAGGAAAGTTTTTAAATTATCCCAGGAGTTACGACACAAACCAAAATGTAGAAATCTTGTTAGTGGACTGCTTCCTGAACTAGATGTAGCCTCTCTTTTGAAGAATGCCTTGAGCTAAACCACTGAAAAATGTTAAGAAAACTGCATGAGCTCTATACCATATAGTATGTCCATATTATAGAACTCTAGGCTTATGTTATTCAGCTGAAGCTGTGCAATAGGTATCTAATTGAAGAAACCTGCTGTGAACCAGGCAACATTATATCTTTCCAGCTGGGGGAGACATGTTAACTGGGATTATGACTCATTTGGGAATATTAATGGCTCATTAAGCATTAATAGAGCTCTCAGATCAGTATTTACACTGTACCAGTTTTCAGTTTCTCCCTTCTCACTGGAGTGCATGTGTCACAGAGAACTGTAATAGGTACTGATGTTTAATCACAAAGAAGAAACAGACGTCCGCTAAGGAGCAAATAATGATTGCCAGATAGTCCAATCCAGTGCAAACAAACCAAGGAAGAGAAATTCATGCGAAGTTGTCAGAACATGTCAAATATCATCATGGGCCTGAGGGGAAGGTTGGGTGCAAAGAAAGCATTAGCAGTGGTGTAATTGGCTGTAAAACATTCAAAACACTTAATGATGTGGGAGTGGAATGCATGCTGGCACATATGATAATCCCCTTGTTATGAGAATTCACTAGATATCACTGGCTTTGTTCGTGCCACAGCTTCTATGAAAGAGCTTAGCCACCAGAACAGTATCAATAAGCCATGGAGTAGGAAATGGCATTGAACACAGCTGAGAACAAAGTGAAATCTGACACAAAATGAAATAATTTGCTTAATAAGGAAAAAAGTAGTATTGAGAGGTTTTGAAATGACATGACCATTTTGTCTCTTTATTTGGATGATTAAATCAAGACATTTTTGTGATGAGTGGCAGGTTAACACCATCATCTCATAACAGGGATGTATTTAAGTGGTGAGAGTGAGAAGAATCAGCTTTGAGCTATTTTAGTTGTTAAACATTAGGATGCAGGCAAACTAAGCCTCACAAATCCCAAGCCTAAGGTACCACAGGAACAAAATCAAAAAATGAGAAATGTGGATAAACAGCTCACATCCCAGATAGGCTATAATTCATGGCAGCTTAGAAAGAAAAGTTGTCATCACTTCTCAGTGGCGAAAAAAGTATTCAAATCCTTTACTTAAGTAAAAGTACCAATGAATGTAAAAATTCTCCATTATGAATAAAAGTCCTGCATTCATAATTCTACATAAGTAAAAGTAAAGAAGTATTGGCCGCAATATGTATATAAAGTATCAAAGTGACATATATTGACATTATTAATGCTAATGCATGAATGCATAAGCAGCATTTTACTGTTGTAGCCACTGGAGGTGCAGCTAGTTTTTGATAGCACACCAATGGTGCCCAGCGCCCCCAGTGTACCATGCATAAATGGGCGTAACCATAAATTAAATGAACCATAAACCAGGTGTTAAAAGGTGTGACAAAGTAAACAAGATGTATGTATGCTGTTAAAATGCAAGGACTGCAGGGCACATTGGTGACGTAGTGAGATAGACGTTTGATTGGTAATTATATCGCTGTAGCATTGCAGTTCAAATCCTGTTGCAGGCTTTCATTTAAGTGTGTATTTATTTTTTAGCCAGCAAATTTCATATTATTGTCTGCAGGTTGAACTGGAGATGCTTAGTTTTATTTCAGTGACGTCTTCAATATCTTGCCATGCTTCACAGACACACAGGTAGGCTAGCTACGCTGAAAACGACAAATCTGCTAAATAGGACATTTGAAGCACAGGAAGTGGCAAATATCACCAGGTAACACGACCACCAGTTAAACTGGAACACCGGCAGGAAGAGGCAAAATTCTACTAAAATGCTAAAATGGAGAGTCCGTAGACAACAACAATATTATGCATTTATGCCACTTCAAATGTTTTTCAGTATGGTTTGTCATTAGCTACACTAATGATACTTTTTGCTAAAGAGCCAACATTAGATGTTACTCACCAGTCTAATAGAAAAGTTGCTTTTACAGTAATGACTTTAAATCTATGCTTAGAATATTGTAGCATACCTCAATAATGAAGCTACGGGTCTTGAGCTTGTTTCACCGGTACTTTATTCGCTCACTTAACACTGGCTACTGTGGGCCGTAGCAAATGCCAAAACAAGCCCTAACTGTTCGCACCGTGTAATCTCAGCACTATTCACAACTTCAACTCCCGCCATAGACTAGCTCCCGCTTCTCAACTAACAGGCACAACAACAACCTGCCCCCCACACTATCAGCCAATCACAGGTACGTTATCTTATATCAATCACTGTCATTGGTTGTTGAGATAACTGACAGGCTTTACAGCCTCTAAGCATAACACACATTCACTGACAACCTGTAAAACTCAGTATCTGCAATTATGAGCCATTTCTACCATAACTGCACTTAGCATCCTTAAAACAGTAACCCTATAACAGAACAGTTACATTAACATGTCAACCAGTCCGTTACAATCTAAACTACAATCATTGTTTCCCTCATATTCAGTTTGTGATATACAAACCTTTGTATTTGCCTATTTTACAATCAGGCCAGTAGATGTCGTACCGTTCACGTGAATCATCAAGAAATTAACCCTCTGAACCACTTTGCTGAGAAAGTAAAGTTTACCTCCGGCAGTTGATTTCTTCAGGCAAAGAGGACATCACAGCCTGGGTATTTTACTCACCGAGTATTTCACTTCCTGGCCGCGGACTGTACACTGAGCTAGGTTTCAGTTCACTGCGGCCTGGAAGGTTTTTGGCGTACGTATATAAAGCTGTAATGGCGCGCTGACTGGTGGTCGGAGACTAGTTTTACAACCCTCAACCAGGCCTTAAGTACACCACACGTGCCAGACTCGGCCCATTACCAGTTGTGCCATCCATGGTGGTTTTTATTCATTTCCTGCTATTTTCCCCACGCTAACCAGGGTGCAAATTAAGGGATTCGCGAAATTCTCTCAAAATATTAACAATGTTGTTTTCCCGCGCATTTTTCTAGTTTTTTGTATCCTCGTCAACATAGATCATGCATGAAGGCAATTTATATTCACTTAAATACTGTTACACAAGTGGCGTGGCTCCTTTAAGAATAGCTCTGTGTGTAGGGGTGAGAGTGGTGGAGCGAAAGAGAGCGAGCGCATTTGTAGGTGAAGGTGAAGCTGCTTTGAATTGGATATAAAGTTTTAGATTTGAAACACGTATTCTGGTGTAAGAAATCACACAAACAGCATCAGAGCCCCATTCATTGTTAGAGAGCAAATTGGGATGACATTGCACATTTTAAAGTTCTCCCTTTGGTTTCCAACTTTAGAGGAGAGAGCTGCATGCTCACAAAGATTGACCAATCTGTTGTGGGGCACAGAAATAAGAAATGTGAAGTCTTATAAAAAGGTAGGGTTCTCCTTTAAATGCACAATCCATGATTATAATATAGTGTTCCATTCCCAAAGTCTCTGGTGCAGAAATATAACAGGCTGAAATTATAAATGTTTAAGTCATTATAGAAGCCTATTGGGGACTTTATTCAAATGATCACATAAACTTAAAAATGAGAATGTAATTCCATGATTGCATTGTAATTTATCAAACATGCATGTGTTCCAGGATTACACTGGACTTGACTTTATGAGTATGAGCAAAGCAGGAGAAGCAATCAACATGTTCCATTTGAAAGTATTTAATTTTTTGCTTGCAGTCAGTCCAGTGTGAGTAGGTACAGCTGAGAGAACGTGTACACACAGGTCAATTCTATCATATTTCTTGAATAAATCAACAAACAATTGTAAATCAAAAATCAGTGTCACAGTTCATCCGTGAGCCAGTTCTGTCTCTGGATGTCCCTGTGTCTCTCTGTGCTCTCCCTGTGTTCCCTTGTGTCTCCACCCCCTGTGTGTGTAGATGCTGTGGCTTTCCCCTACCTGGCTCTGAAGAGTACCACACCTGCATGCCATTACCTCACTAACCACAGTACAAATACTCTGGGCTTTCCCCCACTTATCACCAGATTGTTCAGAAACCAGTGGTAGCAAGTTCACGACCAACCTGATTTCTAGCATGTTTTTTGTGTTTGTGAAACCTTTATGCTTACACCTATATTTCCTTCTATGTCCCAGGACTCCAGGGCAGGACATCTCATTTCCTGCTGCTCTTCAGGCCAGCAAAGTAAAGACAATTAAATTGCACCTAAGTACAGTACACGTACTTAGTTACTTTCCACCACTTTCACTAATGAACAATCAGTTTCACTGTCAGAAAATTGTATGGATGCTTATGAAGTGTAAACAGCATGACAGTATGTTGCACATATTCTTATATTCAAATTTCCTTTTGTAATTTCAGTGAATAACTCTCTTCCAAGGACACCTTATGCAACTTAGAATTTCATCAACCCGATCTACATAATAGTCTTGTATGAATTTGAATTGGAATGCGAAGGGAAATCATTAATTAACTACAGAAGAAAAATGACAGTTGTAAAAGAGGATAATGACATCTGATAAATGCAGCAGATAGACAGAAATTTGTCTCCTGGCTCTTTTTTTAAAGAACACCACGCTTAAAACTAAAAAGAAAGATGTGAGCTGCCATCTCCAGGCTTACAATTATATAGTTTTGCGTAATTAATCAAAGAAAACCATCCAATCTCTTTCATGTGAAAGAAGATGAGGAATAAAAAACTGAATTTATCCATCAAAGCTCTAACTGGAGTTTCTGGGAAGGTTTTTGACTTGTAAATTTACACTGTAATAGCCCGCAGCCCAGTATCCATAACAAAAACAGCTGACACAAATACCTGCATGGTTGAAATGCTGTCAAAAGAGTTAGTCATTGTAGAGAATGAGACACTTCATCATTATGGACTGGATCATTATGAAATGCAAAATAAATAAACAATGAGCGAATAAATAAATAAATCATACCAATACCCTTTATTACAGGACTACACACAGTATTTTTTTATTACAGTTTTGCATTATACAAGTAGGTGTGTATGTTGTTTAGTTTACCCTAATTGATTTGAATGGGGTGGACAAAATAGTAGGAACATCTGTTAACATAAGGCAATGCAGTTCCACAGCACCAAAGATGACATCCTCAAAAATGATCATGGAGCTAAATCAACACCACTTTAACAGTTTCAACAAAAACGGAGCATTATAAACTTAATGAAAGGAGGATTTACTGCAGGACTATTAGACTTCATTAGGTTTAGCTATACTACCTAATAAACTGCTAACTGAGTATATATCTTTTTTTTCTTCAACCTGCATATACAGACGTTTGGTTTTAATCTTTTACTTTACAATATATGTGTATCTGATGTGTGTGTTTCTATTTAATATTGTAGAAGATGCTTGTTAGGAAAGGTTGGGGAAGGATACGGTGATTACTCATTATGTTGAGTACTTTTACCCATTAAGTGTCCGTCTATGCAGCAGCAAAACAAAACCATCCTAAAAATTTCGCCCATAGGGGGCCGATAAAAAAAACGTCAACAAAAAGCACGTGTCGGCCTCTTGCTTGCCGTACTTGGCTCCGCCATTGTTTGACAGGTCTCGTTGCTAACCAGAGGCTTTCCTGGTTACCCACTCTGCGGGGCAGAAACTAACTTCCAAGTTTAGCATGGATTTCTAGGAGGCTTTTCAGCGGCACACGGAGCACGGAGGAGGACAGACGCTGTAGCCAGGTACTTTTATACTTCCTCCTTACCTTCCTCTTTCACTTCACCGGTGCTAACTTCCCGACAACAGTAGTTAGCTTTAGCTTCTTTCACAGTGTTGCTCTAACGGAAAGTTTACAGTAAGGCACGATATGGTAAAAGTTGGCGGCATATTGCATGTTTTGCAACATATAAGGCTCTTAGTTTGGAGTCACACAGAGCATTGTGTAGTCCAAATTTCCCCTGTCTAACTTTTGTATTCGGGACTTTAAGTTACCAGACTTAACAACTGCTGATTTGACATTATTCCAACCGAGCAGTGTGGCAACATCATGTTTAGCATCTGCAGTGACAGCTCTCCTGCTAAGGTAATTATTCTCTTTTATCTCCATACATAAGTCCGTCATAGTGCTGGTTAGTCCAGAATCGGGGTGTTTTGTGCAGTTAAGTGAAGGCTAGAAGAGGAGCAAGCAATAGTCCTGCAGCAGGCAAAACTATTATCTGTAATTTAGAGCAGGGTTCAGGAAGTTATTTTCAGTACAGAGAACAGTTGATTGCACCGATCACAGCGCACATTATGGCTGAATTTGACAGAATCTCATTTTGGAGATGCTGCCTGGAGGGAGACCTGTCTGTTTTATACCATACCTTTTGCAACATTGAACCGATGCTATAATTTTCAATTAAAATAAGGTTATTCAGGCTTGACTGTAGCAATAAATAAGTAGATGAATATGTAAAATACCACAATTGTTGAGGCAACTTTAATCTGAATGAGCCAACGAACGGAGAGTGTGAGTGACACGTTGTGTTGAGGTTGACTGAATCGCTGATTAAACGATTAATAAAAAAAAAAAATAGTATGTGAAAAGTATGTGATAATAAACAATGCAATTGCTAACAAATCTTTAGTTGCAGCCCTGACTTTAGTAGTTTCTGAAAGTAGGTAATTTCAGATTTGTATCAGCTAATAAATATGAGGAAAAAAATATTTTAGCACAGATAAAGTTGATTGCATCTGCAGCTTCCAAAATTTAAGTCTGTGAAATTTTGGAGTTCAGTATTTCATGGGAGAGACGAATTTCCATCATGTTTCAGCTCATCTTGTTTTCTTGAGCCTAATTTATTTGAGGGCTGCTTGACCAAGATGTAATAGGGCATGCATGTCAATGTTTAAAGGTTTAAAGGTTTACTGAAGGCTGACATCTTGTCACAGTACTGGCAGTTGTCTGGTTCTATAGAGGACAACTTAGGGTCATCTGTGCAAATGCATCAGCAGATAAAGGGGGATATCACAGCCCAGAAATGGTCCTGATGTGGACACCCACTGGATCGTCATTCATTGCTGTATGTGGGTTGAGAGAAAATAGATTGGATTTTCTATGTGGTACAAAAGTACAGTTGTATTGCACCATTTTAGTACCTGACCATTGCAGTTAGTAAGCAACATATTACAGCTCTAATAAATGAATAAATACTGATGGGACATATAACTAATTATATTTTAATTATAGATCAATCTGTTGAAATTATTTTAGATTTAACAAATAATTGTTTAGTCTACAGAATTTGAAAATAGTTTAAAATGCCCGGCACGTTCCTAGAGCCCGAGTTAATGTCTTCACATTGCTCATTTTGTTTATCTAACAGTCCAAAACCCCATTATATTCAGTTAATAATGATACAAAACTGTTAAAAGTGGCAAATGTTTGATTATCAAGTTGATAAACTAATTCTTAAGTCATCTAAAGTTTCAACTCTGGGGTCATCATTGTGCTTTGCTGCTAAAAACACAAGTTTATTCTGTGCAGTAAGACAGTTTTATGAGCTCTCTGTGAGTGATATGAAAATATTAAGAATTACCATTGTGGTACTTATCTAAATGTTCAGAATCCCAGCCTTTGATGAGGGCATGAAAGTGGAGAGCTCACCTCTGAAAATATTGAGGATCATTACGGAAGCCACCTCTGCAAATACCTTCATTTCCCAAAAGGCTCATGATGAGGTGCATTTCTTTGGAGAGATTTGAAGGATTACTGAGTCATTAATGGTAACCTAATGGTAGTGATATATGGGGTGTCATACAGGTCTGAAAATCTAAGTCCAATAATGAACTAAAGCATGTCTTCATGGGTATAATCCTGAATTTAGACTTCACATTTTGCTAAGAGAGGCCCCGCTGATAGCAAAGGTTAATCCTCCTGTTGATTAAAAATGGAGGATGCCATTTGTTCTGGCCCACTCTGAGTCCCCGTTGTCAGAAATGCAACCAGAATTTGGGCAGGAGAAATGACAGTAGAGGAGCTTTAAGCATTTAAGCTAACCAGTTAATTCAAGTAAAAGCAACTGCATAGATATTTCTATCTGCTGCAGAGCTGTGATGGGCCAATATACTGTACACAATGTTTAATTTTGTATTTTATGCATTTCTTGTCATGCTGTGTAGATTCTCTAAGAGAAAGGAGGTGATTCATTATATGATTTGTCATTGAATGCACATGTAGCTAATTTCTTAATCAGAATGAAACATCAACCATGTATATAATAATGTTTAATTAAAAGACAGTACATTTGCCCCAGTGAGCTAAAATGATTAATTGAATAGAAAATGAATTGACAACAATTCTGATCATCAGTGAATCTTTTAAGTAATTTTCCATAAGTTATCAAACATTTGCTCTAGGGATGCAGCTAAAGATGATTTTCTTTATTGATTCATTCAGTTTTTCTCTTGCTTAACTGTGTAGACTATGAAGTAGCAAAAAATCTTAAGCTACTTTAGCTACTTTTAAACATAGACCCCTATATACTGTAGTGAAGAAGACCTGTCATTATTCTGGCTTTGCTTGTTTACACTGAACCAAACAAGACCGACATGATGCCTCCCCCATGTGTGACTTTTAGATAGCATGCCGGTATCCTAAATCAGAAACTTGACGTGTACCACAACAGTGTCGGTGTCTGTCCTGCAATGCCGGTAGACATCGATCCAGCTCTGACTACCTCCGCTGCCGTCTTAAAGGCAGAACAACAATCCCCTCTCATTTCATGTTTGTTCCTTCTTTACAGAACGGCGAGGCGGTATAAAGGCGCAACATTTCCCGCCTTGAACAGGCTGTATAAAGGGGGCTTTTAGTCCAAAACCTTAATACATTCAATTTGTTGTCATATATTACAAAAA
>NW_019525660.1:4567768-4601475 GCF_002814215.2 Seriola lalandi dorsalis | reverse complement strand
CAGAATAGGAGGCCTCTTGTTACATTTTATGATGTCATGCTTGTTGTGCTCTGTTGCGTTGTGTCTGATCGGCTGGTAAAATGGGTGTTGAAGGAGACATTAGAGAGAGACACAATGAGAGGATAAGTGTTTTAATTGATTGATTGCATTTATTTGATGATTAAGAGCAGTTGGTAAAATGAGTGAGGATCAAAACACAATAAAACCGACAGATTTTGAGAATTAGATTTTGGTGGTCAGGGGTCAAAGGTCAACGTCACTGTAACCTCACAACTCAGCAATTCATATGCTAACTATGACATAATGCACTTAATATCTTTCAATCAATTCTTTCAAAGTCTGGACTACATATATTACATGAGCCTGGATAGACATGGATGTAAATTACAACTTGACCGGTTGGCGGAGGCATACAACTGGCGAGACAGTAATTCTAGTTATTAGTTGAAGTTTCTGTGAGTGGTGGGCAGTCCCTCTGCTTTCAGAGCCCACGTATAAAGTGTGTGTCATGTCATGTCATGCACATAACCCAGATCTACAGTGCAATTTGATTAAATGTGCAATTCTGCCATGTAGTATAAAATGTCTTGTATTTCACTTGTCAATCATAAACTAACCAGACATGTTGCAAGTGCATCACAGCTCTGGAGTGCTGCTTTGGTAAAAAGAGTATTTGAACTGCAATATGTTGTTCATGCTGAAGAAGAAGAGAGGCTGTCAAAATCTTCTCCAAACCTTCCTGCTACAGCAGTTCCAGATGAACACACCGCTCCTCACAGACACTTAAAAAACCCTGTGGGAAACCATTAATAGAAAGCTGTAGTGCAAGTTATATACACCAAATACAAAGCCAAGTACCTGTTGAACATATATTATCTTATATACACTGTCTAAATAACATAAAAAAATAGCCAATTAATCAATTGGTCGCCTCTTGAAAATTAATTGGCTAATTATTTTGATAATTGATTAATCCTAATGGGTAATTTTTCAAGCAAATATGCCAAATATTCTCCTGTTACAACTTCTCAATTATGAGAATTTGTTCAATGGACAAAACAAGCTGCTTCCTTACTTTAGGAAGTTGTGATAGACATTTTTCACTATTTTAGGACATTTTTTGGACCAAACAATTAGTCGGTTTAATTGAGAAAGTAATTGGCGAATAAATTCATTAAGAACATGATCATTAGTTGCAGTCTATTTTGACTATTTTAATGTAGGTTTGCCATGGGCAAAGCACTAGATGCAACTGTGTAACTAAATTACTTAAAAACAGTGATTAGGGCAGGACAACAGCTGATATGTGCCAGCCCATTAATCAGTTGCATTAATTAGGCTGTTGATGTCACAGGCCTATACTGCTTGTTAGATAAAACATCAGCGTGTGTCAGCACCAACTGTTCACAACATCAAGAAAACAACTTCAGCTCCTTAGAAGCTTTTAGACCACTGCTCAAGGAAGGTTGGGCGGCTGTGGCTCAGGTGGTAGAGCGGGTCGTTCGCTAACTAGAAGGTCAGTGGTTCAATCCTCCTCCAGGCCGCATGGCGAAATATCATTGGGCAAGATACTTGGCCTGATCAGTGTATGAGTGTGATGTATGAATGTGAGTGAATGGGTGAATGTGGCAAGTATTGTTAAGCGCTTTGTGTGGTCAGTAAGACAAGAAAAGCGCTGTATAAGTTCAAGTCTATTTACCATTTACCAAGGTTTATAGCTGCTGATGGTAAATGCTTAATAAAGAGGTAGGATGTTCCAGTATTTACTAAACAACAAGAAGCCCTGAGAAGCATTTAAGGGCCTCTGACATCATCAGCTTGATGAAGCTGAGTAATGGACCTTCACACCTGGTATTTATTAGCTGTTGTTTTATGCTCTAATTATATTTATTTTAATTTACTCGTTTGGCATACACATTTATCCAAAACGACTTACAAGTGAGGGACAGCACTAAAGCTTCAGTGTAGCAGGAGACCTTGAAGTAAGTACTATGTACTAAATCTGTCCAATAAGGCAAAATGCAGATCAGAGAAAGAAGTGCAGCAAATGTGCATATTAAGTGGGAGTTAATTATTGTTTTAAAGTGAAATCAAAAGCTTCAAATTGCAGCAGTTCCTCTGTCCTTTTTTAGAGTAATTATGTGGACCTCCTGATAGCCTTACATGTTATTTAAATACTGCCTGCGGTTGATTACTTGCAGTATTATATTATATATTGCAATAATAATCTCATTATTATGGCCTATCACTGACCTGCCAATTAGTTTGTTATGAATTTAAGACTGCCCCCTCTGTTTTGATGCATCCTGTGCGAAATTGCCCCAGCACTATTGTCATTTCATTCCCCAACTCTGTCTGACTAGACTGTCATGCCAGAGGCCATCTTACTAAACTTAGCTCAGTGGATGGCACCATGTGGAGATCATTCCCATGTTCTGAACCAAATTGTTTTTGTGCCACTTGAGGTGAGAAAAGGTGACATTTCTCATTATGAGATGTTTTATTGACCCTCAAGGGAATTTGGTAGCTGGATAAAAAGAGAGAGGTGGTGAGAGGGTGCCATTTCAGAGAATCAATAATGTATTTTGGGTCTGTGCATACAATACCTACCTGCTACAAAACATCAAAAGTCAGTGAATAGAACATTGAATAGTGAGATAACATCTATGAATCAGTGCATGAGAGGGATTCTTTCTCTTACAAAACTTCTTGTGTAATTTGTTGCAAAGACAAAATTATGACCTGAACTGACATTGACAATTGTGCTATTGTCAAGTTTAAAGTTTAAAGCTTTTAATTGCCTTAATTGCATTTAATTAGATTTAATTAAATCCTTTACTGCTGGGCATCAGGTACTGAGTTCAACTTGATATTCATATTTTCTATATAGCAGAACTGTATAGAACACACTTAGACTCAAGAAGGATAAAACGATGCATGATTGCTGAAAATTACAAACAATGTAGAGGTGAAGCTTTCCTTTAGTGTTGTCAGCCCTAGTGTTTTGTATAATATCCTTGGTTTTGTTGCAGGAATGTATTGATGCAGGTTTCAGCCAGCAATGTGTCGCTAATATACAAAATGACTGCTTTTTGAACTCAAGGTGGGTTCAGTGTTCTCAGAACCTTTCACCATTGTCCTGCTGCCAGTTCTCATTCTTAAAATAACAGAAGTGACTGCTAAAGGGCTGATTAAACAGTAGAATAATTTTTCCTTTTGTATGACAGTGAAAGGTAATGTCAGCCAGAGAAAATTTGGATTTTTTAATTGAATGCTTTTCTGCAACAATATCTATCCAGTATTACTGAAGTGTTTTCAGGTAGTAGTGGGCGGTATAGCGGTTTTGTTACTGTCATCGGTGTCCCCCTACATGGATTTTGCAATACTGTTGCCGTCATAAACACACCTTCGTTTTGGTTTTAGTACACACACAAAGGAAATTTATTTCCCACAACACGCTGAACTATGTTCACGTGTCACGTACAGGCAATAGGCTCACTCGACTTAATGTGATACAATGCTGGACTTCAAACAGTGCATGCTGGTTAGAAATTTTGTGCGACTTTCACTGGTGCTGCAGAGTCTCACACGACTTTAAAACTTGTGGGAGCAAAATGCCTGCATTTTCTGAATCAGGTGCTGCAGTTGCTCTGGCTCCAGCTGCACCAATTGGGAACCACCTCTGTGATGACAGAACTTTGCCCTAATTGGCTTAAGGCTTCACTGACACGCATGACATGTTCTGCATTTTTATTCTATAGTTATCTCTCCCAAAGGGGATGCAATGAATTTGATCCCCTCCTTCTGGCAGCTCATTTTTTTTACATATGAGCACCTTACACTATAGTTTTAATTTCCAGCAAGACAGCTGTAAAACAGAACAGTTCAGGAGTGTGTTAGTGTCAAAGAAGTAACACTGTTACTGTTATTTGTAACTGAAATACTGATTATGTTTGCACTGCAGCATATATTATACAACTTGAAGGTGTTTTTTTGTTGTTTGACACATTTTACAGTTTCTGTATGAATTCTAATAGAGTTTGTAGGACAATTAGTATTATTTTTCAAGTCTGTTTGAACTCAGAGTTGTGTAATGTAGAGACCAGGATTTAGCTCCTTGTGTTGTGTTCAGGTGTCATTTTGAATAACTTTCTTAATGTGGGTTAAGATATAAAAGGTTATGTCAGCTTTCGGTTTCTTCAGAGATGTTAAGTTTAATGTAATTCTCAGTTTGCCTGGTATAGTTGTGGTATGTCAGATCACAAATGATGTGGCACTCATTTCAGAGGTGAGAAAACTACTACTAATAAAACAACAGTAAACATGAAACACATGAAAAGCCTTTTTTTCCCCCAAATATTCTTAATTTCTTAGATTCAGGTTGCTCAGCAACAGTTCACTAACAGCTCAAAACAGGCTGTTACAACTAACTCTGAGAATGAATCACATCACATTTACTAATAAACCTGCTATGGGGCAGGCTACTCCTCCCAAAACACATGTAGTCCAGACCTCTACCTCATTTTCATTCCTATTTGAGCCAATAAGCACATCTGTTTTTTTAATCATGTTTTCTGTCCTAAGATATGTTCTCTTGCATTGCTAATAGAGTGAAAAGAAGTAGAGATTCATGTTTTTAAAGCCGAGTTGACTTGAGTATCCCCTCTAATTTTGTACTGTGATGTAATACTGCTGCTGAAAAAATAATAATACTGTAATATAAATTTTAGGACATATTGCCTGCCCCAACTGTCTGGACATGTCTTATTTACAACTTTATTTACTTTATGCAAGGGTAAACAAGAGGGCAAAGCTGATAACTTAATTATAGTCACCTCCCTTGTAGAGGTCTTATGTTACCTTCTGTCACACTTCACTCAAATGGCTGTTAAAAATAAATATATGTTCCTTCTCCTACCTATTCAGTACAAAAATAAACTGGCCTAAATGACAGTATGGGAGCATACGCTGTACACTTCCCAGTAGGCTTAAGAAATAGAGCAGTGGACTTGCTCAATACTACGAGTGCCACATGGGATATGCTTTAAGCCTATGTAACATAGAACATGAATGAAAATTCCACAGTGACTTGCAGCGTATAACCAAGATAAACAGAAGTAAAATGCATTAGTTTTACTTTCCGGGCATAGTCCAGCGCCTGATAACAGGTTCCATTTAGTCCTAAACACTGACCTGCTATACACAACCTATTTTTTCCTCAGGCACAATGAATTGCTGTTGAAATTGGTCTAACCAACTCACTAAAATATCTTTTATCAATCTCTGTGGTCAGTAATTTAGGCTGTGTGGCTTTCAGCTTTAAAGTAAATCTCCTTATGAGATCTCAATGGACATTGATCTGGATCATGTGAAGTCTCCAAAAGGTGTGAAGTAAATTAATTTCATACCCCAGTAAGTCTGGAAGCTGCAATGACATTGACAATTAGAAGGGGGTGCACTTTCGTGTTAATCCAGCTCAGGAAATGGCGCTGTGTTTATCACACCCAAACATGATCAGATTTCATACGTGCATCACTTTTCAAATGCATGAGCTGAAAAACAATGTGAGTTACTTTATTCTTTGTTTTGCACTGTCTACGTGATCATCTGTGGATGACTTCAGTGCTTAAAGCCCTCTGGGCTGAGCAATTACCTTCACAAATGCCATATTATTCATAAAGGTGAAAACCACACATTTAATCAGGCAGTGCTGATGATGGGTTATAATTTTAGTGATTGAGCTAAATCTCCAGTTGTAGTGATGAGCTCTGAGGACTTTGATTATTGCAAAATGTGGTCACAACATCACTGCATATTTTATCCTTGGCTATTGTGTCCTGTCTGAATGAAATCTACATATTTCAAACTAATGGGAACTGGAATTGTTTCCTTGGATTTTACAAGTTGGCTTCTCTCTGTCTTACTTTTCTGGTTTTATGTGTGCATGCTTTCATTTTTAGGATTTATGGAGAATAACATATGAAACAAACCTATTTATTTACCCTTGTTACATCCAGTACAAATTCTGCAGCAGGCTGCCAGATATATTCCACACACTAGATTTGTTTATGTGATTAACCTATCAAACAGTAAAGCTTCGAATGACTGTACAACTGAAACACAATCTTACCCTGGTAGATTTTGTGAAGATAGGCTTGGCTCCGCTGCGTCTTCTTGATGAAAGATAGCAGCTGATTAGCTGCCAAGACATTTGAAATGACTCCAGCTCTAAAGCCAGGATACAATTCTGACAGAGCTGTGTGTCTTAAGCAGCCAGACATCTGGATTAATGTGTGAAAGGATTTCACTGGTTTGACTCCCTCAAAGGAAGTGCTGGAAGAATCAGAGATATATAGACTGAACCAATGTAGGAACCAATGTCCCATGAATGTTTATTTGGCTAGTGAATAAAAACAACCAGCTTTTTACAATGTTATATATTTATTAAATGGTGTAATACAGAAACCATAATACACAATTCTCTTCTGCATAAAGGTTTGATATATAATTTTGACACCACAGGTTTTATAAGTTTCCATAAATGCATGGGGTTGTGGGGGCTGTAATGCATTAGATTAGTAGGGAAAGGTTGGCAAGTATGCAGTCATATATCAATAACAATAATTTGGGATTGCATTTTCAAACATTCTGTACATAGAGACTGGGCGCTGTTTGTTCTCATCTCAGCCACTGACTGGTACTTTTTAAAGAAATGTCAATCTTTTTTTTAACTGGCATTGGCAGATAAAACCCTTTTTGTCTGCAACTATTTTACTCTGGCCACCAGACTTTTTTCTGCCATAGCAGTCTTTTGCTTATTTGCAGGTTTGCTGTGTATTCTATAGAAATAAATGTTTCAGTGATAGTAGGGAAATGCGTTCTCCAGCACTTTAAAAACACAGTAAATTACATTAAATTACTGCTTTAATATGCAGTATGTATGTTATATATAATCTACAGTTTGTTTATGCAAGATTCAGTAGCTAATTCAGTAATGCTAATTGGCAAACTAAGTAATATAATGTTACTGTAATGTCCATAAAGGAGACTAAGTCGCCAGCAGGGGAGAACCAGGAAAGGGCATTAAGGATTGTGCAGAATCTGGATTGTGGCGATGAAACGATGACCTTCCTGAGTTGAATTTAAGAAATGCATTTGGCAAATACTACAGTGAGAGAATTAAAGGTGTGCTTCATTTGCTGAGAGACACCAGATGTGTGTGATGTTCTCTCTTGCTCTCAACTGATTAAGATTACTGCAAAATGAATTCCTATGTAAGCAGTATTCTGGCTGATCTTTAACCTCAGCCTCTGTAGGAAGTGCCACATGTTATGGTTGCCTTGGTTTACCTGGGAGACAACTGACAGCTGTTGGAATGAGAATGAGGAGTGACACAGACAATTAAAGGGCTGAATTCAACCTGGCCTGAGCTTCTGATCAATGCACTCCTATTTAGAGCTGGCAGGCTAGAGACCAGCACTGTTTTTCCAGACTAATAAAGATGGCACAGAGAGCAGCTCCTGGGCTTGACTGCCAATACTTTTAACACCCCCATCGATTCTCATTACTGTTAATGGTTTCTTTGCTAGTGTGAGCCGGATGTTGAAGAGGGTGTGAGTGGGCATGGGTGTAGTTGGAGACTTGGCTGGGGGCAGAGTCATCGTATTGTGACCCCGGTTAGTGGAATGGCTGATACTCAGAGTCAGTTTTCAGTGTGTTGACCATTCCTCTGATACATTGTATAATATTAGTCATAATGCTGATTATTAGCACCTCTGAAACTTCACAGGAAGCAGAAAAATTTTAAATTACAAGATGAATTTTGCAATAATCTCTAGCCTCACTCCAGACCTCTGACTTGCTGCCAACATCTCCAATTTGTTTAGCAGTTCAAATAGGTCTGGTATTCTGCCCATCTACAGGTGTTTCAGCCAGTTGGAGAAACAGTTATCCAGTCACAGCTTAGTAGATGTGGACAAGGATGGAGGTGTCATCTTTTTATGTTGCTAATTAGTTACCTAGTCACATTCATGAAAAATAGGGACTGAATGAAAGGTCACAAACCTCAATGAGTTAGTTTCTGTCCACAAACAGATATAATCATAAGTCTGTTTACAGATGTTGGGGAGTACTGCTGCATGATATGTGACTGATGTTGAAGTGTTTTGTGGCTCCAGAGAAAGCTGTAATTCAGGCTGAACACTTCACATTTGAAAATGTTTCATTTCTGGTGGTGTGGAGTTAGAAAGAAGAGATCTAACCAGATCTCTGTAGCCTGCTCTTCATTTCTGCTTGAGGCTAGTGGTGTGAAAACACATCGTCTTTAAGCATAACACACCTGAATCTCCCATTGAACTGAATCTCCCTTGTCTGCAGTTGAGCTGCATTGTGGGAAATATAGGCAATGCCTCATTGTTGAGGTACTCTTTAAATAAATTTCTTTGATCAAAAAAAAAAAAAAGTTCTTAGCAACCACACTGGAGTTGATTGGGGAAAACAAAACAAGAAATCGGCTAACATGAGGACAGTTTCAGACTTAATGAAGGAAGGGCAACAAAATGGAAATTCAGTCTGATTATCAGGCTATTTCTTTACCAGCTGAGAGTTTAAAAATGCCACAAGTCTGGTTTCTCCTGGCAAAACAATAACACCTATTCATCCACTTAGTGTTGTAATTTTCTCACTGAATTTCTCATTACTACATATCAACTCCAGTTGCAGGAAAGTGTCCCTTTATCAACGCAACATACATTCTGAACACCTGAAACCTTCACTCTTTTGGATATGTAACCACTGTGACCGGGTCCCAAGGGGGAAGTTGAAAAACACGTTGCACTGTTTTTAGCCCCCTGAAACGATCCACTTCCTGCCGAGTCTATAGCAGTTTGTGATGCCGTTGTTCTGCTCTCACGCTGCAGTAGCTCTACATGTTTTAGTGGCCTTTACAGTTACTGTATGTCCACATTAATTATTTGACTCTAATTAGTGAGCAGCGCAGATAGAAATGTTTCTTCAGGGGTGTATGATTTTTATTTTGCTTATCCTAGGACAATACTCTATAGTCTGCTGTGGTAGGCTGTCTGAAGGTTTTTCTACCTAACTCAAATGTTCTGGGAGTACAACAACATTGTCTGATCATCATTTGAACATTCAATGCTGCATTGGAAGCCTTCACACCGACAATAGCACTGTGGAAAAATAATGCAAAAGGTTGTGTAAGTTTGGGCATTTTGCCACAGGGTGCAGGTAAAGAAGATGAAATACAAACAAACAAGACCAGGATGAAGGCTTAAAATGCTTAGACAGCGGTTTATGCCCTTGTACTCCTCCGAGGTCTGATTGCACAGCTCTGGAAAGTTAATCACCGCAGAAATAAGTTTCTCCTCTATCTCAATGCTGCCCAGGTAGGCAGCAAATTAGTACAATGCTACAAGGTCTATACTGCAAGGCAATCTAGCTGAAATGTGTGCTTGTGAGAATATCCAGTATTTTGCTGAATGCCCTAACATTATGATGTGGGACAGAAAGAGCCAGAACCAACTGCTTTGCTGGATCCTTCCGTGACAGGATCCCCCGCTGAGCTAAAGCAGTGGTATCATTGAAATGAGTGAGGAAGCTTGAGCCTTTGCAGCAGTGCTATTGTCAGTGTGAAAGCTACCTTAGGCTGTGCTTTGGCATCGGAAAATAAAATGGTACTATATAAAAATTGACTTTATGGTGACTGCTTTTGGTCCAAAGCTCTAAACCTGAGAACTGAAAACTATGAAAGTAGAGGTATATTCAGGTTTTTAGCAGCATGGGCTTCATTTTGTTCTGTTGTGTTTTGCAGGCTCAGAGATGAAGCCAAGCTACTGCCACATCATCTTTGCCAGAGTGAAGTGGCCTGGTGTTTGATACAAGCTGTTCTATGACTACAACATCACAGGTACGATTTCTATGGCAGGCAAGATCCACACTTTTTAAAGTTGAATAAGCCAGTAATCTACCACTGCCTCATGTAGTGTATTTTTCCTTCAAGCCCTTGGTTTTATTAGTACATGCCTCAAGAGATGTTCCTGTTATTAATGAAATGTAACAATTCACCATTTAACAATGTTGCATTTTCAGTATTTCTCTCTCATCTTGTTTATCTCTAATTTCGACGATTTCCAATAATTGCTTTCAAATGTAACACCTCTCTAAAGAACAGTGTTAATTAACCTTATAGCTTTAGCAGGAAACCAGTTGTAGAAAAAGAGAAAAAACTAAATCTTACATGGGTTGAATAATCGCTAAATTATTTCAGTTCCTTCATTTTTGTTGCTTGCACTTATTATCCTTCAAAAGTTGGCAGTTGTACCTGACATTAACCAAGAGTGCATACACAAACAGCTGTTGTGTATTTTATGCTTCAATGTCTTCATGTTTTATAAAAGACTTGAAGCAGTTCATTGTAAGTCGAAATGTCCAGTGCTAGAGAGTAGTACAAAGGGGGTAAAACAACACTTGTAAGTGTTTTGCTTGCAGGATATCTGCTGTTCTTTGTTGTTCCCGAGACTCAGGTGCTGCCTGCATCTCAGGCTATTAATATTTGAATCTGCCTTCAGATTCAGCAGCCGATAACAGCAGAGGTATCTCCTCTAATTGTCTGTTGCACAAGAATTACTAACTACTGGAGATGTGGGCTGCATGTCAAACAGTTTTCTTCAAATAGATTCTGTGCCTTCATTTGGGCACATGCTCAAATTAGAGCCCTGCTCATTTGAATATACTGCAGTGTATTTTTCTGTCCGTGGCTTAATTATCTAACCTCTATTTTAATTTAGGAATTGAAGGCATATCATCATAAAATATCTTACAATTATAACCAAATTTAAAAAAAAAATGCAGGAGCAGGATGGCAATACTGAGTACACAGACTTGACATTTAAAAGGCCGTTTCAATGAAGTTGTAACTGAACATGCAATACTGGTTTCTTGTGTCGTTCTAATTCCAATTTTAAAATGCAGCACAATTTTTTTGGAACTGTCTAAGTCCTTGTGATGTGTATTCCAATTGTGTCACATGCAGTGGCGTCTATATGGCAGTCCATATTTGCATATGTACTGTATAGACTGTACAACATGGGCTAATGTTTGGATTTGGTGTTTGGCTGGTTCTTGTGCTTCTTTTATTATTGTCTGCACTGTTTTCCTGTATTCTGCTCCTTCATATTTCATTTTTGTCTCTGTGTCTGACCATGATCTACCTAACCAACCAGTGAACATCTTGGCAGCATTGCACAGTTAATGACCGTGCATTGAATGCCAATTCTCAACTCCTGTTCTCGTCCAAAACACACAATCAAGCTCATTTGCAGAGGAGCTAGAGTCAACAATGCTTGTTGCTACCTGTTTCAAGCAGGAATCATTAATATGAATTGTTACTCTCATTCATAATTGTGCCAAGTGGGAACTTCACAATATTAAGCGCTAAAATGAGGAGCGACAATTGTACTTTATTATAGTGTGAATGGTGTCTTAACAGCTTATAGTAATTATGTAATGTGTGTTTACATGCAAATGAATTTACTGTTCTCCATAACTGCAACAAGTAATATCTGATAAAGCTCTTGACATGGTCGGTCAAAGCCCCCTGAATTTATTCCTATGCCCCTACACTGAGTCAAACAGTAGAATAAGTTCCTGTTCCTCTGTCTGTTGGTCTGTGGGTCAGTCATGCTGTCTGTGTCTTCAGTTTCTGTAGCCTTCAGCAAAACAATGCAATTATTTTGAATAGAGCGAACTCCTTTACCACAACTTCAGAATGATTTATGTTGCCTTATGTAATGAAATCAGGATCCTGAACTCCAATATTAGCTGGTTGCTGATTAAGCCCTAATTCTAATTTTACACACACTAGATTTCTGTGTGATACTCAGTAGACAGCCTAATGTCCTAGTTTAATGCCCAACATGGAAGCAAATGGGTCAAATCTCCCATTTTTAACTGGGCACAGAAGAATGTCCGTCACTGCAGCTTTTGGGAAAAACGTTCAAGGTGAAAGATTGGATTAGAGCAGAGACTTTCTTCACGCTGGCAGTTGAGACTTCTACGTCACAGTAAAAATCCTTTTGTCACTGCAAAATATTTTTGAATTTCTGGTCATCCTGTTTCCAAAAACACCCTCTAGAGCCAGCTGTAAGATGTGATAAGTACGTTTTCTGTTCTCTTTCATCTAAATCATATTCAAAATACTGATATTATTGTCTTACATTTTTGCTGAGAGCAGCTTGCTCGACTCAGCAAAGCAACTTGACCACACAATACAAGATACTTGCCAAAGGAATGTTCGTCAGCCTCTTACCGGATATTACTGAGAACAGCTATTTGATCTGTGAGCCACCCAGATACTACTGTCTGTCTGAAATGGAGAGGATATTACCTGTTATTCAGTTACTAGTGCAGACATTTTACAGACCAGGACAAATCGCTGTGAATTTCTCTTAACATACTGATGGAGTCACTTTCTGTCGAGTGCGATGTGCATTTTCCTATTGCTGTTTTCCCTTTCCTGTCTGTTATTGCAAGGTCTACACTTGACTACAATACTGTAAGAGGGTGAAAGCATGCATTAAAGTGTGTAGGGGGAGCAATAATTTAGGGGGACTGCTCTGTGCTCCCAAAGCTGATGTCTCGTTCACTAAATATGTGACAAAAGAACACCTCCTTTTCAACGAAAGGTACCAACGCTGGCTACCCAGTGCTTCGGATTTAGGGATTTATTGCAGTGCAAACTACAGACATATCATTTTGATTAGTCATTACGTAGGTACATCAAAAATTTGATGTCTTGATAATGCTAAATTGAAAAAGTCAGGTTTTTTTGTTTTAATTAACTTTTAATCACAAAAGCATATTTAAATGGTTCTCATTTATGAAGGTTATTTCATTATGTGATTTACCATCATGTGTTAGAATTTAGTACTATAATATATATATATATATATATATATATATATATATGTATATACATATATAATTTTTGGCACCTGGTTTTACAGGCTTACAACTGTCAGGACAAGAATGGAGAAAATATCCTGCTGTCGTTAATGGTCAGTTTGTGTCTCTCTGTGGTAATTTTGTGGTCTCTTTATGGTTGTTTTGCATTTCTGTGTGGTGTCTCTGCTTCTCTTTGTGGTTGTTTTGTCTCTTTTTGGTCATTTTATGTGTCTTTGGCTATCTGTGTCATCTTTTAACTGAGCTCTTTATCATGAGAAATATTAAGTCACCTCATACAATGGGACCTCCTCTGCTCAGTAATCCATACATCGGTCAGGTCCACGTTACTTGATTATACTATAGCTGTGAAGTACTGATATAAATGTAATTATATTCATGTACTTATTGGTCTTATTGTTTGTTTTACATCAAGAGGATCATGAAAAAGGTACTGAATTTGATCCTTTGTTGTGAACACTACAATACTCAAGAATTAGATATTTTGACTGAGTGGAATGTCTAAGAGGTGTCTTCTGAACCTCTTGTCCAAGCCAACATGCCATTCACAGCGGTAGGCTAATATTAGCACTCATCTTTGCTCCATGTGTCAGCCTGCCTTGCTCTGTCTTTCTCACTGACTCTTTCTTGACACACACACACACCCACACACACACACCCACACACACACACACACACACACACACACACACACACACACACACACACACACACAGTGAGTAAATTAGCTCCACTTAGCTCCACCTGTTTTCCAGGCTCAGTACTAAGCTCTCTTTCACCTCTCTGCCTACAGAGAGCAGAACAGATGTGATTGCCAGAATACTCAGTGCCCTTTCACATCAACTAATAGCCTAATTTTTATGATGCTCAAAAACAACATATAAGCCATTTTAATTGAATTCATATCACAATCAGTTTACAGCAGCAGTAAATTTTGACGTATTTGCTGAAACAAATACATTTTTTGTATTCATGTGCACTTCTGTCTCCTTTTAAAATATTTGTCCTTGATCTTTAACTCCAATTTTTGTCATCATTAGTGCCTGCTGCCTACCCAGTGCCAATGTCTATTTTGTTTGGATATATTGTCATTGCAGAATATAACAAATAAGTGGGCAAAATCACAGTCTAAAAAGTAGCACAGTCAACACTTAGTTCACTGAACACATCATCAAAATCTCTAATGTCTTTTTCTCTTGCATTTTCCACAGCAGCAGTTTTGTGATGGTGGTAGCTAATTACAATATCTTCGACTCATCTCTGCCTCCAGCCTTTTGTGTTTTCAAAAAGAGGGCTAGGGACTGCATATCTAGTAGGCTGAAATTGGCTGCTGAAGCACCTACACACACTCCAGCTCGATGTTCCACACCAACACATATAAATGCCCATACAGTATCTGTAATTTTAGTTTTCTGAATCAGCATTTGTGACAATCAGCAACACTTTCCTAAAGCTATGCTCAAAGATATTTTTGGTCTCATCACAGGAGAGTTTGTGAAGCTGCTTTTTTAACAGTGAATGGGGAAGGATCAACAATTAAAGAAACAGTTTGTCATGGGGTGGCTGTGGCTCAGAGTCGTCCACTAATCAGAAGGTTGGTGGTTTGATCCCTGGCTCATCAAGTCCGCAAGTTGAAGTGTCCTTGGGCAAGAACCTGAACCCCATAATCGCCCCTGATGGCTGTTCCATCAGTGTATGAATGTGTGTATGGGTTTGATGTATGAATGTGTGAGTGAATGGGTGAAAGTGGCAAGTGTTGTAAAGCACTTTGAGTGGTCTCTAAGACTAGAAAAGCGCTGTATAAGTGCAGTCTATTTACCCTTCAGGTAGTTGCTTTCACTGGATGATATCACCTTTGCAACGCTAGACGCATGTGTTGTATATGATTGGGCATCATGCTTCATATTTGCCACAAAAAATGTGTTTACATCCTGTCCTGTATGTTCATTGTTTTTCAATTCATTCATTTATACAGATCAGTGAATGGGATGAGCAGAAGGTTTGCAATATGATCACTTTGTTAGATGTCCATAACTGAAAAAGGGAAGATCAATGAAAGTTATCTTGAACTTTCTTAATGTTAAAATTTAATCACATTGAAAGTGGAAGGTGTTTAACATGATGATCGCCTTCTCTCCCCTTTATTTAAAGTGTTTTTACATAGTTGAAATGAAAACAAGCACAATTGGTTGTCTCCTGGTTAGGGATGTCACTTCAATACCAAGTTGATGCCAAAATTCTGAAAATGTGACGGCACTTGTTTTTCTACAATACTGTAGATGACGTCGGTACTGGAGATGTAATTCCGGCAGGACTGACGTGATGGGTTGGTATAACATGACTCCAGAGTGTGAGCATTTCACTCACATTTGCAACTAAAAGGAGCTGGTGTGAAATGTGTAAAATGTACGTAGGAGCACTGTGTGCGCATAAAAAAGTATAGTTGAATTGAGCCAAGAGGCTGTTTGGAGGTTTTATTCCCAGTAAACGGCACGGTCTATCGCACCTACTGTTTGTGTCTGTATGTGTGAATGGAGGTAACTCTTGGCAAGAGAGTATGCAGCTGTATTTCCCAAATTGTATTCCTCTAAGGTTTCTTCTGAATCAGAGTTAATTTAGTGGATTTAAAGTATTTTCACAAAAAAAACCCCAAAAAACACTTTATTTCCTAATTGTGTTTGTCGTTTTTTGTATTGAGATAGAATATACATTTCTGTAAAATTAAAATACCCAGGGTGTGAAGTTGCAGGCTTTGGTAATAATGCAGCTCCAAAAATTATTTCTTGTTGTCAAACTCCTGAGACACCAGATGTTTCTTAAACACAAACTGAGACCAATAATATCCCAAGGTTGTGTCTGGCATGCAGATTTAGAATCTCAAGAGTGTGCATGTTTGATTGTATCATGCAAATTTATCAGCAGTTTTTCCCATTAAAGGGTTTCTTTGTCAGTCACGTAGCAGAAAAGCACAGCTCAAGATGTTCAGCATTTCCCACTCGCTTACATGCGCTAATAATCTGCTTATGGTTCTTTTCCTAATCACAATATCACAGTCATGCCTATCCGTCTAAGCTGTATAATTTGGGTGAGAATAAATGTGTGTTATTGTTAGATTGCGAAGTTCATGACATTAGATATTTGTACATCTCAAAGTTGACTAACAGCACAGTCAGTCAGGGTTGTATGAACTGTGATAATGGGTCTGATATGTAATTTCTGAGTGATTCAAATTCTTTACTTTTATTGGATCTGTTAAACACAGTGACACATTAATTTCACTTGGTGACATGTTCATTACTGTGTGAAACACTCTCTGAAATGAAATATTGGTGCCACCAAATTACGCGCCCGTGCCACTAATGGGAAAATGTCAGCTGCAGCAGGAGCAAAAAATAGAGCTCTTTGGGGGTTTTAAGTTTAAGCAACTCGTTGCCTGGTTTAATTGCAGTGTGGTTTACTGCAAAACTGTAAGATGATTACTTTTAGAATTTGGTAGAGTTTTGCAGAGCAGCTATAACACAAAGTATGTCACAAAGTCATGCCCATGTTTACCCGCAAGTCATTCAACTAGATGTGCTGCTGCTGGTCCTTTGGAGATTCAAACTTTTCTTTTTTTTTTTTTTTTTAAATGTGTGACACCAAGTTTGTCAGCATGACACATCAAACTCTGACATGAGCTTAATCAAAGGCTTTATTATACTCCTGTGCCGTATCTAGAGTATATAGGCCACAGTTACATTCAGCCCGGAACAATATTTATTTTTGTCAAGTTGTCATTATGAAATATTTGCCTCAGGTGACGTGTTTGATCAAATCAATTTACACATCCACACAATCCTCAAAAAGTCACAGCAATAATATATCTGTGCATTACTAAACATATATAATCCAGGCCATGTTAAAACATGATTCTATTTCAGTAGCAAAGGAGGACATTATCATTAGTTCACTCCTCAGGTAAAGCCGTACAGGGAAAAAAAAGGCAGAAGGTCATCACAGTGGATCTTTTGATTTTTTGATTTTTTTTTACCATAGGAATGTGACAGAGAGCTGCCTCCCCCTGGGTCCCTGCCTCTCTGCTACTGGGCAGTCGTGTTGTAAATTATTGTCCTGGGTATAAATAAGCTTACAGTCTGGCAGGGCCAGGTGGTCTAATCTGCCAGTTCGGTGTCCTGCTCCCTGCCTGGCGAGGTGGTGTGGCGGTTGTTTGTCCCGGCATTAACATTGGCCGCAGTACCCACAGATGGGCTCGTTCTTGTATATTGATCAAAAGGTGGTCTCAGAGATACTTATTATTTCACTTATAAAAAAGAGACACTTGATCTTTTATTAAATGGTCGGCATAATATTAAATGTATTGCAATGTTGCACAAACTGAGCATCACTTGTTTTCAGCAAGGCCCACATTTTGTGGTAATATGAACCTAAAGTTATCAAAACTATAAGTCGATCCATAGAAAATTTCTATTTTAATTGATTAATAGTCATCGAGTCATTTTTCTAGAAAAAGTTAAATAAACATTGCTTTTCTTTGTCTTAGTGTTTAAATAAACTGAATATCTACGGGCTTCATACTGTTGACATTGAACTTGGTTTGCTCTTTGTTTTCGGACCACATTTGTTTTGATTTCCTTTTCACAAATGAAAAACTCTGCTTCTGCTTATTGTTCATGTCAAAGCTACCACTACTTTTAGCAGTTTGTCAGACTACTTCCAACCTGTACTTCACAGGTTTTTGTGCTGTTGCAATCTATTTTTTAAGGAGAGAAACAGTTATGCATCCAATTATGCCACAATGTATCCAGTCTCTTGCCACCTGGAAACTCTATGGCGGCTGAATATTCAGCATAACAAGGTTTGGCTCACTTTTTCATTTTTGGATTTTTTTCCCCATGGTGCACCATAATCAAAACATACATTTTTTTCAAACTTTTTTCAAACAAACAGCGTTTGATCTCAATATGCTGAAGTGCTTGGTATTGGCAGAACTGTTGATTGATCAATTAGGAGATGAAGAAGATCATGAGAAATACTTTGTGAAAATACGATAGCTGTTGTCAGTCATTTCTCCATTGTAACTACTGTTATTTGGTAGCCACCCTAGTCTAGCTTGTCCCTCATTCTGTCTTGTCCCTGTGTTGTCTGCCTCGATCTCCCACGTCATCACTTTCCCCCATCTTCAGTTGTTTCCCATCAGAGGTGCCAACATGTCACCAGCAGCGCTAAAGTCTAATGGCTATGGGAACATTTTCTCTGACACCTGCAGCAAACATGAAGCCTGCTGGGCTGCTGGGAGAACAGAGGAAGGTTTATCTGGGATGGCAGGCCTTTCCTCCATCACCATGCCAATAGAGACAGCAGCACAGAGCTCGGCGCTTCACAGCCAGATAAGGCCCCCAGACAAAGAGACACTGCAGCTAGAACTCACTCACCACAATGGAGGGGAGAAAACAAGATATATGACTAATAATCCTTGACAGTTTGCTCCAGTTAACTACTTTACTATGAAAACACTTTACTTTTAGTCTCTGAGTTAGTTGTCTGTGCTGTTATCTAACGTATAATACATATCTGTTCAAATTAAAGGTATTCATTTTGCAGAAGTGAAATTTCTCAAAGAATCCAGCTTGTTGGGAATGTCTCAGGTTTAGGTAAATTTACATTTTATTAGTGGACTGAACTTGCATAGACCAGTAGACAGAACATACACTTCACAATAATCTTGTGATTAAGCATGTGTAGGAAATGACTTAAATTACATTGCTCTGTCGGTCTCCAAGGTCAGAAAGGTTGCACATGTAATCACCACATATTAACTGCCTACTTAGCAGATTTTTTACTTTAGTATTTGCCATTTTATGCAATTATGTAAATGGCCTAATCACACTGACATTTCACTCTGGCAACTGATTCTGGACATTGTGGTCACATTATTTTGTACACGTCTACAGGTCATTCTTCAGAATAAGAGTTTAGTTGATAATTTTTTTATTTTTCATGTTCCAATAGTAGAATAGTGGGTTAAATCACAAGGAAGAACTGCATATCTAACTGGTTTCTTATAGTTCTGTTACAGTGGCTGTTTTTAAGTTTTTATAGTGGGAAACATAAAAACTGTGCTTGGCTGCTTGTATATCCACTGAAAGTTTCTGGTGATTATAGAGATTGTTGAGAGAGATTGTTGAGAGTGAACACACTATGAAGCAAGTTAAAGTAATCTGCTTTTTGTCAGTAACACACATCTAACAAAGCCGCCAGTGCGAACTCTCTGCTCACCGTGATTGTAGCTGTCTATCACAGTGAATGAAACGACGTGATTACAACAATAGAGGGGAATAGTCTCAATTCAGTAATGAGACGAGGTTATTCTTCCCATCGTCCTGCTCTATTATAATATAAATAAAAGTATGTAAACACTTCTACAGTGGGGAATGTAATTAAAGCACGATACAGCCTGAACATGTACAATATTTTGTCACCTTCCTAGATGTTTTTGCAGTGTCCTTAGGCCACATTATAGGTACTGCGTGTGCACTGTACCTTCACAAGTCCTTTTGGGGATATAGTCACAGCCAGAGCTCTGGACTGGGAAATCAGCTGTGTTTGGCTAACCATGGCAGGCAAACTTGAATCCGACGGTGCCACAAAATGCCTGGGCCATCTAGTCTGTCACCATGAATGCAAAGAGTGGATTTATCTCCTAGCACTCAGATATGACCAGGAATAATGCAGGGTAGGACAGGTTCTGCATGCTTTTACTGCTTTTCCACATTTTCATATAATTGTACCTGCAGCTTTTCATTACAGAGCTTGTCCTTTTTACATGGTTTGTAGACTGCAAGTAATGGTTATCACTTTATGTATTTGGCCATGAGCAAGACGTTTTATCTATGCTGACTGTTTTCTGGACTAAGTTTTAAACTTTATTCAATAGTGCAAGCCTTGTATTAAGTTGCTCTGAGATATTGAATAGGTAATCCATTAAAGGTAGTTATTGTATTACACAGTGGTTTAGAACACAATATCGGTCTATTACATCACCAATGCCTATGCATAGAAAGAAGAAGCTATTCATTCAGATTCCTTGAACGAAACTCATTTGGCACGGGTCACCTCATCTGACCAGTATGTTTGCTAAAAGCAAAAAGAGAAAATAGAACCATTCAGATGATTCTGTTTTTTCGTTTTAGTTATTTATTGTGTGTGTCGGCATAAGTGTTTGTGCTTGTCTGGCAAGAAATTAACTTTGTCACAGTGGCACTAAACAATAGCAGGCAGGAATTGCTGAGCCTAATGTTGCACTCTGGGAACAGTAAAGTCATTTCGCTCCAGCAGACCACTTAATAGCTTTGGCTGATGGAGAGTTTGGAAATCCATCAGTCAATTGAGCCAGACAGAGATGAGCAGTCTTCTGAGTGCCAGTATGCTTAGTATGTGAGGAAACAGGTAGCAAGACAGTGGAGCTACTTTCATTATGAGCTGGAGTCATACAAAGACATCTAATTGCTTTTTCAAACCACACAATATCAACCTAAATTGATCTGACAGATGTTGGATATGGTGAACAAAAGAGCATTGGAATGACAACAAGTAGTTAAATTCTGTGTAAAGTAGCATGGTATAAGAAAGCCAGTGCAGTGTCATGTCTTGGACAAGACCCAGTACCATGACAGAAAGAGTGTTATCACAAGTTTGATTATACCCATGATGAGTTTAGTGATGTTTATGACCAATGAGAGCACTGTAGAGTGATGTTACTTTGTATTTAGCAGTTTGTTAGCCTGTCTGATACATATGCTGTCACATTGGAGAGTAATACATTTACCATCAGGTCTCTTTGGGGGATAGGGAGCCTAGACTCTCTTTATATTCTCATTAAAAATCTGTCCAAGGTTCTGATTCAGAATCTGGACCAATGACTGTATATAAACGTAAATGATAGATAGCGCTCCAAAACATATCGATCGCTCCCTGGTAGCTGGTTGCAGTATAGGTCATAACCCCTACCCCATCCCACAGATGGCTTCTGTCATTTTAGGTGTTTTTATCAAGCTCCTGTATGTTCAAGTGTTCATGATTGACAGCTGTGATTGACTTGTTATTGGGTTGGGTGGGAGCTCGATACTATGGTTCCACCACCTGATCAATACTGCGCACACTCTGGCTTCAAATGATGTCACCAGCGCAAGATGGCAACGCCCGTATTTGGGATATTTTAGCTTAATTTTTGTACAGTGGGAGGAAGTGGAGATATGTCGTCCATCTTTATATACAGTCAGTGATCTGGACTATCAAAGACCACAAAAATCATAACCTTGGTCATTTGTTCATGATGACTAAAACACGTTTCCTGAAAAGCAATCTGTTGTGGTTGTGTGTATGATTATGTTGTCCAAAAACACTACAGCAATTGTCATAAAAGAAATCGATGCTCAGACGTGATTAAATTGAATGATCACGACACAAGATCAGCAAAGCAATAATACAGCATTGGTTGTTTTGGAACACACTGACAAGCTGTTGTCTGTTGTGCTTTTAAGGTGGATTTAACACTTGAGTTGAGTTCAGTTAGCCTGGACCATGGGAAATATTATATATTGTTGTCCACTGGTCCATTTTATGTTCTTACAAACAACCTAAGAGGAGTAAACATAAACTCATATGCCAGGTAACTCGTGGATTTGGTGGAGAAATCAAATTCTATTCAAATGACTGACAGAAAGTTATGCAGCACGTTTGTATGTTTATTATCTTCCCTGGCTGTCACAAAGAGCTCACTAAGAAATAACCATGAGCATAAATATTCAAGACTACAGCTAGACCTCATGTGTCATGTATAACGGAGAACAGAGGCGTCTTTCCATAATAATGGAGGTGGATATTTATCTCTGCCAAGGAGGCTTTGTTTTTTACTGTCTGTTTATTTGTCAACAGGATGACACAAAAAGTGCTTTGTGGAGCAATGGGGCACGGGCCAGAGAAGATCCCATTACATTTTGGGGCAGATCCAGATCATTTTTACATATGTATATATATATATATGGATTTATATGGGTGAGTTATATAAAAAATTAACCCTGGTAAATTTGTCATGAAGGGGGGAATTAGCTATGGAGACCCAGGCTGTAAACATGTTTATTTCTGCTGTAAATTTGGGCATTTTAACACAGGAGTCTATGTGGATTGACTCGCTTTTGGAACCAGCCTCAAGTGGCCATTCGTGGAATTGCAGTTTGTGGCACTTCTGTATTGGCTTCATTTTTCAGCCCCGGAGTTTGCCGCTTGATTTAACGTGCCCAGCGAGGGCCACTTTGTGAATAAATCTTTACTGTGGGGATGTGTGATATCTCAGCTCTGAATGAATACATTTTGTATCACAGTACTAAATTTAGTCATACGTTTTTTGCCAAAATAAGTATAATTTTATAAAATTAAGAAATTCCAACCTCTTACGTATGTAATTCCCTCCATCTTGTCATTATGTGGATGGAGGCAGACTACCTGACCCACTGTGTCAGTCTGTAAGGATTGCTTGCCCAGCTAACCTCAGTGTCAGCACTCTGATCTGACTGGTTAGGATTGCAGACACATTGCTACCAATCAAGTAAATGACCCTAGGTAGCTTAATCAACTGTGATGATGGTACAGGGCAATGTGAAGGTATTGTTATTCACTGTGTCCTCCAATGAATTATATATGCTTTGCTTCAAGGTATGGCTAGATTTGATGGAGAGCAGAGATTGCAGCAGAATAAATGATGAAGAAGACGCCTCAGCTTTTATTGTCATAGCAGCAGCTTTAAACAAGTTGGCTCAATTAATTGGCTTTGTTGTGGGTCATTTCCATCATGCTTGACACTTGTTCTAATTTTTTGTTTCTTCAGGACTCAGTGGTCAGTAGTGCTTTACATAGGTTAAAAAGTAGTAGTAGTTTGAATTATGTTAACGTAAGCAGAAATATTCAGGGTGATGCATGAAAGATTCAGTAGATGCAACATTTCTGGAGCCTACTGGAATGATTCTCTTCTTAAGACTTGGAAGCTATTTGCATGTGTCGCAAATGTTATTACTGGTTTAAAAAGATATGTAAGGAGTAATATCGATGTTATTGGCCCTTTTTTTTCTAAATTGGTATTGTAATTGATGCCTTCTGTGAATCTCGTCACAGCTTTATAGAAATAGATTCAAATATTCTTTCAATATTAGTGTGTAAATTTAAGCACTGAAAAAATTAAACAGTACATCAGGTTGTTGATTGACAATTTTGATAATTGTGAGTTAACAAAAAGAAAATTTCAAATATTTGCTGTTTTAAGCTTCTGTGTTTGATAATGTAAATTTAATTTCTTTGGGTTTTGGACAATTAGTTGGACAAAAGAAGATATTAAATGACATAAGGCCCTGGGAACTTGTGATGGGTGTTTTTTCTTACAACATTTTGGTATTTTATAGGCTAAAGGATGAAGAAGAAGAAATGATCAACAGATTAATTGCTAATGAAAATACTAGTAAGTTGCCGCCGCATGAATTCCATGTAATTGCATACAAACTTCTTTAAAAGGCTGCCTAGTTTATCCTGCATCCTAATTATCTCCAGGTTTGATTGTGCCAGTATTCTGCACGGTTTCTCTTTACTCCTAAGCAGCTCATCCCTCTTATCAGAGGCTGCTTCAGTGTTGAGACAAGGTAATTAGCTGTTAAGAGAGGAGCCTGCATCGAGGAGCAGAACAGACTCATCTGCTTTTCAATCAAACACTGTGCACTTTGGTCAAGACCTGGAGAGAACACAATGCACCAGCTGAATGAAGATGCCTCCTCATAACTTGTGCTGGGAGTACAGATAGTGTTATTTCATAATAACCAGTGACAGACAAATTTGGATTCTTCTTAATTATGGATTCTTCTTCTTCTTTGTAGCTTGAAATACATAAACTTAAGTACTAATCAACAAAGGACTTTGAATCTTCTTTCATCACTTTATTTATCTCTATATTTTTTATGTAGACTGTGAAAAGATTCGGAACAGTGCACACCCAGTTGCTGTGCTGCTGGCACAGGCAGAAACAGACTCTGTTGAACGTGAGACAGCTGCACACTCAGCTTTCATTGCATGACAAGTAATTTAGGACACAGATGATCATACCTACTTTATCTTCCTTTAATGTTAATTGGGCAAAATATGACAGAGCTAACAGAATGAGAAAATTGTAGAAAAGTGTTTTGTACAGTACAGAATGAATTCTACTACCTGTGGTCATTGACTCAAAGCACCCCACACACACAAAGTATTATGTTGTATTACAAGACAACACCCTCCTCAGGTCAGTCAGTGTTTTGGTTGCCTGAAACCATTTCAGTCAGAGGCATCCTCGCTCCACAGAGCATCGGCTTATTGGGAGTCTATCAAAGGTTTCCTGGCTCTGAAATCCTAACTACTCA
The DNA here is from genome assembly GCF_002814215.2 of Seriola lalandi dorsalis. NCBI lineage: Eukaryota > Metazoa > Chordata > Actinopteri > Carangiformes > Carangidae > Seriola > Seriola lalandi. Next base: position 4,577,059 of record NW_019525660.1, on the reverse strand, counting down.
ATTTCCCAGAAGTGTTGTCTGTAATCTGACTATTTGGAATTTGATTCTGTTCAGATGAGCTGACCTTTTAATTTCTTTGCTGACCTCGCTCCATGAGTATTTTTCTACTTGATATGAGTTTAATATTTTAGTCCCCATGTCGTACGTCTAATCGAGACATCAGAGTTAAAGATGTGGGGTGTCTGTCTGTAGTAGCAGTACTGGCCTCCCTGTCTCATCCTTTCCCCTCTATGCACATTCTTCAGCCTGCCCTCCTACTTTTCTTCCCTGACTTAAATACTTGTGACAGGGAGAGCTGAGCCCCATCTATCCCTTCACATGCAAGACTGCTTTTTCAAACCTTTATTTACCAAGGGTTGCTTGACTCAACACTTCTGCTCTTTTCCAGCAATAGCCTCTGTACACATACACTCAGCTGCACATATTCAAACTAGGAATGTGCCATGCATTTTAATAAAGACTATTGTGCAGTATAATCAAACTCTCAAGGATACTGCCTGTACTGAAGGACACAGTTTTAAGGATTTTTAAAGATATAAGAGCCTTGACTTTTACAGGACGAAGGCTGAAGATAATTACCAAGACCTTAAAAACAACACAGCATTGTTCCTCTTTATTGCCACATCCAGTAATCATTCGCTCTTAATATTCTCATTAAGTTCCCTCTTTGTCATACTTTGCCTAATTAACATAATAAAGTAACGGCACGCACTGAAGTTTCTTTTAGATTTTTTTCTTAGAGGGAAACAAATTCACACAGTAATGATTTAGCCATCTAAACCCTAAACACTTGTCTATATATCTCCAGCTGATATTAAATCCTCTTTATTTTTCATCTTTTTGAATTAAATTGTGTTTTTTTTTTTTTGTTTTTTTTTGCTTTGGCTCCACCAAATGATATCGAAGGTTGTGGAGCTCAATGGGTGTGTGTGTGAGTGAGAGGGCGAAAATGATTTCCCCAACCTCCTCAGTGGCTATGAATGCAAAGACAGTACGTGTCTATGGCTGTTAAACAACACTCACTGGCTCCCAGCCCACTCGTAAATTACGGAGCGAAAGCCTCTCCCAAGACTGCCTTTAGTGAAACAGTTCAGTCGGTAAGGTTGTTTCCTATAACCAGCACCGCAGCTGTCAGTTAACAGAGTTTTGGGGCCCAGAGACCAGGACTGTGTTTACAAATTATGAAAAGCAACTTGGCCAGATTCATTAATTCCTTTATTGCTTGTATTTCTTTACATGTTGAATGGTTTTCTTCACTGTACGTTGCCCTAAGAGGGTCTCTCAGACAAGAGTACTATCTAAACATCAGGGTACTAATGGTGTTGGTGTTTTAACAGAATGTAGTATTTAGAGCTGCAGTGATTTTGTCAATTTATGGATTAGAAAGAAAATAATTGGCAACTATTTTAAGTTTGTAATTTATTAAGTTGAAGTACCAGACATTTCGGCATCAGCTTCTCAAATGTGAGAATTTTTCATTGTTTTATAGGCCAAATGATTAATAATAATTAAGAAAATAATTGGCATATTATTCAATAAAGAAAATAATCGTTACTTGAAACCGTCATAGTATCTGTATACTGTTGCATAGCTTGCATGGCTCCACTAGCTTTTATGCACATTGAAGTGTGTTCACTTTGCATTGTGTAACCCTTAAAACTACCATTGCACCAAAGCTGTGGGCCTCATGTAAACTTTTCCTTAAGCCTAAGATGCAATTTCACTTGTTATTTGAGGATGCACACATTTTTTATTGCTTTTCTCACACTTAGGGGCTTGTTTCCTGTCCTGGGGTGATAGAAAATTGTGTTGTGTCGGTCCTCTGGCTATGTGTGTTAACACTGTGGGAAATTGTTTTCCTGCTCAACATCAGTATTTTCAGCCTGAGCCATGTCTAAACGATGGAAGATGCAGCTCAAATGTAACCAGTTCTTTCTCTCTAATCATTGTTTGGTGGAGAACAGTGGATACATCTCTGCTTTGCTCTTGCTGTTCTCTCATTGTCCTCTCTCTGCCCTCTGGCTGTCATGCACTTCCAAAGTGTTATAAATCTTTCTAAAACTAACATTTTTTTATGATGTGCAGTGTTAAATCTATAGTGCGACGTCAACCGGACTACACAAGCAACTCATCCATTGGTAGAAATGTTTTGCAGATGATTTATACCGCACATACTTCTTCTGTTGTTCTGTTTTTATCACCACTGATGAATGGTGTGAATTTCAGTAGTTTTTCAAATTGTTTATATAAACTGTTTCTAGATCTGTTCACTGTCTGAATGAAATGATTTTAACATTTGTGACAAAAGAAATCTGCAGCCATATATTACCAGAGGGCACAGATGACTGCTTCAGTGTTTCTGTGTGCTCATTTTAAAAATTTATTTATAACTGTTTTTACATTGTGGCCTCACATATTGCATCACAGTGGTGCTGCCATCTCTGCAACATGTTGTCTCCCTATGTGTAGAAAAGCTTGACAGGCTGTCATCTTTTCAACATGTCAGCGGGGGCTCATTAACAAACAAATACTGTACCACATGACTGCATGTTTGTAATGGTGTGGGAACAGTTGTGTCTGTATTTACAGTGTACATTATACAATTTTATGCAGTTAAAAGACGTGTATTACATTGATTGCAGAGTACGCACAAATTGTGATTGTTGGAGGGATGACAGAAATAACCACATCACCACAGACCTGCCAGTGCTTCTATCCAGTGAAGCATTTTCATTCCCACAACCCACATGTGACGTCTGACAACTGCAAAGGTTTTCCTTTTCATTACTCATACACTTTCTACATTCAACCAACTGTATGTAAGCATAATATGCATATAATGTATTGTTGACTGTGGGAAAATATTGAACATACATGTTTTAACATATGTAGTTCCTCCTCTTGCTATTTCAGGTTGAGTTTTTACATAATGTATGTTGTTCATCCTCATATGAAGGCAGCAGTTACAGCATGAACCGTGGAGATTATGTAGCTCTTACACGTATAGCTCTTATTAATCTGGTAGAATTATAAAGGTATAAATACTTCTACTACTACTAGTATTCATGGAATAGAACAGAGCTGACACAGTTAATAGATTCATTAATCACCCAATTGAAAGAAAATGAATGCCAGAAATTTGCTGTTTTTGGTTTTCTCAAATGGAAGGATTTGCTGCCTTTGTTTTGGTCAGTAATCACAGTAAATTAAATATTTTTTTTGTGTTTTAGCGCGGTTGTGGCTGAGAATATAATTGTCAGATTAATTAATAATGAAGTTAATCATAAGTTGCAATCCCCATACTTTTATATATTGGCAATAGTTTGTTTTTTTTAGATTACATTGTTAACTATTATGTTGTTATACTAATATATATTATATATACTATACTCTGTTATACTATAATACATATGTTATGTTGTTATAGGTGCAATGTGTTCCTTTACTGGTTTTTGGTACAAATGTTATTTGTTCTTTGTCGGGTTCATTTTTCTTTGAAGATTGTAGTTAATGCAAAGGCTTTGTGCAGTTTCTCTGAGAAGACAGGGCTGGGCTTTAGTTATGGAAATAATTACAAAATGCATGCATGTTGCAAAACGGGGTTTCTATACCTACATTCTGAGGTGGTCCTACTCCTTGGCATACTTTAAAAACATATCATTAAATCTGCTACAGCACAGAATTAGCCCATAGGTTACATAGCAGTGAGTAGATAGTACTTCTTCCATCTTTGATTACACACAACAAAATTAAATGACTGCTTAACAGCATTTTGCCTGCAGCAACAAAATAAGTCTTGAGCATTATATCTCCATGACAAAGGTAATGTTGTCATGGAATTCACATACTGTCAACAAGGAGTTCATAAACTCACAGTTATACTATACATTGCAGCTTGGCATTCGTAAGGAACTAAGGTTGAGGATTTTCAGCAGCACACTGGTGCATGAAATCACATGTAACGTGTCTGGAGAAATATTATAGTGGAATCAGTGGTATTTTATCAGATAGTTGCTGAAAAGCAAGGCCGATGGTAGACGCCAGGATGAAGAATACTCATGCATTTTGATTTTACATTTTTAGTAGTATACATTTAGATAAATGGATACCTCCTCATCTCACATCACCTGAAGATCACCTGTTTGTTGACAAAACTGTCATTTGTAGGAAAAGCTTGTTACCACACTGAAAATGCAAGAGAAGCTGTGTAAAATTGGAATGACTGAAGTGAAGTGAAGGACCCATTGGCCAAAGTTGCAAACATTGATTTTCTTCTGAAAAACATCTCAATTTACTTAAAATAATACACAACTTAAAATTTAAAACACAAATGCATGTGAGCAGATATACATTTGAACCCATTTTGGTGTCTATTTGTGTAAACATAATAGTTGTTGAAGTGCTTTTTACCTTACTTGATATTCTGGACATATTTTCATGATTTCCAGACAAATGTAAACCCCCCCGAGCTTTCATTTTGTTGTCCCTGTGTGGGAGATGAGGTACTTCATCACAGAGATAAACATGCAGACTGAGGGACGGCTACAGGAAAGAAAAGGTACACGAGAGCTGCTTGTGAAGTACAGATCAGTTCTCGTGAAGTTGGTGTGATTAATCCAGTGCTGCGAATTTTTGCAGAGGGCAATTTGGTTTGTGCCTTCACAGGCTCCTGTTTCCCTGCTGGGGAGACAAAAGATGAATGGACCTATCCGGCCTATTATGGGGTATCTCTCTTCTCCATCACTATAGGGGCTGGTTGATTCTGATAATCCTCTCCTCACTGAGAGGATCCTCTAATCCCTGCTAGACACAGGTGTCTGGCCTTGTGCATTTGTCAAGATGGCAAATGCACTCAACTCTGTGTGAAATACAAAATACATAAATACTTACACAAGGCTAAACACGTGGAACATTGTCGGAATGATGAATATCTGTAGGAGGGGATGCACAAGAAACATGGCATCCAATGGCATTTTAAAGCAGTAAAGCTGACATTGTTGCCCATTTGCTGTTTTCATTTACCAGTTAAACATTTATAGTCATCAATAACTGTCATGCATGCAAAGAAATTAGACCAAATAACCATCAACCCTCATTTCATTTTAAGTATAGCTTGTGTTGCACGAGCTGTCCGTACCTTCTTTCCTCATTTTCACAAACAATCTGAGTTTTATTCGCTTCAAGACAAAATGAAAAAAGAAAAAAAATCAGCCAATTCATTTTAATAATGCCTATGGTATGCCACAGTATGTCTGCATGATCCTCTGTCTAATACACTCTCTCCCCAGCTTACACTCTGAAGCTTGCGTATTGGTAAGTGTGCTGGATTTGAATCACAATTTCAGAGTCTGATTTCAAAGGCCAGTGTGAAACTACCCTCTCCACAGCTTCTGTGTGTCATTCATAATCATTAGTGGACACATTTCCTCAAGTTAGCAACTCAAGCTTTTTCCTAACTATAGAAATATATTTTAGAGCTAAGTGTGTGGAAATGAAAAATGCTGGTAATAACAAACATAATGGGGAAAGTGGGTGCCTTAAGAGTGATGAATGCCATTTGTTGTTGTGCCCACAAAGGACTTTAAAAATAGATTTTCTTTGCATCTTCCCCATTAAGAAAAGTCTTATTTTCCAAAATTAAAATAACTGTCATCATTCTTCCAGGGGTTAAAACTAATGCCGTTCTGATGGTGAATAAGTAGCCTATTTTCCTGTCCTCATAGTGGGGGTTTGTGCATTTTTTTTGTTGGCCTTGATTTTGCTTTGTGGTTGCCATTACTGCAGTGAATACTCCGTGAATAGTCTCTCAGTGTTGCACCACCTTTAGGTCCAAAAGCCTGTCAGTGCAAGGCCAGGACATACTGGTCTTCTGTTTACAAATATGGTGCTGTGCCCTAATGTGTAAAAATGATGGTCTAGCTAAGCTAAGTCAAGCTAACACTCTTCTGGGTCTTTTCTTACCTGCTTAACTTTTTAATGGTTTACAGATTAAAGAAAACATACTTAAGTTGAGGTATATATATATATTTTTTTTTTTAGTCAAGACCCAGAACTCTGTTTAATTAGTAACGTTTTATTACAAATTATGGGTCAGTGCTGCTCTCGTAGTTGCTTTGGATTTTTACAACATTGTCCTAACAAGCTATTAAGTGGAAAACAGATCATTATGCATTAAAATGGGTTCAGATATGTTAAAAAGAGGCTATTGTTATAGAAATGTTGATGCTTTTTCTTTTTTTTTAAGTCTCATATAGTTTTTTTTCTTTTTTTTAATATTCATGCTTGGAGAGTCCCTATCTGAACACATGCCAGTGTTATAATGATGTTTCTCTTTTTGTCATCCCCCAAGCATTTTCTTTTCCAGTCTACATTGTTTTCTATATTGAAACCATGTGGAAAAAAGGAAACAATTGTGCATTCACTCATAAACTTCTCCTCCCTATATCCTGTGTTCAGAGATCAGACTGTCTTCAATGAATGATATCAGTTCAATGGAGGTCAACTACCACTACAAAGGACACCTTAGTAATGAATTTGATTATACACCAGACAAATACAAGTGAAAAGAAGAATCAACATTTCAACCTGTAGAAGCCTGGGAAGAACTTTGGTCTCTAGCAACAGTGTTTTTGTTCTACTCTAGTGTCTGTATTCACCACAACAGATACAGTAATGATAGTAAACTGTTTGTTTCAGTGTTCAGTGCTCAGGGGGCCAAGAAGGCGGTGTGTCTTTAAACCCCAGTTTTGACAGACTTCAAATAAGTTGCAGAAAGTAGCAAGAACAAAAATCTTTTAAATGCTAATCTGATGCTGATGGGTACAAATTGTTGAATTAATCACTGTGACTGTTAAATGTTGCTGATTAAAAAAACAAATGATTAAAAACAAATGGTCGTGACACAGGTATTACTAGTATAACTCTTTGTTGTTAATCTAAGCAAGTTTAACTGGCACTCCGCTTTTTGACTGTATCAGCAGCTACTAACAGACCACGACACATGCTGAAGGCCTTGTATGCCAACAACAAGAAAGGATGCAGGCCTTACTTGAACCCCAGTGGACTCGCTCCACTCACTCCTATTGCACTGTTGCTCATCCGACTGTCAGCGACTGTACAGTGAGCTTGTTGTTTGTTTCACTTCGTTTTATGTTCAGGTGAAACCAAAATACTTCATTCATACTGCAAAATTGCTCTCTATATTCATTTGCAGCACGCTACACTCATGCGTCTATATGTCTACTTTCTCTCTTTGGCAGCTTGAATCTTGGCAACCTGTCAAAAATGAGAAATGACAGATTGTGATCATATTAGGTAAACCCAAACAAGATCAAAAACACGTTGAGGGTTTAGTTTGTTACTGTCTGAGTGAAATGGATAGAGACAAGTCATTATCTGATTTAACTTTTTACTTGACTTTTAATTCAACTATACTTAGATTGCACCAATATAGAAGAAGCAAGCTGCAGGAGAACACCTACAATGTTCAGTCCTATCTCTTAGAAATTATGTTCATCTATTGTACACCTAATGCATGGACAGTTCCACCTAGATTATGTTTTTATCAGCAGTCATTATTTTTTATTACCAAATGTTTTTGTTGAAAGTACTTGCAAAATGCAAAACTGCCAGAGCGTAACATTGTGAGGCAGCTGGCTTTCACACAAGCGAGAATCCATCTTGCCAGACTCCAAGTTATTCATTTGTGGCTGGTTCAGACCAATCAGCACCCTATTAGGGAGGAACTACTGGCTACAAGTGACTGTTCTGGTATTTTTTTGAGTGCCTATTATGCGTACATTTCCTCACAAAGACGGCAACAATTGTCTACCGACATGCTAACTAGCTTTCAACGCTCCTCAGACTGTGGTTTGTTGCTGTGTTGTTTTTCCTCTTCGTCACTCTCCTACTAAGTCATATGATAGATGGATGGTTCTTGAAAGCGCCTTCCATTTTCCAGTTCCCAATGAAGCCTGCCTTGATGGTTCTGTGTAACAAACCATGTGGGAAAAGGAATGATTGGCTGTTAACATATGCCAAATATCTTGGCCATCAATTCATAGAACATATAATGGGCGATAGAGATAGTGTATATTCCAGCAATACTGACAGTTATCTTTGTGTGTTCAGTACATGTCCTCAACTGATGTCAAGGTCTGGGTGTTCAGGGCTTTCTTGTATGCTGTAAGTTGCCCATCTATTGTGTAGGTTTTAAAAGAGCAGTTTGCAGAGATGTAGTGGCCTGCAAAGATGCCATGAAAATGTTCTTGTATGAGCCAAGGTCTTGTTGTGTTCGTCACTTACAGTATTTGTAAGCATGAATGTACCTGCACGTCAGGCAGTGATAAGAATCCTATCACTACCTGTAAGGAAATGAATAACAGAACTGATGCATGTAAGTCCTTACAAAGCTGTGTTCAATGAGTTCTACTTCATGTGACATGTACCATATGTGATTTTTTTTCATTTTATGTGATTTATATAGTATTGGGCTGCAACTAATAGTTATTTTCATTATTGATTAATCTTTCATGATAATGACCAACTGATTATTGCTTAATCGACTGCAACAGTGGGGCCAGCTGTATAATCGTGAATGTCTGTGGCTGACTGACTGACTGACTGAGTGAAAGGGTTTAGTGATCATAGTTCCACCATTGGTCAGCCAAATGCTAGGTGACTGAGTTGGAGTTTCCCAATTGGTCATTATTCTTTCAAAATGAATTGAGTTGGCTTTTTTAAATGTTTTTTTTTTTTTTTTGGTATAGACAACAGTCTAAAAGAAAGTGAATATGAAGAACATTCATATTTAAATTCTAAACATTCAAATCCTTGTACTTGAGGTAAAATCTCAAGAATGCAGAAAACAATGTCCTGCTTATGTGTTGTTTCAATAAGAATTCAGACGCTGCTGTCAGCAGAGAGGAGCGAGGATTGGGGATCACTGTGACCTTCTCAGTGGCCTGAGAGTGTGTTGGCATGGCATGACTGATGCAGATTATCATAGCTGGAGAAAGCCAATTACTCTGGTCATCACGGCACCCTCAGGGCCCCTCTTGGTGGAATGAAATGCATTACAGAATTCTCTGTGCATCCTTCTGGCAGCGTTTTTATATTTCCTCTATGCTGATCCCCCTAGTTTGAGTGTTAATAGTGCAGTCAGTGGGACCCTCCTGCGCCTCTGTGCCCTCCCTGGCTCGGATGAGCTTCTGCTCCACAATGCAGGGAGGTTGTGCCTTTTGGAGAAGCGGATGAATTACATTCTCCTGTTTGTATTCTCTCTATTCAAGA
>NW_019525660.1:4565280-4567748 GCF_002814215.2 Seriola lalandi dorsalis | reverse complement strand
AATGTTCAGTCCTATCTCTTAGAAATTATGTTCATCTATTGTACACCTAATGCATGGACAGTTCCACCTAGATTATGTTTTTATCAGCAGTCATTATTTTTTATTACCAAATGTTTTTGTTGAAAGTACTTGCAAAATGCAAAACTGCCAGAGCGTAACATTGTGAGGCAGCTGGCTTTCACACAAGCGAGAATCCATCTTGCCAGACTCCAAGTTATTCATTTGTGGCTGGTTCAGACCAATCAGCACCCTATTAGGGAGGAACTACTGGCTACAAGTGACTGTTCTGGTATTTTTTTGAGTGCCTATTATGCGTACATTTCCTCACAAAGACGGCAACAATTGTCTACCGACATGCTAACTAGCTTTCAACGCTCCTCAGACTGTGGTTTGTTGCTGTGTTGTTTTTCCTCTTCGTCACTCTCCTACTAAGTCATATGATAGATGGATGGTTCTTGAAAGCGCCTTCCATTTTCCAGTTCCCAATGAAGCCTGCCTTGATGGTTCTGTGTAACAAACCATGTGGGAAAAGGAATGATTGGCTGTTAACATATGCCAAATATCTTGGCCATCAATTCATAGAACATATAATGGGCGATAGAGATAGTGTATATTCCAGCAATACTGACAGTTATCTTTGTGTGTTCAGTACATGTCCTCAACTGATGTCAAGGTCTGGGTGTTCAGGGCTTTCTTGTATGCTGTAAGTTGCCCATCTATTGTGTAGGTTTTAAAAGAGCAGTTTGCAGAGATGTAGTGGCCTGCAAAGATGCCATGAAAATGTTCTTGTATGAGCCAAGGTCTTGTTGTGTTCGTCACTTACAGTATTTGTAAGCATGAATGTACCTGCACGTCAGGCAGTGATAAGAATCCTATCACTACCTGTAAGGAAATGAATAACAGAACTGATGCATGTAAGTCCTTACAAAGCTGTGTTCAATGAGTTCTACTTCATGTGACATGTACCATATGTGATTTTTTTTCATTTTATGTGATTTATATAGTATTGGGCTGCAACTAATAGTTATTTTCATTATTGATTAATCTTTCATGATAATGACCAACTGATTATTGCTTAATCGACTGCAACAGTGGGGCCAGCTGTATAATCGTGAATGTCTGTGGCTGACTGACTGACTGACTGAGTGAAAGGGTTTAGTGATCATAGTTCCACCATTGGTCAGCCAAATGCTAGGTGACTGAGTTGGAGTTTCCCAATTGGTCATTATTATTTCAAAATGAATTGGCATAAACAGTTTCCATTAGGGTAGTGTTTATAGCCTGCAGTGTTGCTAACTAAGCTAGATGTGTGTTTTTCTAAAAAGCCCCTAGCGGCCACTTTTTGGACAAACCTTGGCTACTTAGAAATGAGTCACCAGTAAGGCCCTGTCTTGTGTCTGCTCTGTTCAGTGAGTGGGAAAGAGGTGGAGCAGCTCACAGAGAGGCTGTGCACTATATTAGAGACTAAACAAGAAAGCTATTCTGTAGCTTCTGACAACAGAAACAGAAAAACATGTAAATGAGAACAGCTTTACTGGGAATTCAACTGTTTTACAGTATTGTACATGTGGCCACAGAGAGTAGGAGAGGAAGTAAACACATAAAGGACTGAAACCAGCAGACACTAGGCAGGTAAATATGACAGGCAGAGGTACCAAGAGTTTTCAACTACATACTCAATAATTTCAACTGTACATTGTCCAGACATTTGGTGGGTTTTGACCTAGTTTGTCTGAAAAACAATCCAAAACTCCAATATATTAGATTTGCAAATATATAAAAAATTTTAAAAGCCCAAATTTTCCCATATGAGAAGCTGAAACTAAAGATTTTTGATCAAATTTAATAGATTGACTAACTGATTAATTGAGTAATTGTTTCAGCACCAATGTATGTCATTTATTAGTTGGCTTTTTTAAATGTTTTTTTTTTTTTTTTGGTATAGACAACAGTCTAAAAGAAAGTGAATATGAAGAACATTCATATTTAAATTCTAAACATTCAAATCCTTGTACTTGAGGTAAAATCTCAAGAATGCAGAAAACAATGTCCTGCTTATGTGTTGTTTCAATAAGAATTCAGACGCTGCTGTCAGCAGAGAGGAGCGAGGATTGGGGATCACTGTGACCTTCTCAGTGGCCTGAGAGTGTGTTGGCATGGCATGACTGATGCAGATTATCATAGCTGGAGAAAGCCAATTACTCTGGTCATCACGGCACCCTCAGGGCCCCTCTTGGTGGAATGAAATGCATTACAGAATTCTCTGTGCATCCTTCTGGCAGCGTTTTTATATTTCCTCTATGCTGATCCCCCTAGTTTGAGTGTTAATAGTGCAGTCAGTGGGACCCTCCTGCGCCTCTGTGCCCTCCCTGGCTCGGATGAGCTTCTGCTCCACAATGCAGGGAGGTTGTGCCTTTTGGAGAAGCGGATGAATTACATTCTCCTGTTTGTATTCTCTCTATTCAAGA
>NW_019525660.1:4499133-4562669 GCF_002814215.2 Seriola lalandi dorsalis | reverse complement strand
GAGCAGCTACCTGAACCATATTGGTACAGAATGGTGCACTCGTACAAAAGAAAACAGGACTGTGTGATTTGGCAAATTACTCGATAGAGGAAGACAAACAGTGCCAATATCTCACGGGACAAATAGTCATAAATGTTGTTTAGTGGGAAGGGAAGAATTGAATAAAATGAAACCTAGTTAAGAGGAAGGCTATGCCTCTCAAAGCCCTTGTTAAAATTTTACTATGATAGTTGTCAGTGAGGCCCAGCTTCCATTTAATATGCAGTAACTGAATTTGAATTATTCATTGTGTGAGAGATTTCCCTGCTAACTAAACAAATTTATTGAGCAGGAGATTAGATCTAACTGGGTCGACCATTCTATATATTTCTGCACAAATGTATAAAACTGAGATGAGCTGGACGATGTGGACTCTCTCACATGCTTCTTTTCTTTTTAACGAAATGGTGAAATCTTTCAGCCAGAATGACTTATTTCACCTCACTTTCAAGTCAGGCAGTTTATCGGACTAAAGAGGTCTCTAATGTCACCAAACACACACACGGTCTCATACAAAACCATAAAGGCAAACCAAGGCTGCTTTCATCTGCTGAGGCACAGAGTCAAATTAGTGTTTGATTTGAATGTTTTGCTACACTAAGCTGGTCACAGAAAGAACATCATTGTTAAAAAAAAAAATCAAGACATCAGACAAACATTATTCCCTAGGGGCACTGAAATTGAATGAGAGCATGCACTAGCTGTTACTCATTACTACTGGCTGACATAGGTAATTGAATTCTGCCAGGAGAACATTCAGTTTATTTATGACAAGTCTTTTCTGGTGAAAATGTGGACAGCGAAAAGGCCAGCTAGTTGGTTGCTTTGCATGTGTTTATATCCCTAAAGGCAGAGGATAAATAATTAACTCCTGATTGATAATACTGGGTTTGTGTTGCCTGATGCTGAACTAAGGTCCTGTTCAGACCTGCTGTTAACATGCGTCTTTGGTGATCCGATCATAAGTAGACAGCTCTAAGAATGTTGGTTCACACCTGGCATTAGACTGTGTCTCGAGTGACCACTTGTAATCGGATCTCACATACCTGCTCTATATGCAAATGCTAATGCTAATCCACCGTCAATGTGTGTGTGTGTGTGTGTGTGTGTAGAGGGGGGGGTGTTGAGAGAATAATTGCACTGTGCACAGCTCTGTAATGAAATTGAGTTTTAGCCTTTTGAAATAGTAACATTTTCAATTCATTACAAAACTGTGGCGGGACTAATTAGACTATAGACTGTGGCAGAGGACGTCAGTACAACAGGCGGAGCTTCAGTGTGGTCCAGCTACCTCTGAATGTGGTCAAACACAAATGCGTCCTCAATGCGTCTTGGGCGCATTCACACTTGTATGTAGAGCTGTCCATTTGTGATCGGATCACCTGAGACAGATGTTAATGCCAGATCTGAACAGTTTCTCTTAAATTCAACCCATGTGTGTGTAACCAGTGAATACAGCCTTGTCCATCCAATATTTTTCAAAAGGTAGTCTGTGGTCCAAATGTTGTCCCATGTGGAAATGTCCAAAGGAGGAAGACAGATCCCTGTATTATTATCATGTTTCTGAAAATCACCTTGATTTGTCTTCAGGACAGTCAGATTTTATTTTGAAAGCGTGTGATAACATAACCTGAAACAGCAAGTCTGTATATATTAAGGAACCAGTCAGAAGAGAAAAAGAAACTTCTTATTGGTTGTATTCAAGCTGCCTTACAGTTTGGCATCTTGTTAAAATGTACCTGCAGTGAGAAGTTGTCAGCTGATAAGATCATTTTAATTAATTTTCCATATGTGAGATGAATCTTGTTATGATCATTAGGTATATTTCCTGATTGTTCTTCAACAATGGCTAACTGAAAACATGGAAATAACAGTGTATATTGAACAAACGTTGTTTACCAAAGAATAAATCTGGTTCATTTCTCTGAGTCAGTCAAAGCTGTTTAGAAAGTCACTGAAGGCATTTGCTATCAATGTATGAAAGAAACAGTGTTGTTACAGTCAAAACTGCGCTTTGAATCAGTCCAACACCTTGTTTGTAGAATAGTGTTCTTCTGACTTCACAGTGGACTGGAAATTGAGAGCAGTTTTGAGCCTTGGGAAAAGGGAATGGTACTCTGGCCCTGGGTAAATACTTTTATTTACCTTTTGAAATGATTTTGTGATGGCAGTAGAAACTGACTTATTGATGGGGCAAATAATTTGACCCGGCAGATATTTTTTAAACATATCCAAGGCTTTTTGACCTGAACCACACAACTCAATTTTGCTTGTATATATGTATATATATTTGTGTTTACAGGCATGTTTGAATACATTTCTTGCCTTTGAAATCACATACACTCAGTTGTTAGGTACACCCAGCTGAACTAATGCACTCTACAGTAACAGTCCTGCAATGAATCCTAGGCCATAGTTTTAAGTCCATGTTAAAACTTTAATAGAGGTGTTAATTGAATTTAAGGGTTGAGGTTCAACATTCATTCTTGACCTTGGAAACAGCACTTCACAAACTAATAGGTGCATTTACATCCACCTGTTTTTATGTGCATTTCCTAGTTGGGCATAAAAAACCTGAGCAGAAACACTGAAAATCTGAAAAGAAAAAAATATATAATAAAATGAATAAAAATAGCAAAAACATTTGGCTGAAGCGGAAAAGTTGGTGCATTGTTAAAAGCAAAATGCAACAAAGTGCACCGGAAACTGACATAGCAAATAAATCATGAGGTACATGAAGTGACTTAAACAACTGCTCCTCTGAAGACACTAAAAGTAGCAGCAGCCAAAAACATGTGTGGAGCCATGAGGAGACTGTAACATTCTACAAATTAATACATTTATCGAACATAAATTTCAGGTTTTCAACATTGTTTTCCAATATTTGAGGTTTGACTGGCACTCTTAAGTACAAAATTTCGGTTGCGCCCTCTTCCTCTGCAATGGTTTAATGGCACCTAACGAGAATTAGCACCAACAATGGTGGATGGAAACGCACGTTAATTGACTTTTTGTCTTGTCAATTTCAAAATGTTCAAAAGTCCTAGATTTGCTCAAAAACATGACAAGTTTGAACATGCTGTTAAACTGCATTGCATTATACTGAGAGGTGTTTCTAATATTGTGTCTACATCTCAGTGTGTGACACCTGAAACAACAAATCTCTAAAACATTTTCAACAAAAACTGAACATTGTTCCCTTGATGAACATAAGATTTGATGCAGGACTGTGGTATTAGACTGCATTAGTTTAAGGCAGGTGTAAACTGGCCACTGTATCTACACTGCCCTATTCATGCTCCTAATACAAAGAACAAATACTCAGAAAGAAGTCTTCATTTTCTCATGAAAAAATTCTTATAGTATCAAGTGAAATGTTCCCAAAATGAACACACTGCTTCTATCAACTTAAATGAATAGTAAACCTTTTTGACATGCTGTTACCATTAGAAGTTGACTTAAATATTAATACTGAACAGTTGACATCAATGTCTCCTCAAAATCCAATCTGAAGGGAGTTAATGAGATCAGGGATAAATGACTCAGCTGACCACCGTAGTGATACATTAGATAGGATTCTCACATTTCTCCTTGTCTCTGTACACAGCTTGTGTTTAATTATGGAAGCATAATAGTGTTTGCTCTGCTGTTTTCCTTGTGTAATTAATCTTGTGGCTTTGTGTTGATCCAATCACGTATTCACACTCTCAAAAGCCTCAGTCGTCTTTAACATATTTATTTTTGACAGCATGAGCACAAGATTTTCAAATATTTGGGTGGAATGCTTCTTAAAGAGTATAATTATGAAGGGGCCTCTATGGCGTCATAGAGGTAACATTGCATTTCATTGAGCCCCTGTGATATCTGTCCAGTTATCTGATTATTTAATGCATTCACTTGGCTAAAGCATCATAACTTAGAGGTGGAGTAATTCTCTATTGAATTACTTTTTGAAAATCCCTGACAACATGACCAAAACCAAGAAAAAATTGACAGACTGCTTACGAAAACAAGGAACAGACTAAGAACACTAACATTGTGGAAGCAGGTGCTGGGAATTTGAGTCAGTGAGGTGAAGGGCAGAATTGCTAGCGTGGAGACCACAACAGAATTGTTGCAGTCTAGAGTGACAAATCAAAACTTTATCTTGCACAGTTGTGACGCTATCAAGAAGTACTCCAAACTGCCTCCGTGGTAGAACTACAGTGGGAGTCTTCACGACCACATTTTGCCATGATGACACGCACACATAGACTCAGAAGGCGAAAAAATACCAGCCCTGCCATCGTGGCTGGTGATGAATCAGCCTTGACGGTGGAGACTTCACACTTTATTCTTAAAAATAATACTTTTACATCTTATTCTGAATCTAAGGCATTTTTGTACATGAACTCACGATCAAAAGATAATCTCCAACTATTATGGGAAACTTGTAAGCTTATCTTCTGCCATAAAGAGATGTCAAAAATTGGAAAAACAAAAAGCTTTAGAGAGTAAACTATCAGATAAAGAGGAAGCTTCTATTAGCTCTCCGTCACCTAAATGTACTCTATGGAAAGAAATATCTGTTCTCCGATCAGCTATAAATTGTCTCCTTCCTAAAGATGTAGAGAGAATAATTAAGTATACTAAACAGAGGTTTTATGAATACAGAGATAAGCCAGGGAAATCCCTGTCTATAGTAGTTATTGTTGATGCTGAGGGCAATGGGGTATATGAAAATAGGTTGATGAACGATTGCTTTAAGGAGTTTTACACAAATTTGTACTCTTCTGAACAGACAAGAGATGTACCTCAATTAACCTTTAAGCTTTTTGCTCAGATCAATCTCGCAACAACCTCAGAAAAACAGAAAAGTCTTCTCAATGGCCCCATTACAAGAGATGGAGTAGTTAATGCTATTAAAAATCTCCAGAGTGGGAAGTCATCATGGCCTGATGGGTTCTGTTGCGAATTTTATAAGGAGTTTCGGGACCTGCTTTTAGAACCATTACTTGAAATGTTTAATCATTCATTTTGTACTGCAGAATTACCACAGACTCCTAATTAGGCTAACATATCACTTGTAATAAAAAAAGGGAAATGTTGCTTTCTAAAATTCTAGCTACTCATTTAGAGGACCTTATGCCCATATTAATTAAAGAAGATCAAACTACTTTTATAACCATGAAAAGTCAACTAATAATGTTTGACGTCTCTTTAATGTTATTCATGCCTTTGAACAAAAATCTATAGATAGTCTAGTGCTTTCCCTAGATGCAGAGAAAGCATTCCACCGAGTTGAGTGGTCTTTTTTTATTTTACATATTAAGAAAATTCGGTCTCTATAATAATTTTGTGAAATCCATTAAAGTCATAAATAATGACCCTCAAGCTGCAGCTATGATTAATAGGTTAAGCTGAGGCGATTAGATTGGCTCCCACTACATATAGTTTACAGGTTGGAAAGGTATGTCATAAAATAATTCTATGTGCTGATGACATGCTAGTGTATTTATCTAATCCTGAGACATCAGTCCCAGTTCTTATTATGATGGTCAAATCTTTTGTAAATTTTCTGGATATAAGATTAACTCAGACAAATCAGAGGCTATGCCCCTGGGTAGTCCTACTCCCAAAACGAATACTACGCCACCCTTTACTTTCAAATGGTTTTGTCATTTTTTGTTATCCCATCATTTAATCAGTTGTACAAAGCCAATTTTGTTCCATTATTCCATTCAGTTGATACCTATATTGTTTTTGGATAGGGTCCTAAAATGTTTAAATAGTTGGCTCAGCTTCTTCATATAGAGTAGACCTAAACTAAAAATAAAGTTTATAATACATACATGTTTGTTCAGTAAGATGATCCTCACAAATAAGCACCACTTTTATGATTTTTGAAGCCTAAATGCAATCGCCAGCAGTAAAAAACTAATGTAAGGCTAACAAAGTACACCACAGTCACATGACTTCAACATCACCACAACTAATCTTCTAACTTGTAGTCTGATTTAGTATGCTTTATGTCTTCTACAAAAGCCTTTCCTCTTACAAAGTTAGTAATAGTTTGCAAGAGCGTTATCTGTAGTCTCATTTAGCCACTGTTTAGCAACTGTTTTTTTTTAAGACACGAAAAGTTTAAAAATATCACAACTGGGGTATTAACTGGTGCATTTTATGTTGTAGAATAAAACATGGAAATGTCTCGAAGTTGTGTTAACCAGACTTTATTTCGGGTATCTAACCAAATCCCATTCATAAAAACCACTGACTTTGGGACGAAGGAATCGAATGTGCAAAAATGTTAACTTATTTTCAGGTTTTAGGACTCATTCCTGCAACACTCTATAAGTGGCTTACATTTGCCAAATATGAAAGGGTACCAGCGTGAGGTTTATATCTGAATGAGTGAGGAACAGAAGATTTGACAATTTGACAATGAATCATCATCTAAATGTATATTACAAAATAAGGGATAACAAGGATATAACCAAATTGGGAGAGTCATTTTCAAATCATAGTCTAATATCCTTTAAACATCTAATAAAGAAATACCAACTCCCAAAACAAGATTTTATTGCTTACACATAAGGCCTTGTTTTACTAAGTGTACGACCCTCATGGATCACCCTGAGATATCTGCTAGTGAGAAAATGCTGTTTCAACAACCAGGAAAGGTTTCTCTTAGTTTGCTGTATGATGTAATGCGTGGCATGTCTGCAACTAATACACAGAGGATTAAAGGTGAACGGGAGAAGGAATTGTCAGTGACTACTGATGAGAAAATGTGGGAGGATATTTTGAGTTATACCAAATAGATATCCATCTGTCATCCAACAAAAGCAATCCAGTTTAGAATTACACGTAGAATACATATATCCCCTAATCACAGGCGTTCTTTTAATCTGTCATTTTCCCCTCTGTGTCTAAAATCTGAAACCAAAATAGGTTCCTTAACCCATTGCCTTTGGTCATGTTCTAAATTACTGAAGTATTGGTCTGAAATATTATGTGAAATGGAAAAAAAAATTTGACAAAGATTTAGAAATGGATCCAATGGGGGCCTCCCAAAAAGAGATATAAGTACTGTTCTTAGCGAAAGGTTATGAAACATTTTTACTTTTACCACTAGGAAAAATATACTGTATTATTATAGTGGACTGATGACAAAGGCCCTTCTGTTAAGGGATGGTGTAAAGGTATATTTGAACTGGGTCCTTTGGAATAGCTTTCAGGTCAGTTCTACAAAGTCTGACAGCCCTGTCTGTATAATCCTGTACCAGATTTTTCCTCTATTATTTTACAAGGCGTCTCCTGAATCTGAATTCTTGTAACCTGTGATTTATTTGAAACATAGACTATTTCCTGGAACCTCATATGTTTGTTGATCTAAGCTGTTTTTGGTTGTTTGTTTATGTTACTATTGTTTATATGTTTGTTTAAGTGTTTATATGTAAATGTATAATTATTAGAAACCTGGCTGAATGCAGGCTGATTCACTTGAGCTCCCTAAAGAGACAACATCAGCAACTACATGAGAGGAATATCATTTATTTTTAATAAATACCTTAATCACTTGAGGCAGCTTGGACAAGTATTCTGCTAATGTATTTATTTTAGATCACAGAGTGTAACTTGAGCCTTAAGCATAACAAGAATGCCTCTCATTACAGCATGCATGCTCAGCATTGGTATTGAACTGATAATCTCTATGCTTCTCCCCCTCCAACTGGCAAGCAACAGAATGACACCTTCTTATAAACACAGCTGTCAAAAGTTTTGGTCAGATTACCTCGCTTTTTGGGCATTTATCTCTTGGCTGCACTTCAAAAGATGTCACAATAAAATAAAAAAAAAAATAAAAAAATACAAATTCGGGAAAGAAGTGTCTTTTACCTAATTCTTGTTTATTTGGCATTCAACTCCGGAGCGGGTAACGTGTTGAGTGATTCCTCCTGTTCGCTGTGAGTGATTTACCGTTGGGGTAGCTTGGCTTTTAGGCAATGTGATATTTCTCCATGTAAATGACATCCTCTCTTGACAGTTCACCGGCGCGTCAGTTCGCTGCTCGCAGCAGACTGACAAAGAATAGGAGCAGGAGTTTTGTCAGTGTCTGTAGCGCCCGCCAACACAGCCTCAAACAGTTCGCCTGCACGCTGCGCGTGTCTGAAAGCGAACTAGTATTCTGCTTCGGTCGCGAACCGGGCACGTCGTGAGGGCGGGCTCGCCTGCTGTAGCTATAAGGTCCCGCTTTGACTGGCTGCTCTCATTGCAGTCCAGTCTGCCGAGCGGAGTGGACTGACTGAGGGACGAGCCCCGTCTCCATTCAAGGATTTTACTTCGTACACTTCGTCCTGCAGCAGAGGACCGACAGGAATCGCACCTCGCCTTCTGTGGACAATGTTTCTCTTGCAGTACACAGGTACATGTTTCAAGTTTTACCCAGCTCCCGCTCTTATACAGTCTCTTCTCTCGGTTATATTGACAGCAGAGATGTTATTTTTTTTTGTCCTCACACACCGACTGTCTGTACTTCTGTTGCTGCAGGCTACAGTGTATCACTGAACGGCAGGTTAATGTATGACTTGTGTGGCGTTTTGCCACATTTTGTCGCTCATCTTTACGTTGTTTAACAGAAGTTATAAGAACAAGCTGAGAGATTTCTAGCTGTTTTTAGTCTGTAATTGTCGGGCGTATACCAGCTGTTGAGACCGCATAAGAAGAGCGGTGCTGCCTCGCTCCAGTGTGGTAGGGCTGTGTTTTTTATTTTTCGTGTGTCAGCATTTACACCTCCTAATGGTGTTCTCTATGATGAGAAAAGATCAACAATAATTTCATGTACGCGTTTTACACTTGCTTGTCAGTACAATAGATACGAACCACAGCTATTATCCTGACTGGCACACGCCTACTGCAGCTGTTCGTGGATGAAGTTTTCAGAATAGATTCAATCCACGCTGACGCCGGATCGCTGCTATTGAAATACTCATTTTTCACATGCTACTCAGTCTGGTTTCTTTCATATTTGGGCAGCATAATCGAGCTTGGTGAATCACATTGTAGTAGAAGATAGGCCTATCATGCAGGGGCTTGCGAGTTGTTTGCTTTATACATATAAGTTATTTTCTTTCTTGGCTGCGATGTCCAACTGTTAAGATTTCCGTGTCATTTATTCCCGAATCGCCACAACGCATAAATAGCTCGGCTTTAAATGGGACATTTTCTCTGGGCTCACAGGATCTAATTAAGCGAGGATGCTGTTTGAACTCTCACATTAACCTGCTTACGCTGCTTTATTCTGGCACTCTGTTCACCAGCTTCCTCTGTTTATAGTCATGGTAAATTTACTTCAGATGTCCCACAGCTTTTTTGTTGTCTCTGTGTTCATAGCCTAATTGCTGCTTCCCTTTAGCTCATAAAAGCAATGACTTGTCAAAGATTAGTCTCATGGCATTAATTTGCTGTTTGTCATCATAGTGAGTATACTGATGAGAGAAGATTAAACTTTTCCTATCCCCCGCCTAATATATTAGATTTATTCACCTCATATGTTAGATTTATACCGCACAATATATTCTTTATAGACTTTTTGACATTTAGAAAAAAGACTTTTCAGTAGTCTTTGGAAAAGAAGGTTTAATTAGTTTTGTAATGAAGCTTACTTTTGAGCTAAAAGTTTGTCACTGCAGTGATTCAAATAATTTCACACTGCTTAATTCATAATTCCAAATATAGCATGTAGTGTGAAAAAACAAGTAGTTTAGGACAGAAATTACAATATGACCTGAAAAAAAGCTATCCAGCTTTTGTCCAGCGGATGAAAATGTATTTCTTGTACTTCTCTGATTGGAAGGTTTTCATTTCTCTGCCGCACTGTTGTTCATCTTGCACAGACATAACAAATCAGTTCCCTTCGTCTTTATTTTCTTCCCTTCCACAGCCACCAACATGTTTTGAATCAAATCAGATAGAGGTTGAGTACCTCCCCATGACCACTGGGAGAGAAAAGGTCCATCAAGCCTTGTGACAGCCATTTACCTCCACACTGTGCTAGTCCTCTCTGATCAATCAGTAGAGCGTCTTTAGATTGCCTTTAATGGTACGAGGGTGGGAGGCACTTTACTTAGATCAGTCAGAGAGGAGAGATTTAAAGGCTGTACATAGAGTGCTTGAGAAGGAGCTTGAATATTTCATCTCTTTGGCATAGGATGATAGGGCTGAAGAACAAATTAAGACTGAATAGAGAGCGGACTACTGTACAATACCAGGAGATTTGGCAGCTTTGGAAACTCAAATTTTAATTGGTTGCTGCATGACAATGTGTGGTTACTAAGTGGGATTCTCATAGCAGTGGCTGTCGAGGGAAAAGGGAAAAAAAAATAAAAGTGACAAAGACAATGGAAGGCAAAAAACAAAACAAAACAAAAAAGAGTGAAAATATGAGTCATAGATGACCTGCAAATCTGAGATTAAGTGAAAGCAGCTACCTCAACGAAAGCCTCACTAAACTGACATTTATTTGTGAGACAGACCCTCAGGATTGACAGTGTGGTATTCATTACCACTGGAAACTGTCCTGCTTTTTTTGGTCATTTCAAATGTAGTCTCATACATGATCCTCACAGTTTGTCCCAGTACTTCGAAGGCATAAATTGCTGCTCTGACAAACAGGCCATCACTGTAAAATCCTAACAAATAAAATCTAAAACTTGTGCGTTAATGTTGATTGAGACTAATGTCATATTGGACACACAGTCTCTCTATTTACATCCTCTGGACAAAATGAACATTCTAATCATTGCACAGCCTGTTAATTTGGAAGTGAGCATCAAAGTCAAGGCTGAAAGTAATAGACGCTCACCCACCAGCAGTGGTTTTTTGAATAAAGATGAATTTACCCAGGAAAAATTCATTTGCCTACTGAACCCAGACCAGTCATTTTATTTGCCTTTAACAATCACAAACACTCCACATTAAATGAAAAAGCACTTGGCTACAGTTTTATCCATGCTTGTGACGAACTCTCACAGCTGCTCACTGACTCAGGCTGCCTGTCTGTGTTCTGTGCTGTTGCTGTCACCTGACTGCTCAAAGCCGAGCTGACAGACAGGTAGGAACCTCTTTAGCTTACAGACGAGGAAAGTTTTGTGTATGAACTAAGTGCAAATTCCTCATGTAAAGTTTTGGCAGCCAAGCTAGACATGGTGGCCCAGCTTATACCAGCATCAACGATATGCTGAACGCAAAGGAGAAATAAGAGGCTCCATGTCGTCCCCTGTTGGGGAGAATTTTATTTTTCCAGTAGATTGTATCAACAGGGAAGGAGGAGTACTGTATAGGACATGAATTATGTTGACAGCAAGTCTAGTAAAGTTTTGAAACAGTTACATCAAACATGCTAATTTCTTTGTAACAACATAAGTAATGCTATAAACTGGACAAAGGCTAAAACAGACTACATGCAAGACCATCTCCCCCTGTGTTAAAGCAGCCTCTTGCTGCATTCAGATTGTGCCAAAGGAATAAATTCACTGTGGCAGATAAGCATACAGTAAATGGCCAATGCTAAAAAAGATACTTATCAAAAAGTCGGATAACAAAATATCAATATTAAATCTTCAAAAAAGACTTTGTTTATAATTCTATCTTAATTGCACCTTGTTATTTTTACTTTATTTATTAATGGTATTAGTATTCGAAAATCAACTCAGTTCATTCCAACACATGTTTTTCTGAGGTTTAAAGTTGCGTCTTGTGGATAGTGAAACCTCACGACTTGGATTAAATAAAAAGTCTTGACTATAGATCATTTTTTATTTTACTTCAAAGTTGTGCAGTTTGGCAAAACTCTAATGACTATTAGTGATATAAATATCACCTCTCTGTGGACTGACTTGATTGTTTGTATTAACTGATACAGTTAGCACCAATCTATGTTTGGTAATGACTGACATTTTACAATGGTGGTGCTTCATGTAAAAGGAATCTTTAAAAAATAATACAAGAGAAACTTTGTGTTTCTTCTTTCACTAATACTTTTTTTTTTTTTTTTTTTTTTACAGTTTAGAAAAAGTGAAAGTTGCAGCGTATAGAGGGAAAAAGTCTTCAGTCATCCATATCTGTGGACAGCACTGTGAAAAACTGTTTTATCCGCGACCGTCCATCACGAAGCAGTAACAGTTCATTAGAAACACTTTACAAAGCTCCTGATGGGAAGACAGCATAGATGCTTCTGTGCATCACTTTTTTACAACATACTTGGCTGCTTTTATCAAGTCATTCCCCTTCATGTGGCGCTATCACTCCAGTGCACCATCTGCTGGGCTGATGTTTAAGACTGTTGTTGTAATAACTTGATTGTTTCATTGCCTCACCGCTCATCCTAAATCTCTGTAGCAGGTTAATGTAGGATAATGATTGTTGTTTATTCCTTTGTCTAATTTTCCCTTGTATGTGCCCTCCAGAAACCCCATTTGACTTGGACTTATTGTTCAGCATTTGAATTACCACAGCAGCGTTAAAGAGAAGCTAAAGTGTGTTCAGGTTGAAAGGAAAGTATATTAGCTTGTGTGGAAGATCCCTGTGAGGATCAGCAGTGTTGGCAGCGGTAGCAGTTCAACCTGCCATCTGGTATAGAGTAGCTAAGAGAGCTTGGCAGCCTGAAGGCAACCAACTCCGGGGCTCCAACCATCTCACTGACAGAGCTCTTCATTTCTAATCACTTTCATGATAAGCAACCACACAGGGAACCTTGAAATCTAAGCTAAGGACTCTGCAACAGGAAGTTCTTGAGCTACATGAAAGATGAAATGAACCATCAGCCTTATTCTGCATTTGCTGTATATGAGCAGCGTGTGCGACTGGATCGTGGCTGCATTGCTGCTGTGTTAAACCCTGCTGACAGTCCCTTTGAGCAGAGGAGAATAGAGAAGCAGTTTGAAGACGTTGGATTATGCTGTTTGCCAGGGAGTTGCTGAACAACTTTTCAGCATTTTCACATCTACTCTCAAAAACATATAATGAAAGCTTCACTCTTCTACATTTGTCTCAGTGTTATGTGGAATCTGCGGTTCCATGTGTGTTGGGGTAGGCTAAAACAAACACTGGAGAGATGTATGCCACATCTGCCACTAGTGAGTATTTTCCATGTTTAACAAAGACATTCTGTCTCTTTACAATTGAAAAACTCTCCTGAAGAATACTCATTTGCACCAATATATCTCATACACCCACTTTTACATTCAATTGTAAACATTAATTCACTTGTGCTGAATTGGCTCCGCCCATTTATACCAACTAATTATAGTGTAGTTCAGACTCAGCATGGCATGTGACTCATCATTTGAAGAGGCACTGTCAGTCAGTCATTCAACTCAGGTTTACTTGCTCTAAACAAAATGTTCTTCAATATAAAGAGCTAACATACTAAAGGCTCAACATTAGGATTAATAAAATCCAAGCTCACCATAGTGTTTCCTGACAGTCTCTAAAAACTGTACGATTTAACAAAGCTGGTCTATTTGGGTAGACTGCTACTTATACTGTCGTAATTTATTGTCTGGTAATAAATGGCATAAAGCTTGATGTTAAGTTAATTATGGATTATTATGAGCTTTCTGTTCTTGGTCATTCTCTGGTCCAGTTTGGACTACATCTATGTAACTGCTAGAAGGATGGTTTGTTTTGTTTGTTGAGCTAAGACTCAATCTGAACTGTGTTAACTTAGTTATATTTTGTTGAAATGTGAACTTTCTTGAACCACATAAACCAGACGTGGCCCAATTTATGTTGATTGTAAATGTCAAACTCATCTGTGGGAAGTCAAAGTGACTTTCTCGCTGTTTGGTCTTTAACATGTTTTGCTACTCATCCCTGTGGCTTTAGTAAAACTCTTGGATGAGAGACAAATGTCTGCTATACAGGATGTCTGGTAGTGTATGGTAAAGGCACACACCACATAACTGCAAAGTTCATGGCTTGATTCCCAGCTGGGGAATCATGTCAAACACCCTCTCCCCTCTCTGCCCTTGTTTCCCGTGTCTGTAGACTGTCGACTGTAAATTAAACCAAAATGCTGAAAAAAATCTTATTAAAAAATAAAAATAAAATAAAGCAGATTTACAAAGGCTCAAGTCCAGATGCTTTTGACTTTGATGGATATCCTATGACCTGAATGACAGAGTCTTTGCAGACATCACGTCAGCCTTGACTGTCAGACTTTTACAACTCAGAGATTTAAGAGCAGCATCCCAGCAAACTGCAGGACTTGTGCTTATGCTAGCCTTGTGTTTAAGTAATGAGAGAATCCACAGCTGTCACTATAATGTTCAGACACACACTTGTAGCTGTACCTCATGGACCGTCCCACTTCAGTGCAGTGCGGGGAAAGAACACAACAACTCTCCCACCAACAGAAATATTACACCAACCTGGCAATTTGGCAGTTTTTGTTTTTTACGGTGGCATCTTTTTTCCTTACCTGCAGTGCCAAGACAAGCAATTGAAAGTAGCACAAGACGAGGTGTGATGGATCACCAGAGGGATGTAGGACACTACTGCTGTACATCTCTGAAGTTACCTGTGTCCACTGCTGCTTCAGAGATTGTATTACAATAAATTTTCTGCCTTGGCACCGGATGATAAATTGAGCCACTAAATCTAACTTTTATGTGGGAGTTGCATTGTGTATCGCTTTTGTTGTTTTCTTCTTTAAATATCATAAGAGTTGGCTGTTGCACATACAGTGGATTTATTTGGGAGGAACACAATTTATTGCAGGAAGTTCAATGGCATTTATTCAATTTTTGCTGCTGTCCTATGAATATGTGGCTGTGCAGGAGTTGACCCTCCCGGCCAAAATCTGTTTTTCCAAACATTGATGTGTTGAACATTTCCCCCCCATAGAGAGAATGGAGAAAGCTGAGACCATGGTTCAGTGGTTTGGACCAGAGAACAGGGGTGTCCACAGAGATTGCTTGTCTGGAAAGCAGCCATCACTCTACTGTAATAGAGACTGAGAGCCCAGATTTATAGGACTCTTACTTTAGGAAGAAGGAATGGCTTAAGGGGGGGGAGAAGGAGCATGAAAACAAAATGGTACCAGAATGGATGGACAGAATGTAACCAAGAATGCATTATTAATATGGTAATAGAGGTTCTCTGTATGCTGTCTGTGGGGGCATTTTGCCTCTCGGTAAAAGAATGAAAGAAAGTGCTTTCATGGGTTGGTTGGTAGAATATGTCTCTAAGACTATTAACTTCATTTTCTGAACCATGTTTACATGATAACTTTGCCCCTCTGTGGAAATGAAGTTGGAAGACTTGGGGTAACCCAGGAATTTTCCATTTGTGGGCTAGGTTTTTTTTAATTTATTTATTTATTTATTTTGTGGTGAATTTTGTTTGGGGGTGTTTCTTTCCATTTCTATATCAACAAACTCACACTCACAGATCCCCACTGTGCAAAACCTTTCATAGCTGTGGAGAAAAAAAAACCCAATCTGAAATGTCATTGGAACTGCTCTGAAAGGTTTGGTGTTTGAGCTCAAAGGAAGCCCTGTACTTGCATGTTTACTGTGCTGAGCCTGGCTAGAGTCAGACCCCCGGTGCTGGATAAATGCAAGGCTTTTTCTGCGCTCAGCACATCTGACTAGCCAATATTAGTTCTGTAGCTTTTTTTCTGAGGAAGCGGGGGTCAGCATTTATGGGAGGATGATACAACACTAGTGTAACAGTTTGACCAGGGAATGCGGTGTAGTTTTCAATCGGGTTCTTTAAATTATATCCCTGTCTATTTTGGACCATTGGAATGCCGGTTGAGGTCAGCGTTTGGGTGAACTTAAGAGCTCTCTCTGTGATGTGGTCATGGCGAGTTGAATTGAGGACATCCACATAAGCGACAAATCCAAGTCCACTTGACTTGAATGGTTTGTTACTGTGTTATAGTAGTTTAAAGTATGTATGTCAATGAAATCAAACATTCTTCACATCTTTCTCCCCACAATTGCCCCAATGCACATTGTTTTTGGTGGATAATTCTTCATATTTCATTCAATTTATTCCATCTAGTTTAATACTAATATTTATCAGTGACTGTTAAATGATATATGTCCACCTAAAATACTCTCGTCTGGGTGCCTGAAGCTGGGTCTTTCCAGAGTATCATCAGATGGTTTAAAAACACCACTGCATTTTTGCTATTCATTAAACCTTGTTTAAGAAAACACCACTAGTAGTTGTGGCTAAAGCTCGGATTACACTTTTACCCCCTCAGGCAAGTGTCAGTGAACTTCCTGGGGATAATCAGAAACAGGCACGCAGAGGAAACAGTGAGTTCAATGTAGGGCTGGGTATCGAACTCTGATACTCTTATGTACTGATCAAATTGGTTTGATCCTATCGAGGATGGAAAAATGCCTTGTCATTCGATACCAAATTTTGATACCTAAGGAGAAAATGAGTAAATCTCATCAGCACCAATAAGCATGTAGCATGCCTAGACCAAGATCTGATAATGCTGGTGATTGGCTGTTTATTTAAACAAATGTGTTTGAGCGTGTAAAGAGAAATAAAAATTAAAAATGAAACTAAAGAATGAAGAATTTTTTTTTTTACTGTTTTTAAAGACTATTATTTTTGGCATTGTGTCTTTATTGGACAGTCAACACCAAGGAGGAGGATGGGGTGAGGGGGCATATCGCATGCAATGCTTGCAGTTGCAAAATAAACTTGTAAGTGCTCTCTGAGGGACAAACAATGTGATGTTGACATTGTTTCTAAATTGGGCATTTCTTTTCTGCAGTTTCTTTTTGCCGGCACTGACACCATTATGTCAGCCAATATTAACTTATTGCAAATGTACCAGTCTGTTCGAATTATCAATCTAGCTCAATTCAAGACTGCTGAGACTAAGATCTTTGGACTACACTTTTAAGGTCTGACAGTTTCACAGTTTAAGAGAAACAGTCTGGTGCTGTTAGTTACATCAGAGTCTCAAGATGAGCAATGTAAAAGTGCCCAAGATCAGTGGCTGGAAATCCAAGCCTCTAGCTCCTTGCCTTGCATAATTTTTCAGCACTCTCTGCCAGCATCCCTCTTAATCCGCATAGGTCTATACATCTTTAAATGCTCTTTGACCTCTCACTCAGCCTTTGTGCCAGCAAGCTAAATTTTTGTTTTTGGCTTCCCACGCCCGTCCACCTACCTGTGCTGCTATACATCAACATGGTTATTTAGATGATCTGTCCTAGATGCTGAATGTCTTTCTTTGCGGAAGCTGCGGCCTTAAGGACATATGCTGACAACAGCTGACTTACCATCATAGCACTGAACACAGCCATTACAGACAGGGAGGTAATTGGATTCACAAATCAGCCATGGCTCCGGGTTTATAGTGGCACTGGGCTTTATGGGTCATATTTCAGAGACTGGTGGGAAGTTTGTCAGAGAGGAAGCTTGGTGGTAACGGGAAACTGATGTAGGAAAGAGTCAAAGGAGCATCTAAACTCCTTTTACCTTTGGAGAAATTGGTGGAGAGATAAAGATGAGTGTATCCTGAAACCTGTATATCCCAAATGAGGTCTTGTCAAATATAATAGCTCTGAGGTGAAATTGTCCAAAATACGAGGGATGTTTTGTCTTTGCTCTGGTTGTCTTTCACTTTCTTACAACTATCTCCTAGTTCATAATGTTTCCTTTTTGATCTTTACATGGAACTTGTGTCTCCTAAGCCACTTATTCTATACATATTTTTTCCTATTTATTTGTTTTCTCCCTTATAGACAAATTAAATTTCTCCTGAGTCACAGGGAGGTCGATAATACATACGAAAATATGTGTGTGTTTGTGAGGCTGGGTGGGAAGAAAAGCTGAGGGGAATCATCCTTGTTTCCTCCTCTCCAAGAGCTGAAACCTTCTGCAGCTTCTCAGTCATGCTTCCTGTGCTTGTCCCAGCAGGAGCCAGGGAGGTAGATCGATATGAAGATTAATTATTGTGTCCAAGTTGAGGGCTGCACCAACAACCAGCATTTTTCATGCGTCTAGTGAGTGTCCAAATGCCTCCCTTTCCGAGGAGCGTCAAGCTTTAGCTTGTTAGTGTGGTCTCTGGACCAAAGCTGTGCTGAGAGAAAATTGGACCAGGCTCCAGGGGTAACAGTCGGAGGTTTAGTGCAGCTCAACTCAGCACCACCAACAGGCAAAGCAGGAGTCCCACACCACTTTCTTGGCTTAATAGAACCTCCTGGATATTAGGTTAACTGTTCTTTGATGTATCAGAAGTGGTGGGGGTACCCCAGGCGATAGTGGAATGATAACTGTTTTTCTTGAGCCCCCTGTCTGAAAATGAAACATTTATTTTGTTTCATCTGCATTGGATCAGAAATAGAAGTCTATTGAAGTAACATCCCCAGGCTAAGATGATTTATAGTCCAATGTATGAGCTATAAATTCTTAAAATGGATGTAAATTTTTATTTATTCTGCATTGTATTCTCAGTCAGCTTGTCTACATGAGGATTATTTAGTTGGTTTGTGCGATATATCAGTGTGTTTTTTGCTGAAGCACATTCATAAAGTATATTGTGTCTTGAAATGTCCGATATGTCATACCAGTAAATCAACAGCATGTGTCTGGCTGTAAGCCAGAACTGCCTGGGCAGGTGAAATTGATAAATTTCCCTCCTGATGGCCACTGGAGCATTTTTGTGTTTTGTAAAGGTGAACATGTTTTGAAATCATCGGAAGAACTTGAATCAGTTAAAATCAGGTGTCACAGGCAGATGTCAGGGGTGATTATATCACTCAAACAACTCCTGGATGGACTTAAGGAGATGGTAAAGAGGTTTTTAAAGATACATGTATTTCTCCACTTCCATATGTCCTCTTAAAACGGCCATATTGTTTTGCACATTTGGTCACTGATAAAATGTGTTAAGCTGTTTTGTTGCAATTCATATCCGTGCAAACAAAGGGCAATCTGCCGGAATTAATTTTTAGAAACCTCTGCCTTTAATGCACCCTGCTGTTCCCAAGAACAGCGTGTAGTAGTAGTAGTAGTAGTAGTAGTAGTAGTAGTAGTAGTAGTAGTAGTAGTAGTAGTAGTAGTAGTAGTAGAATAAACTTGAAAACAAATATCACTGAAAATATGCTTACTATGGTTTAATCATATTGACCCGCAGTTGAAAGTTTGACCTTGACAGTAAACCTGAATAGAAAAGACCTGGGAAATGGCAACATTTTTTGGCTTTAATTTGATATGGCAACCCACTTTATCCAGACTGCCCGTAAGGTACATGTTTGATTCAGGGGTCAGTGGAGCAGCTAAATATTATGCAGAAGAGCCAGTCAATAATTTGGTTCTTTGATTCACTAGTTTCTCATTTCACTCTAATCTTAATTGGACTATTGAAAAATTTAATATAATGACGGCACTTCTGCACTACAAAAACTTGACATTGTCTAATTCCAGTTAATTATGGACCAGTGTTAAACACTGGTCTAGTGTCTTCATTCTCATCATGGGGATGAAGCAGTAGCATAACCTTTGTATGGGCATTGTCTGCAATAAGGACTTTAATATGTTGCATATATGCATTAAAATCTTTTTTTTGATAGAGACAATAGTAAACTTTGATTTTAATATCCGTGTTAAAGGGGAGCACCTCCTTTTGAGAACGTGACATTGTGATGTGGTTGTTTCCCTGTTGCAACCCATCATGCCAATCGCACTCCCCATACAGAAACTAACTAACTAATAGTTTCAATGCTGATCTTTCTCTGGGTGACACTTATAAAAAGCTTAGAGCGCTTTACTGTTGAGTAAAAAAGTAAAGGTAAAAGTTGAATAATCCTTAATGAATCATAAGAACTCATACATGTTGATTTGAGCAAAGATTTTTTTTATTTATTCTTCCTTCATAATGGATAAGCTTCTGCTCTCAGCATGTTCTTCAACCCCAGAACAACTATAGTTGGAGCCTAAGAGCCAGACAACAGCTGACTGGGTTGTGATTGTAAACATCACTGAGCGTACTCAGGTAATTCCTTACAAGTTTTTTTTAATGTATTAAGTGATGAGTCTGATATTAGCATCCTGTTCTTGTCGCACCCTTTGTTTCCTGTTTCTTCTCTCATCACATTAGCCATTAGTAATTGTGTGAGTACAGTCCCCAGTCTG
The DNA here is from genome assembly GCF_002814215.2 of Seriola lalandi dorsalis. Classification (NCBI taxonomy): domain Eukaryota; kingdom Metazoa; phylum Chordata; class Actinopteri; order Carangiformes; family Carangidae; genus Seriola; species Seriola lalandi. Next base: position 4,542,473 of record NW_019525660.1, on the reverse strand, counting down.
TGTGCTTGATGGATGGATGGATGGATGGATGGATAGCACGAAGAGAGACGGGAGAGAAAAAGAGAGAACAGAAAAGAGGAGCCGGGCTCAGCCAGATCATAGCCTCAGGAGCTATCCTGTTGCATGATCTATGGGGCTTCATTTGTTTGTGCTGTTTTGGTAATTAAACAGGGGAGGCCCACTCAGTGGAGTCTAGCTCTTGGCTTAGTTTCTCTCCCCTAATCTTCCCTTAAGACCAGATAATTAATGATGGAATGGCAGGAGAGCCCGCAGTCCTTCTGTTAATGGAAGGGATTCATCTTGTTTACTCAACTTACTTGCTTGTTTGCTTATTCAGAGCTTGGTCAGTGTGTCATCACTGCGGTGGTCAAAGATATTGAGAGCTGGCATCTGGCCAGATGTCTCATTGCAGATGATATCGTGACAAGTCCTGGAGCAGACATGAATATTCTCAGCTAGGCTTTATCCCTCATCCTAATTGTCTGACTTTATCACCATTGTTTGCTTTAGTCATGTATTAAATAGATTATGGGAGTACTGAAAGTTCATACAGTAGAATCCCTCTTTGGCAACAAGTAATTCATCACAATTTATGCATTTTAGGAGTTCTTTTTAAATATTGACATTTTTAAAAATGTCTGTTACTCTATGTCTAAGTAAATGGCTAGTGATATTCCACGTTCTTGTCCATAATTGTCCACAAATCCCATAAAAAGACCAACTGCAGGGTGCTTTACTCAAAGTGAGTGGTTTGTATTTAATATGTAAATCTTTAAAAACAGATCACACATTTAAAAAAAGCTAAGACTCCCTAAAACATGTTGGCACTGTAGTTACGTTACTCATGCAAGAGAATATTGTGACTTATTTTCAACTGCAGTTAAATACATATTTAGTGCTCTAGTGAGTATTTACAGCAGCAGGACGTTGTATGTAGGATTGACTCAAAATGAACTGCAGTGCTCATGGTCATTGCGTAATAGCACAGAGAAATAAACTGTATACAGTGCTTTTGCTACACAGGTATTACTTGTTATTAGGATCAATTCATTGTCTGTTTACATCTTTTCATGGGGTTTGTTGGCAGTCAGAAAAACATGATCACCACTTCATAAGGAACTTGTACACCTGCTTATTCATGCAATTATCCAGCAGTGCATAAAATCATGCAGATGCTGGTCAAGAGCATCAGATAATGTTCACATAAAAAAAAATGTAATCTAACTTTGACCATGGCATGATTACCAGACAGTCTGGTTTGAGTAATTCTGAAACTGCTGGTTTCCTGGGATTTTAAATCAGTCTCTAGAGTTTCTACTCCGAATGGTGCTTAAAAATCAGCAGCTGGAAATGCCTTGTTGGTGAGAGAGGTCAGAGGAGAATGGCCAGACTGGTCGGAACTGATAAATACTCCTTACAACTGTGGTGAGCAGAGAAGCATCTCAGAATGCACAATACGTCGAATGTTGAGGCAGATGGGCTACAACACCTGAAGACACACAATGGGTTTTCACCCCTGTCAGGTAGGAACAGAAATCTGAGGCTGCAGTGGGCACAGGTTCACTGAAACTGGACATTTTGAAGACTGGAAAAATGTAGCCTGGTCTGAATCTGGATTTCTGAGGCACATAGAGACAGTAGGATCAGAATTTGGCGTCTACAGCATGAATACATGGACCCAAGCTGCCTTGTGTCAACAGTCCAAGCTGCTGGTCATGTAATGGTGTGGGGAATGTTTTCTTGCCACACTTTAAACACTTTAATACCAGTCAGTCATAGTTTGAATTTCACAGCCTATCCTAGCATTGTAGCTGACCATGTGTCTCCCTTTACGGCCTCAATTCAGCATTTTCTAATGGCTGTTTCCAGCATGATAATGCAAATTGTCACAAAGCAAACGTTGTCTCAAACCGGTTTCATGAACATGAGTTACTTCATTGACCTCCCCAGTCACCAGATATGATTCCAAGAGAGCACCTTTGGGATGTGGTAGAACAGGAAATTCCCAGCATGAGTGTGCAGCTGACAAATCAACAGAGACGATGTGATACAGTCACATGCAGCAGAATCTCACAGGAGTGTTTCCAACATCTTGTGGAATCATTGCAACGAAGAATTGGGGCTGTTTTGAGAGCAAAGGGAGGTCCTACACTGTATTGGTGTGTTGTTCCTAATAAGGTGCTCAGTGAGTGCTTATGACTTATCCTTTCAAAATAGAAAACTAATGTAAGTCTTTATGTGGACTGCCATATGATTTAGTTCAGTACTGTTCCCTCTGACCGTGGATATGAATACATAGCAAATGTATTCATATCCTGTTATTGACAAGGCAGAATGTGACCTGTCACATACAGTGGTTGGACATTTAGCCTGCAGGTAAACAGAGCAGTGGGGAAATCAGAGATATACCCATGGTAGAAGTCTTCCTGTGGGCAGCTAGCTGCTCAAATCTTCCCCCGGAGCAATATTCTGACAGAGACTATTGAAGAGCTGAGCTGTCAGTGTCAGCCTCCTGACCAGACCCTCATTAGCCAACACCACTACCCAGAGAGCAGGCAAGATGGAGACACCTCTTCAGCAGCACTCAAGAGAAAATGTGTTTCTAACTGCAAATTAATTTTGGAACAAGAGATTCATTGCGTTAGAACAAGGTGGGGAGCACATTTAGTATTGTCTGTTGAAGTGGGCTTCTCTCTTTGAGTGACTTGCCACACAAATTCTCATTATTGTTTATCCTAGGGAGAACTTAATCCCCAGGAGCTGCTTTAAGGTAAACAGAGCAATGTGGGGGTGGGAGATATTCCCCATGGTTGTTTAGTTGTTCAGGGTTGTGTTTAATTCTATTTGCACATCTCAAGGGTTGTCTGCCCTGGTTAAATGCGCTCTAGATCAGTAGGAAAAACATACCATACATTGTTACCTTACCACCCATTTACTGTACTACTCTGATTAATGAGCTGAGACATATGAAGTACTTCACTTGGCAGCTTTGGTGGTTGGCATGATGTGACGTCAATACTGAGAGAAGAATCAGAGGTGAAGTCCGCTCTGCATGGGATTTAGTTTTTTTGCCTGAAAATGTGTGAATGTAAGATCTAAGAATGCAGTATTGACATTATAGATAGGAGTAGTCTGAATTTCAGCGTAAGAAGGAAAGTGGCATTCTCTCGGTCAATACTGAGTGAATTCCAAAAAGGAAGAAAAAACGGTTTAAAATGTGTGTTTGATCCAGGTCAGATACCCAACTATGTTTACCTCTCTGAACAGTCACTGAGTGAGCTGCATCCTAATGCACAACCTATGGTACAATGGTGACTGGCGACCATAGTTTATAACAGTCGTAAAATGACACAAAGGGTGCTGGTGCAATAAAATTCTATAATTCAGTTTCACATTCATTTGCATTGAGAATCATAACTCCTCTGCATATTGCAGCCAAGAATTAACATATTGTTAAAGTTTAGAGGACGTCCTCTTCCCCACAGGCGCCTTTGGAAACATATTTCCACTCTATATCAGATGAAAATCTTTGAATCTTTATTAAGCTTGAGACATGTTGTGTTTGGTGTCGGCCTGAAATGAATCGGAAGAGTCAATAGTTGTCAGTTTTTTTTTTTTTAAATCATCAGGTACCTTTTAGGATCTTTCTTGCAATGGGAATAAAAACAGCAACTTTCACCTCATATTTGAACATTTCCATCAGTTTACAGCACATGATGCGTAGATGATGTACCTTACTTTGCTAATCTTTCACCATCCACATTCCAGACACAAAGTAGCATCATGACATTTGGTATCATTTATCAGTGATGTGACAATAGTACTCTGAGGTATTCAGACCAATGGTATGGAACTGGGTCTTGTAGTACAGACAGGATTAGGGGTTCTGCTGTGGTCCATCATCCAGAAATAGCACAAGCTGTTCATCAGCTGCTCTGGGGCAGACTGGATACCAGAGGGCTTCAAGGTATTGAGAGGTCTGACCATGTTGGAGTTTCAATAAGGCTGGTTCTATATAATGAAAAGCCTTTGTTAATCTGTCTGTAATTCTTCCACAAGTCACCAGTGCATCAGTAGATCATTTTGTCTATCCCATGAAATCAATTTGTAGTAATTCAGTCTTGACATCCAGATTCTGGCTTCCATTAGTTTTAGGCTATTGCACCTGTTTCACATACCTGAAGTGATGCTGTGGTCTAGACGGACAATCAGTCATATTAATGAACGAAACGACTTTAATATCCTTTTTAGGACCCATGTTTATTGACTGAGTATGAACACATCACGCCTACTACCAGCAGCAATTTACCAGGTGTGAAAGATGAGAAAGAAAGCAGGGTTTGAATTTCTCTCTGCAGCTCTTTTTTTGTTTGTTTTTGCAACTTTTCCTTTGTGCAACACTGCGAATGTCTTCCTGGAGAGACCTTCAGTAATAGCAAAGATGTTCTTCCCATGCTAGTTTATAGCGCTAGACATCTACTTATATAGCATGAATTTATACATTTTTATACCCTCTACAAATTACATCTGTATTACCAGTCTAGTGATTGTTTTATTTTTTTTCTATGATATTTTCTCTTGAAAACATAGCCATGAGTAGAAAGTAGCAGGAGAAAGGGAATGATGGCTTTGAAATGTGCCAAAGGCTACTGGATCTGAACTGTGATGCTTTGACTTTTTTTTTTTTTTTTTTTTTTACATTAGGAGTTTAGGAATAAACTAAGACCTGTCCAGGAAGAAAAACCATTAACAGAGACTGTTGGTGATACTAATGAATGATCGCAATGGCACATTGAATTTATCATTTAATTACCCCCAGAAAATACTGAAAATACTGGCATTATTATTGCTGCCAGATACCAGAGTGCATCTTTGTGTCAAGTATGTATAATTCATGAATTACACATAGAACATCAGACATAGGAGTTTTCTGAAGAAGAGTACAGGGTGTACAGTGTGCCTGGCAACAGCGTCTCCTGTTAGACAAGTGCTCTATTGATTGAGAAGGAGATTGAAATTGAGTGAGAGGGAGACTGAAATCACTGAATCACTCCAGTTAAAATTATGATCCTGCTCTCGTATTTCAATGATAATGCATTCCGCACAGGGCAGGCATTATTCTGGATAAAACTCTTTGCAGACTGCTGCATGCGAAATATCTATAGTCAGAAAAACACATCACATCTTTAAGACATGCACAAATACAGTAGCCTATTGATGTATTGGAGTTACATTTCAAAAATGCAGATGACATCGGTTCATGTGCTTGTGGGGAGCTTCAAAATGAAGACTTGAGAGACAGCCGCTGAACTGCAGCCTCACATAAACACACTCTGCTCCAACCTTGCCACAGCTCTGGAGTAACACCCGTGAATAAAAACTTTTTTTCATTTAGTTTTTTTTTTTTTTTTTTTAACATCCCATGTTTTTTTCCTGCTCACTGAAAATCATTTCCCTTAATCCAATCAAAATCGAACCAAACTCAAAAAACTGTGTTCACAACTGGCTGTAGCTGTAGATAAAATATCAAATCAAATCAAATCAAATCATATCAAGGCAGTGTTGCACTGTTAACCTTTCTTCAGCTACGAGAAATCTTGCCCCCGCCATAGCATTCGGATCAGTGTATTAGATCTCTTAATGGATATATTCTTCAAATGGAAGCTGGACTCTTTATTCATTACGTTGGTTGAATGGCCTCTGCTGGGCTTGGTTGCCTCCTCTATAGCTGGATAAGTGTGATCTATGAACTGGCTAATTGCCTTTGTCCTGATTGCTTCCATGACCGGGCCGTTTACTGCCTGCAAAGGTCATTTCCTGCCCTGTTTCTGTAGCATCCATCAGGAAGACTCAGTCATGGCAAAGAGGAATACTGTAGATGATATTATTGCGATCGCATTGTTTCCTTTTGTCAAATTATCGAAGCTTGTCCCCTGAGAAATAGCGTGGACTGGGTAAACAGCTGAGAATGTATAACTGAATTCAAAGACGCCAGCAGATGGTTATCTGAGCACTCAAGGCTGTCATGCTACATTTGTGCCATACAGCTCCTGCACTTGCTCAGAATGAGAAGAGAAATTAAAGATTAGCTGAGGAAATATTTATTCCTGTAGCCTGTGTGGACTTGAAGTACTCAAGGAGCCAGGAACCCAACTTTCATTTACGCAACTGTCCATAGCTGCTGTGAAAAGAAACTGAGACTGACTCGACATATGATGCAAATGCAGAGTGGCCATATTATTGTTCAGCCGCCAGTTTCGAGCCACTGCTGCACAGTAGACATGGCATGAGAAGACTCATTGTTACTGAATTTACTGTAAGCAGCCTGTCCTTCTGGCAATGAACAAATTAAGTGGCAGATTTTTCCCCAAAGCTGATACTCTGTTTTCAGGTTATTTTAGCTGTTTAGTTTGTAATTCTTTTGGATCCATTAAGGGTAGACATAAATGGCACGAAATATAGGATTTGCTTGTTTTGTTGTGCTTGCATTTCTCTTGGCTTAGACAAGCTGTGTGGAAGCAGAGGTAGTTAAAACACTCAAATAGCTTGGTTTATTTACAGCGAGTTTTTTTAGAACGTCCACTTAAGATTTATATTTCAAAAAGGGGTTTTTTGGCTTCTACAGAAAGACACCAGAGTCACAAAATGTGTTCTATTCTTGTGCTTGTTGGCAAGGGAGCTAAGCAGGAAGAGGAAAGATTTGACAAAATCTGTAAAGCTGTGATCGAACATCAGTGGGTAGATGGGAAGACAGTTTCTTGAGCAGCAGCCTGCAGATCATGAGTCTGTTATGACACTATTTGAACTAATGTTATTAATAGGGTTTGTGCAAATATGCAACTCTCTCTGAACGCACATTTTTCAAGATAAGCTTTAGGGCTGCAAGGATATTTTTTTTCCCCACTTTTGATTCTTTTCTTTTTTTTATTAATGAACATATAGAAAATAGTGAAAATTTCCCATCACAGTTCTAGAGGTGACATCTTTGAATTGCTAATGTCTAACTAACATTCCAAAACATAAGGTTTTCAATTTTCAGTCATATGGAATAGGGAAAAGCAGCCTGTGAATGCTTGAAATTTTTTGCTTGATAGATAAAAGATAAAGTACTTCAAACAACATGATTAAAATGTATGCCAAAATACCTTATAATGAAAAGTTGTAGTGATGTATTGTGGATGCTGTTTCACATACAGTGTTCCTCTTTCCAACGGGGAGCTTGATGCATGCATATTTCCTCCACTTCAGCTGGCTGATTCGGTGAATAAAAATCTCCACTATGTAGATATTTCCCCCCCTCTGACACAAAGGGACAAGCCAATAAACTGGTTAGGAAGGACTTCATTTGCTGATTGAAATATTTGGAAACACTGTTGGCTGTTATCAATTCTCCTGGTTTACATTTTGATGCAAATGTAGTAAATCTTACCTGACAACACTAGCAATTAACGTTTTTAACATCTGTGTCCAATTGGTATTTTGATCTAGTGTTCTGAATTTGATGCATTACTATTCTTCATAGGCATACTTTAGTAGTGAAGTTGGCACCAGGGGTCACATTTAAAAAGATGATTCACTTTACCCTTTGTCACTATGAGTCTCTCTTTAAATGAGTCAGAGCTTAGCTTTAGCATGCATCAGTGGAAAACCCAAGGCATTTGAATAAATCAAATAAATCATTGTGTTTCTAAGTGGGTGTTTACTTGACTGAGTGCAACCTGTTGTGACCCCGGCCGTTCCCAGGATCCCCGAAGTAAAACAAAGATGTTGTTTTGCAGTCTTGTGCCCCACTTGGGCAGTTTCATTTTATTTGTGCCCTAAATTTCAGTGTGGCAGCTTTTGGAATAGATTCTCCCTGACTTGTTTCCCTGGTCATTACAGGAAGAATTTTCTCTTGCTTCGCTGAATAATTCCTTCTGGCACAGTAAAAACCCTCTTTGCCACAAACACCTTCGTTCCCATTTTCCACTGACAAAACAACATGAGGCTTTGGACAATGAGTGTTGACATTTTCTGCCACAGGGTCCATTAGCACTTTTCATGTGTGACTAAATATTTTTTTTGTTTTTTTTGCACACACTGCTCCAAATGTTAGCATGGCTGTACTTGGAGGGCAAAAAGGGGCAAAAATGAAAGTCTTTATGGAAGACATAATTCCTAATGTGGCAATTTTTTTGTGTTCTGTCATTTAGAGAAACTGTTGTCTTGAACTTTTGTGTTGATTTTTGAGAACTGGGGTTGGTCGTTTTGAGTTTTGTTTATTGGATGACCAGGAAATCTCATTAACTGAACTGGATCATATGGAGCTGGACTGAACTATAAAGAATATAAAGAACATTTTTTATCTCTCTTTGCTTTAGTGTTACCTTTGAAAATTGAACTGATGGTGCAGTCGAGCTTGTTTACATTGACTGACTGTTTTATTCAACCACCTTGCAATTAATTTTTAAAGTAGAAAGTGATCAACATCAGACTCCAGGACCACAATTCAGAGCTCCTACTCATGGAGAATGACAAGTAGCCATCTGGTAATTCTTCTCTACAGACCAGTTCGGTAGCTATATCCCGAAATAGCATCAAAGGCGAAGAATTATCGTTTGAAAATGGTCTGTTGCATCTAGAGCAACTGAGATCTCACTTGTACTGTCACTCAGGGGGTCTGATACATTTGGATACAGATTCAGTCTCACTCATTTCTCAGTTCAGAGATTGGAAGGGAGAGGAAGCTGCATGCACACGATGAACAATACAAACAACTCAGGAGCACTGTTTTACAAGTATTAATTGACACACAAGGGAATAAAGCTTCTTATCTACCTTACTTGAAACTAAGTGCAGCCTCTGGGATGTTCTGAAGCGTGATGACAAGGTGTGGGTGTGCTTTTCAAAACCAAACTAAAAGTTGTGACACCAGTCAGGAAAATTAATTTCTCGGAATGACTATGAGTTGATTTAGCATAATGACTCAAAATGTTCAGGTGACACTGGCTGCAGGGTCCAATCATTCTCCATTTTTATTTTAAACTTCTATGTTTTTTTGAGCTGTACCTGTAACCATTCAATGTATTCATGGATTATTACAGACATCAATGTTATCTCTTCTGGCTAAATGTTCTTGGAGGAGGTAATTAATGAAATAAGGACCAGTTCTCACAGAATGTCATTCAAATGGCCTCAGGTCATGAAAGTCTTCAATCCAAAATGTGAGAAAACCCATTCTTTAAAACTAAGTAAATACTCAGAATAGAGTGACCCATTCACCTAATGCATAAATAAAAACAAATGAAGCACATGATTCAAAATGAGAGAGTGATGGTGAATAAGAAAAGAAGGGCCTGGCGCTTGGAGTCACATTGTATGTTGAGATAATGACTGTATATTTGTAGTTTTAGCACTAGATGCTTGCTAAGCTTTGCACAAATCATTGTCCTTGTTTGACTTTTTTCTGTTTTGGGATCTTATGTCTTTTAATGACAAACAAGGACAGCAATAATAACACAGGAAATTACAGACAGCGATACTTAATCCAAGAAAGAGTTTAACATTTTATAACAAACACCGACCCTTTTGTTTGATGTTTTCCCCAGTGCACCTTTCCTTTCTCTGTCTAATTTCAGTCTTTTCTCCTTTTTAGATTTTAAATATTAGTAAGCGTAGATATTTGATATGTCCTGCAGTTGTACATAGAGAAATGGCTATTGAAAGACAAAAGCTAGACTCCTGCAATCAAAGGCGAAAGCCGACAGCAGGACACATCTTGCTGCTTTTAACTGCTTGTGTCATTGATGGCAGCTGCTCATCATAAATCTCCTGTGTTGTCTGTTTCAGTCCATTCCCTGACAGGGATAAAATATAGGTGGTCTGAAGCAAATTATAGTGCCATTAAGATTTCAGAACAAGCAGGAAATGACAAAAAAATTAAATAAAAAGGTAGATGATAGCAAAGCAGTGGAGGGAAGAGAAAGGCATAATTAAGAGAAGCTTATGTTTGAGGAGACAGATGGGAGAGAACAAGAGGTGGCTTAAAATGACGTGGAGGTTTATGGACAAGCAGACGGTGCCAAAAAGATGGTGGTACACACTCACCAAGCACTTTATTAGGCACACCTGTACACCTACATGTTCATGCAAATATCCAATCAGCCCTAATACATAATGCATAAAACCATGCAGATACAGGTCAGGAGATTCAATTAATGTTAATATCAAAGATCAGACTGGGTGAAAAATCTGATCTCAGCGACTTTGGCCGTGGCATAATTGTTGTTGCCAGACAGGCTGATCTGAGTATTTCTGAAACTACTGATGATCTGGGATTTTTATGCACAACAATCTCTAGAGTTTTACTCTGTCAAAAACAAAAAAACATCGAGTGAGCAGCGGTGCTGCGGACGGAAACATTTTGTTGATAAGACGGCTCAGAGAATGGCCAGACTGGTTGGAGCTGATGGAAAGCCTATAGTAACTCAGATAAGTCAACTTAAATTTTATTTACATAGCGCTAAATCATAAGAGAAGATATTTCAGGGCAATTTTCATTTAAATCAGGTCTAGGCCGTTTCTTTTTATAATATTATAACTGTCTTTATAAGTGTGGTGAATAGAATGGCTTCTCAGGACATATAACACGTCGAACCTTGAGGTGGATGGGCTACTACAGCAGAATATCACTTTGGGTTTCACTCCTGTGGACCAAGAACAGAAATCTGAGGCTGCAGTAGGCACAGGCTCACCGAAACTGGTCAGCTGAAGACTAGAATAATGTAGCAGGGTCTGATGAATCTGGATTTCTGCTGAGGCACGCAGATGGTAGGATCAGAATTTGGCATCAACAGCATGAATCCATGACCCCAACCTGCCTTGCGTCCAGTCAAGTCCAGGCTGGTGGTGGTGGTGTAATGGTGTGGGGAATGTTTTGCTGGCTCTCTTTGGGCTTCTTAATGCCCATCATCATTTGAATACCACAGCCCATCTGAGCATTGTTGCCGACCATATGCTTCTCGTTACGACCACAATTTACTGTCTTCTAATGGCCATTTCCAGCTTGATAATGCACCATGTCGAAAAGCAAGTCATCTCAAACTGGTTTCATGAACACGACAAAGAGTACAGTGTACTTCACTAACCTCCCCAGTCACCAGGTATGAATCCAGTAGAACATCTTTGGGATGTGATTGAATGGGAGATTATTGAATGGCAGCATGAATTTGCATCTGACATGTATGTACTCACGTCAACAGGCAGCAGAATCTCAAAGGAAGGTTTCCAACATCCTGTGGAATCTGTAACATGAAGAATTGAGGCTGTTTTGAGAGCAAAGGGTGAACATACCCAAGATTAGCAAGGTGTTCCTAATAAAGTGCTCAGTGGGTGTACATTTGAAACCCTAAAAGAAGTTGTCCCCCTGTGCAATCCCATTTTAATTAGGAGAAATGACTTTCGCCTTACTCTCAAGCATCAGCCATGTTTTCTTCAAATTGTGTCTGTCACAGGATTTAGAGCTTCCGTAATGTCAATTTCAGCTGCTTTATTTTTTTTAATGAACACTAGGTTAGCCAAAGAGTGCACTTGCAACCAAGAGTAGAGATACCACTTTACACTAAAGCAATTGGAGTCACTTTGTTCAAGTCTCGAAAAACTGAAGTTTTCAAGTGAATCCACAGATGTGAAAAGTCTCTGTAAAGATTAGACATACAGTATTGTCTGTCAGAGTGTGTTTTAGAGGTAACCATTCAAGGCCATTCATGGTCATATGCAGACACAGGCGGCTCTCTCAGTGCGCCATTGTCGAATAACGTTGGAGCCAGCAAGTCTCTCATTAGCCACAACTCTGGAGCACAAAAACACATTGACATAGGCTGGATGTTTTTCTAACAGACTGCAAATAGCCTCACCAACTATTAAAGGGAAGGGTCAGCATTTCCAAAGTCATTAGCATAAGAGTGTTAGCGCCAGCCATACGCATGCCATGCTGTAATAATGATACAGGGATTGCCCACATGGCCAGGATATTCCTTGTACCGCAGCCTAATTGTTGATATCTTGATCTCACCACACACTGCATGCATTAAAGTTTCCTGTCTTTCAAAGGATGAGACAGATGGTCAGAGCTTAGACATTCTGGGCCCACGAACAGTAGAAAAGAAAAGTTCTCCTGGGAGGAACCTACATTTTAATTTTATTGCCTACTACCATGAGCACGTCACAGACTTATTAGTCCAACGTTAAGCATTGCTCTCAGAAGGCATTGTGCATGCATGTGTAAGCGAACATGACCTTATGCACTGCTGTGTTGTTTTGTCAAGATGAAATAAGATGGACTTTATTGCCCCAGTGGGAAATTTGCCTTGGACATCAGTGTCTGCGGTATAAAATCAAAACCCAAAACAACGAATACATTCATCCATCATTTGCACAACACACACACTTATACACATTCTCATTCTCTCACTACATTGCAGAAAGGGCATGGGCCTTTGACAGTAGAAAGCGGATTATACTGCAAACCAAAGATTCTTAAGTCAGTTTAATGGAATAGAGATGAGTGGATGGGAGATTTAAATAAATTAACCTTCAGTGAATTCCCTGAGGCTCAGAGGAATGACAGAGGGGGTCTGAGGAGGAGTTTCTTCCTTGTCAGTGATGTTTATGAATAGTCAAGACATGATTATGGTGAGCTGGTGCTCCTCAACCTCCATGTTAACCTGAGATTGTGTTTGAAGAAGAGCAGGAGTGAACACTGGAGGTATTGACAAACACAGGGGAGCGGAAAACAAAAATTAATTGCTCTCCTTCCACATCAGTATCCCTTTGCATTTGTTTTGCCCTTTATCTGTCACACTATGCTCCAGCTCCATATGCCAATGTATTAGAAGAGTTCATACCACATGCCGAGCAGGAGGGAAATTTGTAAATGCACAATGAGATACTCCAATGCTAGCATCATTTCAAAATGTCATCACAACATCAGGGAATAGATTAACCTTTACCAAACTCCCAACTGTAAAAACATAATTCTTTCTCAATGCTTCATCATATATTAACCCTGATTGGTGTCTCTGACATTTACTTAAAGATACAAAATACTGAATATCCTGGATATTCTGTCTACTGATTAAGGTGTGATAACATACTGTAATTGTTTAAAAAATAAAATAAAATGTTGTGCTATATTTGTATTTATATTTATTTCTGGGTTAAAAGTGTGTTTTGTTTTGTTTTATTTATTTATTTATTTATTTATTTTTCTTGGATTTTCTTCTTATTGCCACTTGATTGCTTCTCAGAACAGTGTTGATGTTCAGTGTAATTTGGGAAATGCCTGGTTAGATTTATTTTGAGTCACTTCAACAAAATTTGATCAGTCTTTTAAAGTGATAAGCTTTGTGATTAATATTTTTTTTGGCAGTGTTGTTGGTGATTAATATTCATTGCTGTAATGTTTTCCGCCTCATTTCACTGTGATCCCTGTGCAACTTTTCTTGCCAGTTTCTTAACTGATAACACCTGCTACATCTCGAAACAATGAAAGTGTGAACTGTTCTATGGGGGTTAAATAAATTATTGCAATAAAAACAGAGTTTAGCCAGGTGCCAGAGGGAAAAGTATGTGTACAGAGATGCTAATATCTACGCTATGTAAATTTCATGTTAATAGAAAAAGGCTCTGTAATTAGACTAATGAAAATAGAGAATTTAAATTTTCTCAGTTAAATACAGTATAGAGCAGAGAAAGTGTGCACTTTGCATAGTTGTTTCTTCATCTGTTGTGAGTACAACTACTTAACTTTAACAATAGCATGTCAAGGTCAGAGTGGATGAACAGTGCCACTGTGACCAACGTATTCACCATAACCTTTCCTCTGTAAGACTTTATGATGTCGAAATCTGAGTGCTGATAGATGCTGAAGCTTTTCCAGTCCAGATTGTCGACTTATGGGTCTTTTAATTGTCTGTGATTTTAATGAAAGCAGAGGTTTTGTTTTACCTGGCTGAGGTCTGCCAGTCACGGTCAAGAATATGAGAAGATGGTGTACAAAGACCCAGAGTGTATTCATAGTGATTAAATTCTTTTGTGGTTCCAGTACAAAGAACTGACAAAGAAAATGTTGCACCTCAGGTTTGAAATTTTGAACTTCATGCAAAATTTTCATTAACGCCCAGAACTTGCAAACTTGTTTGTGAAACCACATGACATTATCTTTGAATGTGATTAAAAACACACATTGTGTGCTGAAAGGCTGCCATGGCTCATGGATATATCTGTAATTTGTAGTGTGACCACGGCTTTCATGGTTCACAAACTATTAAGGTTTTGCCTTCGTCTTCAGCAAACGCAAGGGTCAGAACAAAGTAGGATGCTCTCAGCCATTCATTTTATTTGTTAAATGAGCAAAGCCTGCAGCTGTACATAAAATGGTCCTCCACTGGTACAAACTGCCTGTTGTTTTAACTACTCTTTGTCTTTGCTATAAATACATAGGAAGTGAAAAGCTTGGCTAATAGCCTCATGAGAATGCCGCAGCTGCCTGGCGTGCCTCACCCTCCATTGCTAAGCCACATCAGTCAGACACCTTGTTTATACATCTGCTAGAGGCACTCATAACTTCAGTCAGCTACCATTTTTAGGAGGCTCTGAGCTCGTGCCTACAGTCCTGGGCCAGTACATGTTCTGTTGTTCTGATGGACACTCCAGGCTATGAATAGAGCTATATCTCATTTTATTGGGGTGAACTGATCTGTGTTGAAACTTTTTGGTGAGACTTGGTTTCATCAGTAACCTTTCAGGTCACTGAAGGCTAATTTGGGATCCTGTATGTTGACTTGCCCCAGCTGCCACCCAACATGACCAAGAGCTATAGTTATGACTGTCACTTTACTATCACCCGTAGCAGCTATCTCTACAGTAATGGCAATTCAGCATGTTATCAGAATGAGACTTGTGATCTGCATTACTAATCCATCATTGGACAATGTGACCTCTGCTATTTTCATTCAATCCATTACTAGAACACTTTTTATGGCCTTTCCACCACAACCACATTTTGCCCATATAGTGTGCATCGCTATTGTGTCTTAAATGTTAACAGCATGGACTTGACTACAGTCAGTCAAGCAGGAATGTCAACATTCACTGGTTCCATCCTCTCAAATGTGAGGATTTACTGCTTTTCTCTGTCTTATACCATTGTGGATTGAATATCTTCTGGTTTTAGACTCTTGGTTTGAACAAAACAAGAAAATTGAAGAAGTGACTGTGGACTTGGTGAAATTGGGGTCACTTTTTGGGTGGAAAGATTATTACTTCAAAATCTATTACCTCAGTGTTTTATTTGATTGTATTCTCCCATAAAGGGCTTTTTTTTGGCTTATGTTTCAGATGACACTCATTGTCTATTCCCAGTAGGTTGTCTGTCTACACTTACACTGCTGGTCTGCTCTCTGTATGTCTGTTGTTGGTCAGAGGTTTAGAGAGAAAGGAGATCTACTTCATAATGCTAATGAATAAAAACTAGTAACCCTTGGCCTCATGGTTGTAATGGGACAGTGGCTTGGGAATTTTGAGCTTAATCTGAGTGAATACTGAACAATGTTTTCCTGCATTAATTCAGTCAGTTGGAACCAATTGTGAGCTCATGACCTTGCAAAGCTGAAGTGGTATTTGCGAAGACGTTTCTTCGTGTATTTTTGTGCATGGTGTGTATTTTTTATATTTTAACCATGTACAACATTCCAACAGCTTTGTTTGGCTGCTGATCGACACAAGGCTTGGTGATTATTTCCGATTTTTTAAGGCTGACAGAGTGAAACACTTTGAGAATGTCCTGTAGCCCTTCATATAATACCACCTCCCTGTGACGTTTTTGCTGTTAAACATGAGAAGTTGATCCTCTACACCCTATTTAGATTTTGTCCTGATAGGCGAATTTGCCCAGCCACTTAGCTAGATGGTACAAATCAGTGGAGCTGAAAGGCGGTTTGTTGACGGACAGATATGGTCGAGTAATGCAGTGGAATAGTCAGAGAAGCAAATTTACTTCTGAGGTTGGGGATATGTTAATGTTGTGTGCCACCATCTGGCCCTTTGCCTTGTTTAGATGAATGAGTGCGCAGTGGTCTACATGGCCTCTACATGCTTCTCAGTCCTATCTTATATTAATAGTCCACTGCTTAGGCCACTCCCCCCCCCCCCCCCCATTCAGCTCTTTTAACATTGTGCACTTCCTTCTGCTCTGCATCACGCATGTTCTACCATTAGGTTAATAAACTGATAAGAGTTAGATTAAGGATTATAGGAGAATTATACAAACGTGTTAGTTTAAGAGAGTCATGCTCAGTGCCAGCGGGTTACAGCTGTGATCTGTTCCTCAAAGATCACAGGTTTGATTCCCACAGCTGCCAGTGTGTTTTGAAGTCATTATTAAAATCAAATTATGAACTCATTTATTGATCCAGCATGCAGTAGGCTTGATTATCTCTGCAATTAGTATAACTGACCCAGACCAGACTGTTGTTTCCATATATCATGAAGTTTTTTTTTTTTCTTTTTTTCTTTCTACTCAAAACACAGGATCATTCATCAGCTTTATAAATCATGAGGCCTATTGTGTGACTGGACAAATCAAGCTGTTATTGTAATCACTCTGGTCCAGCTCACACAGACTTGGTGTTGGTTATTAATCATAAAGTGTGTTATTAACCCTTTGTAATTATAATAGGGTGGCATTGTATGCAGCACATGTTCTCTACATATTCTAGATGCTTTAGTTAGTTTCACATCCATGGCACTTAAATGGTGTTTTAATGACCCACTGAGTTTCATTGTGTATTCTAACGGTTCAGTCTTTTCCTGGCTCACCATATCTTTAATGGGGCATGTTGGTAATGTACATCCTTGATGTAAGATCAGGTCAGTTTCACTAGTGATGTTTCTTTTACCCCATCCTGAAGCAGCAGAGCATTACGTTTGTCTCTCAGTTCCCACCATTTTCATTCCCCTTCATTTACTCTGCAGTCCCACTACCCACAGCCTCCGCCTGTCTCCACCCAGCCTCCTGGTATTTATTTTCCTCCTCCCCTGGGGAGTGATACTCACTGACATCACTCCTCCCTCTGGCCAGATGTTGAAATTTAAACACACCATCCATCAGCCTACAGACATATGAGTACCACTGCAGACAGGGGCAATGACCCAGCAAAGACATTCTTAATACAGGTTTACACACACTCACAGGCGTCATTCCTGAGATCTGTTCCCACTCTTCATTTTTGAATCAACATATATTTCTGCAGTGGGCCATCACTGTTTGATTACTGTTTCTGAACACTGACAACAGTTCCTGAACTCAAACCCAGAGAGCTATGCTTCTGGTGTGAGATAAAATAACAATGTACAACCAAAAGCTGCTTCATTGAGGCTGAATCCTTAGAAAGCTTTCCCAACCGAACTTTTTACAGTTTAGTGATGCTATCCTGCAACAGCCAGATAAGGAAACCATACTGGATGCAGTCAGTCACGTAGCTCTACATCACTTTTAAATAACAACACATTTCTTTCTTTCTGATTCATCCTTCTTCTGTAGCACCACTCACCTTTATACCACATTTTTGAAGTCCTATTCTTAGCATCTGTTCCAGAGAAAAGGTTGTGAAATCTTTGAAGACATTATGAGAAAAAGTTAACTTTTTTTGTGTTAACTTTCTTGAACTGAAATAACACAGTAACTGGTGAGCTTAAGCGCTATTTCCCTGTCAGCTGTTTGCAGTGCTGTTTCACTCTTCCCATGGTCTCTCTTGGCCTTTCTTCATGGGAAACTCACATGTCTTTCATGACTGAAACGCTGCCTCTTTAAATATAAACTGTAGCTGTTTATTGGTGACAGTTAACACTGGCAGAGTATTGGATTCATTTCACTCTCTAGAATATTGACGGTCATCTTAAAAGAAGTGTGACAGATGGAAGCTGAGTGGGAATCGACTTAAGAGACGTGTGACTTATGTGCGAGTTCAGACAGAAGATCTGTTTAGACTGACTCTGGCAAACACACTGTCCCCTCTGTCCAAATCTAACAAATCTTCCACACTAAAGTTTAATGTATTTTAAGGCCTTATTTCAGGGTGTGTTGTCTGGATTGCAAGCACGACCTTTACCTCTGGTCTGAGACCGTTTCTTCTCTCTTTGTAGACGCACAAAGAATGAGTGTGTATCTGTAAGAGAGAAAAAAGATTTGTACACAAATCGGTATTTTCACTCACGGCATCTTAATAGTTTTGTAAACTTCTATGGCAAAAGGAACTAAATTGTTTATTCTGCCTCAAAGTCCTTTTTCAATGTCAGAGCTCCTTTTCTTTATTTCGCATCTCTCCTTTCTTTTTCTTTCTCTTGTGTGAGTGTCTGAACTGTCAGTCTCTGTTAAGCTGTTGATCAGCCTTGCTATTGATTCACAGAATTCATGAAAAATGATTTGAAGACAGGCAAAGGTGGCACAGCCACAAAGCCGTAATCTGATTTAAATCCGATTTTACATGGAAACACGAGAATGCACCATAACACACCTTTATGAAAATATTCAGTGAACATCCGTTTTTGTAAAGATTTTTGTTTAAAATCTGTAATAATGATGTTGATGTTAAGAGCATTGTCTGAGTTTGATACTAACTGATTAGGGACCTTCAGACCTCTGACATAGCCACCATAATGTGGGTGTTCTAATCTGCTGTGCCACAGAGGCAAAAACAAATCTGCGCCCGAAGAAGTGTCATGAATTTTTCAGGAACGCAGACCGAATCTCTCCAGGACCCTGCTCTGAATTATAAACAAATACACCACTCTTGAGAGCGCAGAGCAGCTGGTACGTTAAGCAGAAAACACAAATTAAGTTGTTTATCATTTATTTGGAGTCAGGAGCAATCTCCACATTATTTTTGTTTTGATCTCCTGTGGATCTAAGTAGTGTAGTTGTTGTTGTTGTTGTTGTTGTATTGTATTCATGATATGACTGTTGATCTTGTTATGGTAAGATAACAGTGAGGAAAATATAAAATAATAAGAATAGAATTGTTCATTATATAGAATATCTGAACTGAAATTTTCTTACAGTGAAAGAAGAACTGCCTTTACATTAGTGATCAAACTGGGATCAGACTCAATGTTTCCTAGTGTAGAAAATCCTTTACATTAGTGATCAAACTGGGATCAGACTCAATGTTTCCTAGGGTAGAAAATCCTTTACATTAGTGATCAAACTGGGATCAGATGCTGTTCTTTTTTCTTTTATTCTTTTTTTTTTTTTTTACATTTTTATAATTTTGAGGTGCTATTTTGGTTTCAAACATTAGATTCTTTTAAACTCACAGCATTCTTTCAGAGAAACTTTCTTAGCAGCATTTGCACCATACTTTTATTGTTAGTTTTTGGCCTTGTTAAAATTGACCTTGATTGGAAGGGAAGCGGTTTATGTCTCAGTGTCTGTGCGTGCACAACATATTTATTCAGAAGTCAACCAGCATATCAATGTTTCTCTTCTGTGCCCAAGATACTGACAGAAATGTTTGGGTATAGAAAATAAAATCCTCCGTATAGATTTCACTTTTTTTCAACTTATTTAAATATCTACAAGTTCCTGGTATCTGCTTTCTCCAAAACATACTGTCTCATACAACTTTGTATTAGGGCTGCAATCAACAATTATTTAGAATACGGATTAATTTGCCAATTATTTTGCTTGGTTTGGGCAGAAAATAGTGACAAATGCTAGACTAATCATTTCAGCTTTATGTTATCAGTTTAGTTGAGATAACTAACCACAATGTTCATGAGTGGCTACCTAGTTGTCATGGTATTGTAGATGTTAAAATTTCCATGTTTTTTCAGGGCTCTTCAAAGTCATCCATGTAGGCTTCAAAGTCAGGATTCAAAATTTAATCTTGACTTCAGAAGCATCAGCTGAGAAGCTTTTGGACGCAGTTCTCTAGATTTTGATCCTATCACATGATCGCAGTTCCTGAAAGCAGAAGGAATTGTACTGAATCCTGACTATTGCTTGAATTTATTGCTTTGTTGTGTGGTTCCCCCAGTGCCACCATTATTAGTGGCATTGAAAACTGTTTATACATGTTTATACTCCAGTGATGAAGTAATTAAGCCCGAAGGCTCCAACATGAAAAGCTTGGTATGCTGCGTTCTCACTTTCATGTGGCAGTGTTTTCTCCTTTGGTCAGAAGCTGCTGCTTTATTTATTATAATGTGGCTTCCTGTGTTATCTGTGTGTTCCAGGACTCAACGCTCTGCCCTTTGATCCATCCACCAACAACGACCCTCTCCAGTTCAACGGTTCCAGCGGGCCGCTGGTGTCCGAGTGTCCTCCTCTGGAAAACACAGCTGAGAATAGCAAGAAGAGGAAGAGAACCATCCTGCCTCCAGGTATGCACAACAGCTACCTGACAAGTATTTTGCCATAGGTGCAGCATTTCTGTGTTCTCAAAACCTTACCATTTTGCCCTCAGCCATGTCGAATTTTAAATGCATGTGTCAGTAACCTTGAAAAGAGAATGGCCTCCCTTCACTCCAGAGAGCTTTGATACAACAGCGAGATTTCTTACCTGGAGATTTCTCTTCCCTTTCCTCTACCAACATCAAATAGCTGTGATGGGAATTGTTGCATAATCCTATTATTTGGTAGCGGTTTGGGAAAAAAAGTAGCTTAGTTCAGTCTTTGTTGTTTTCGATTAGCTTGCCATGTCCTGCGGCTCTGGTTGTCTGGCCTGTTTGGAGGTCAGGCAGCTGCAGCGGGAAACTGCTCTGCTGAGATTGTGTGCCTGACTGTCTGTTACCGTGCCAGCACCACCTGCCTTTCACAACTGCAACACGCCCTCAGCTTTCTCACACACACACACACACACACACACACACACACACACACACACACACACACACACACACACACACACTGACCTGTCACACAGTGAGGGAGACACACTGAGAGGAGCATGTCTGTACACACGTGTGTTTATGGAGAGTGTGCATAATTAAACAGTAATTTAAGTTAGCAGTGGGTTGCCTGGTAATGTGGCAAATTAAAGAAGGACTTTCTAATTAAAAAATTAAAGAAGTACTGACTAATTAATTGCTCTGTATGTAATAGAAAGAAGAGGACCCTTAAGACGGAGAGGTGTTGTTCCATGTTCTCTGCTTTCTTCACAATGCTAATTTGACTGGATTAATACTCCACATTAACAAGGCCCTAATTGACTATTCATCTTTTCTTCACATCTTCACATGGATGAGTTCACATTTTGATAAAGTTTAATTTCATTTTAATTCACTGACCATGTCAAGCTATAATTGGATAATGTATCACAGATGATTGTCAAACAAATAAATGGTGTCGGTCCAAATGATGAAAAGCTGTACAAAATTTGTGAAACTAAGACCATGTGTTCATGACACTATTTTGTACTTTCAACACAAAATGTAGCAAAATAGCAGCAGTGTTAATTGACAAAAACAAATAGTTGTGTCGAGTAATGATGAGTTGAAAAGAGATACGGTGCGAAATGTGTTTTCAGAGTGGGTGAATTATTATTCCAACAACTTGAGCCAAGACAGAGGCAGAAGAATTTCTGCAGCCTTAAAGTAGCACCGTGACTCTGCTGAAGTGTAATGTCTCGGTGACACTGAAATGAACCGATTCATTTTTCTTTTCTTTTCTTTTCTGAGGACTGAAGTCAGACCAACATGTCACCAGGAGAAATTTCATCATACTTAAAAACTCCACTCCCCTTCAGTTAGGAATCATTTTCTGGCCACTGGTGATGAAACTCGAGTCGTTCCAGTCGGCTGATAGTGGAGGAGTTCACAAATGTCCAAACTAGGGGTGTTGATTCTCACATTCTCAGCTGGAGTAATCATACAGAGAAGAAATCTGCTGTATTTGATCCGATTATTAGTCTATCCTGATTATAAGATGAAAAACTAAACATGAAATACTTTCATTTCAGCAACATAAATCCCACGTATGTGTAGCTGTAGTCTGTCAGTCACAGAGCTCACACTTTGTTTGACAGTTTGCATTTTTCACACTTGTCTTTTTGAGCTCCTCATTATTTGTGACACCTGTGATTCTTGGCTGCTCAACAGATGATTCGGACCACGCGTGCTGTGTTTGTGCAGTCCATGTCGGGGGAAGCGTTCCACTCATTTTCACTCGTCAGAAATTTTATTGCTTCTGTGGTAGTAATATATATTACACAAGCCATCAGCAACTAAGGCTACAAACAACCTATAATGCAACACGCTTTCCATTCAAAAAGAATATCTTAGGTTGTGAACACATAATTTGAATATAATACAACCTCTGCTGTTTCAAATGTATTTTCAAGAAAAGAATATCATCGCAAGTCTCAACTGGGGCCTGTGCTGTATTTTTAAAATTCTGTCTCAACTGTGCAGCATCATGTTTTTTCCATACATGCTTGCATACTCACAATCCACAGATACTAAAGAAAAAAAAAAGGACTGAACAAGGAGAAAAACTCATTTAAATGTGAGCAGCGAGTTCTCACTTGTCAGATTTCCCACCACAGCCATGAAAGTGTTGTATCCTACAGTCATAATATTATAAGTCCAATGCGAAATCACACAGTCAAAACAGTCATGCAGGTTTCTCTCTGCCATTGTGCATGGCAGGAGCAGTGAATATGTAATGTGTTCTTCTGTTGTCAAGTTTGCACAACATTAGGAGAAGCAAAGATGATCAAAATTCAGAAAAAGCGTTGATGGGAACAGTAGTAATAATGAACAGTGTTAAATTTGTGTTTGTGTTCTCAGATAAAAGCCTGTCAGAAAGATACATAAATATTTGTTATCCTACAGGTGGGCAGGCCATCACATTTTTCCTTGGTATCATCTACATAGCAACAAGGACGAACTGTTCTGTCATTCTCGACCAAGTTATTTATATCAGACGTAGTGACTAGGACAACTCTTCCTCTAATATTAAATAATGCAGGAACTTGAAATGGCCTCTTGTATAATGTAAAAGTGCCTTTTAATATCTTTATATATATATATATATATATATATATATATATATATATTTGTAAATACCTGTAAATGACCACCTGTTTGCACTTGTTTACACAATTTTACCTTGAACTTTTTCTCATCATATGCAGAAAAATCAAATCACTGCATTTCTAAGTTCTACTGCTCAACTCACCTACATTAGGTTTTCTCAAACAGTCAAGCTGTTAATCTGTATTTATATTTGATGCAAGATGGATTGAATCCCCTGCTTAAAAGACCAGAGGTTCACTGGAGGTCCAGAACAGAGATATGGATGTATTGGCTTAAAGGCGTCTGATTCTGATTGTATCCAGTCTCAGTCAGGTCCTTCAATTCTCTGATGGAGCTCATTAAAAGCCGTGTTGATTGAGTTCCGTTAAGGGACCCTAATGGATAGATTTTTCTCATTACCAGTGCCTTTATCCCATCGTGCACGTGTGCAAGCATCTGAAGCAACACATACACTTTTCTTAGACATTACACAGCTGCGTTTCCTTTCAATAATTGATTAAGAATTTGAGAATGCAACAAAACAAACTGCCTGTTTGATGTGGCCCAGGAGGAACCCAAGTCATTTCAGACTTATTGCCACCCTGCTGATCGATTATTTACAAATGATCTTTAAATCAGCCGACCGAGACCACGCAACAATCAGCCAGATACATAATTAAGAGCCCTCAACTCCGTTAAACAGTTAGGTAAAATGTTTGAACTTTGATTGATATCCTCTTCACTCTGCTTCTAAATAGACAATGTTCACCCAGCTCACACACTGGGACTCATTGTGACTAACTAATATTTTTATTTAGTTGACTGTAAAATGGCTCCAGAGAAATCAAATTCATTGGAAATCATAACAACTTGGTTGGAAATTTCCAGTTTGTTTTGACCCTTTTACTAAGGCGTATATAAAATGAGTGTTGCGCTTCTATGTCTTGGACCCAGTAAAATTGAAGCAGTGAATAGTTCAACATTTTACCATGCTTTCTTTATCAAACACCACCGTTTTTATATCGTTGTTCCCTCTAAAGTTAGAGACGTACTTGGCCACCACGTTTGCTCTTTATCTTTTTTTTTGTTTTATGTGTTTATGTTCACTCACTGTATGTGTGTGCGCCTGTCTTTTAACAATCCATAATAAGTGGTGCCTTTGGGCAGCAGGCACACTGCAAGGATCTTTCTTATTCAGTTTTTTATCAGTTTTACAACACAGCCAGAGATGGCCATTTCCCCTCAATTCCTGCTGTTTTAAAGCTGCAGGTGGTGAAGAGAATGAGATTTTGAAATGCTGCTCATTTTTACTGGAGCAGGATTCCCCCTCTTACAATGAAAATAAATGTCATTTTAGTAGAACCTCCACGAGCTGGATTTCATTATCTCACACCTCTTATGTTAATGTATCAGTAATAATAATCCTTATTTGTGAAGCAGTTTAAAACAAAGTTAACTTGATTTACAAAATGCAGATACAGCAGAGTTCAAAAGCCATCATAAAACACTTGTCTAAAAATAGAAATAAAAGGAAGAAGAATAGGATTAAATAGCCTACAGGGAAATGTAAAACATTTTTCTATAAGACAGTGATTTTTCAGCCTGAGAATCATGGGTCCCACAGCTGACACAAAATGTGTGACATGAAGACATGCATCACTCTGCTGAGATGTGTTCAGACCAAATGTGAAAGAGGTGAAAATTCGCTTTAGCGGATAAACTGCTTCCACTGGAAACTGCCTGTGTCTGTGCAGTTGCAAATAACTTCGTTTATGTGAAATAGCTCTTTGAAAGCGAACGCTTGGCCTTTGGCTAAATGGGTTTCAAGTACCCTTGTAACAAGGTTGTTTGACTGCAGAAAAATTGAGTAGTGATCAGAACAGAGGCATATTTTCAAACCTAAGGCCATGTGTATGGATTCATCTAAAGTATTTCCAATGCCAGGATGAAATAAATTGCCTCACTCTCATGTTTTTCTGTGCATGAAAATCAATTGATTAAGTTTTATCACAAAGGCCAATTCACAGCCATAGTTTTTGCAAATAAAAGAATTGAACTCTCACCAATCCAATCTCTCGTGCATTAACCTTTAGTGGGAGCTAAGTGTTGAATAAAATGTTATTGATTCTTCAGGAGAAAGGTTAATGTCTTTGCGCAAAGGGAAAATAAAGATACATGTTGTGTAGGAAGGGAGCGACAGAAGTTCCCAACATGACAAGTAGCAGCTAAGGTTTATTTTGGATACATCACAGTAGGAAAATAGTATAATGGACATGAAAACATTTAGAGGTCTCCTGTGGAGCCGTCATCGTAAACAAAGTGACTTTTGTTTACACTCAGCATTTCTCACTAAAACAAATTGTATGCCTCATTAAGGCCTAAGAACAGTGTTGAAAAACATATTTTTTTCTGATATGCTCTGGCTTTGGGTCAGACGGCTTTTTTAAAGCTGTTTTTGTATTCAACAAAATTAAAGTGAGTTATCATGAATTGTTTTCTGCATAGATTTTTGCTGTGAGAGAGTACAAACACGCTGTACATCACATTGTGAGGGGAAAGCAGTGTCGACTCGTGAGTTAACAACCATCAAATTGCACCAGGACAGATTTCAATTAAACTCGGTATAATAAAGGTTTAGGGCATTTTGCACATCTGATAAAGTAGTTGTGCTCGAGTATGATTAGGAGCAATTCTGAATTCAGGCTTGAGCTTAAAGTGAAAAATCGTTCTGTTCCTGATTGTCAGTGTAATGTAAATTTGTGTGCGGACACTTCCACGTAATTTAGCGTAAACAGAAATCAATGTATGTCTTGTCTTGTAACTGTTCACATCTATTTTGGAGTAAACCAACCTTCAGCCTGGAGCCTCAGTAGCTCAGCCACAGTAATATGCATGTATCTTTTACACTTCTGGTGAGTACGTCAAAAGTTGTGGTCATAATGATGTTGTTTTTCTGCTTTGCTTTCAAAAGTAATTAAGTAAAGGAAACCACAAGCTCTAAAATTCTAATAGGCTGAGTCATTTTCGCATGAAAAGAGGAAAACGAAAGAAAAAGTTTCAGTCGTAAAAGTGTTCCTGCTCTTTCCCTGTAAATTTAAATTGGAGATGCCGGCTTTAGTGACAACATACTAAAGCAAAATCCTTGTCGTTTTTCCATATGCTTGTTAGCTACTATATTTTTATTACAGGAGATGGCTATGAAGCAAAGAAGTCCTCACTGACTGTCTTTGGTAGAGGTTTGTATTACTGAAACCATTTTGTTAGTATAAGGTCTCCAATGGGAGTGTGTAGTCCTCATGATGAATGGTTTTCAGTCGGACTGGATTCTTAGAGCACAAAACCCCAGAAAGGAGCTGCACTTCAGTAAACTGAATGTGGTTTCACATTTGAGAGAGTAGTGTGTAACAGTTTCCGATATTCCATTTACCAGTATTTCTCTTTTGTGGCCTTTTTTTTTCCCCATTGGAAACTAATGGACTTGAGCATGAAAAAATTTAATGTTTTGTCACTGGTCCACTACTAGCAGAAAAAAAAGAGCTGTTGGATGGTAAATAATGTAATGGGCTACTTAAGCTGTCAGAGATGGCAGTCCATTGAGATGTATAGCTGTGTCATTGTCCCAAAGAGATGTGAGTGTGAGAGTACAGTCCTGATTGCTGTGTGTTGAGACTTGGGGAGATCTACAGCTGGATGTCAGTCTTTGTGACGCTGAGGCCACACAGTGACACAGAAGATTACAGTGATGCTGATGGATGGGAGACATGGGATGACAGATTGCAGTTAAAAATGAAAATATTATAGAAACAGGATGTATGCAGGAACGTAGGTGAGTATAGAGGTTAATGACTTGGTGAATCTAAAATATTCAGTTTAGAGGGAGCAGCTGTGCTGCTCTGCAGGACTGTATGTGAGTACACATAAAGTGATTGAAATGCATGACAAGCTGCAAAGGGGCCTGCCGCTCTTTATTCATCTGGGATTCCTCTGCTTCAGTCAGAACATAACAGTCCACTTGTCTCTACTGCTGCTCTGGGAGAAATAAAGACTTATCCAATGTCTATATGGACGGTGTGTGCCTGCATAGGCATATGGAGCCTGTTTGAGTGTTTAGAGTGTACTCTAAGGGCTGCATACAGCTGTTCAAATCCTAGCCGAATGCCTTTGATCCAGGTCATAGAGGAAATATCAGATCCTATATTCTCCATCTATGGGCTGATGATCATCAAGCAAGGAAATCAAATCAGGGCTCATCCTTCATTCCTTTTCCCATTTCTCACCACCATCATTTTTAAATCATGCTCCCTGCCACTCTTGTGCGCTGCAGTGGTCAGGGATTTAGTGCCACTTCAGCCTGTCTCGTAAAGCCTAAAAACATGTGAGATCTAAATTATTCACAGTGCCAGAAGGCGCTCTGCTCTGTCTGTGGACTCACCCTAAAGCTAATGGTAGCCTCACGCCTCAAGCAAGGCTCAAGCTCTAAAAAGACTCTAATATCAAAACAGAAATCTTCACCTGGCTTGTAGTTTTCTGCTTGATCAAAGAGAAATGGTGCATGTGGTCTCTCTTTCATTGCTACCTTTATTCAGCACAGCAACAATGTAGGGAACATAAACAATCAGTTTTTCTTCCCATCCCTCAGCCTCAGGGACAAGGCCAAATAAGTTGTCTCCTAGTGTTTTCCATTAATATTCTCTGATCCATTTTTGGTTATTATCGCTGCAAGTTTGCTAAATTGATTTCTAATCAGAATATGTCCTGCAGGCTAGAGTTTTACAAAATGGCAGTGTTGTATCAAGAGTCCCTGAATTACAATTATTCCCTTGGATAATTTTTCTTGAAGATTGATTGAATTAGCAACTGTGTCATAAGCATACATCAAGTAGTTCACTTTGCGAGTGACACTTAGAAAATCTGCTATATGCTCACCGAAGTAAATCTTACAAATCCAGTGAAGCATAAGTAAAAGTTTTCTGTAAACTAAAAAGTACTGACTTTGTAGAAATCTGTTTTCACTTTGACATTTAAGGGTTTTGTTGTGTTGGTCATTGTAAAAGAAAGACACATTAAATCTGCTTTGCTTCAATTCTGTAAAACAATAAAATACAAAAACTTTCAGCAGGGGTGAATACTTTGCTTTTTTTTGGGACAGTGCAGCTGCAACACTGAGTCGATTAATTGATCAATAGAAAATTGATTTGCAACTATTTATTTTGTCAGCTTTTCATGCGAAAATGACCAACTTGATAGTTCTGGGCTCTAAAATATGAAACTTTGCTGGTTTTGCATTAGAATACATTAAATATTTTGGGGATATGATTTGATAAAGTCGCCTTCTCTAGAAAACAGTAATAGTGATAAATGTTCATCACAATATCCTAATGTTGACCAAATTAAGTTTAATCGATAATGGAAATAATAATTAGTTGCTTCTCTAAGGTACTGTAAGCCACAAGATGCCCAACAATCTCTTGTCTCTAGGTAGAATATGAGCATTATCTGTTAGATTTGTGGATTTTGATATTGCCTAATTGCATTTGTTGAATATGAAGACATTTCAAAACAAATGCAAAGGAAATCATTTCAAAGTGAAAAGCGCTGTAGTACAGTACCTCCTCTGTATCTCAGTCCTCTGACCCCCCTCCTCATTTTAGTTGAAACAAAATCTGCCATTTCCTCTTGTTGAGGGCGTGTTATCTAACAGAGAGGGCAGGCTCGAGATTTAAGGGCTCAGGGGTTCAATTACATATGTAAAGGCTGTTAAGAGGTTTTATCGACAGTGTTTTTCATAAAGCCACCAGCGAATGTCAGATACCGCCCTAAAACACAGAGGAATAACCACTCACTCAGGTTGGATTACCTGATGAATTATTTATATTGTCTAGGTGGGCGAGTTTTGTTTCTCCTATAAATGAAAGAAAAATTTGGTTTTGACTAACATCCAGTGTTTCTTCTTTAAAACTCATTATGCCTCCGCGCCGGCGAAAGCCAGGGCCAGAGGCATTATGTTTTCAGGTCCTCCATCTCTCTGTCCCATTCTTGTAAACGCGATATCTCGGTAACGCCTTGAATTTCTTCAAATTAGGTACAAACATTCACTCGGACTCGAAGATGAACTGATTCAATTTTTTCATTTTGACTTCATAAAACACAGTTTTGGCTTTATGGATGCCATTTGTCGGGAACTCCACAAGGGAATCCCTTCAAATTTGGCACAAATGTTCATTTGGGCTCAAGGATGAACTGATTAGAACTTGGTGGTTCAAGGTCATTGTGACCTCACAAAATAAGTTTATGGCCATAACTCGCAGAAAAAATTGGACACAAATGTCAGTAGGATAAAATGATGAAGTGATAACATTTTATATCCAAATGGTCAAAGGTCAACTTCACTGTGACATCATAATCTTCTGCAAAAACAATACTACTAGTGAGAATTCTAGTTTCATATTAAAATCACTCGCAAGGAGAAGCAAACCAATAGAAGAATGGACTTCACCGTTAAAAAAAAAAAACTTTTTTGGATGATTTTTCTGTTCTCCTTTTTATCATCAGTTACCTCAGTAAGAATCTGCAAGAATCTCCCCATTTGTACCCAGTGCTCTGCTCACGGTAGCATCACAGTGACCTGCGGCTCCTCTCCTCTTCTATCAACACTCTCCCTCCATCTATTCTTTCCCCCCTCTGTCCTTCTGTCTTCTCTCTCTCAGCCTCCAGCCGGGTTAACTGATCCACACCAGCTGCTTCTCGCTGCCTGACATTACTGCCGAGCGTCTCCTCTGGCTCCCCTCTTCTTCATCATCCTGCCACCCTTTTCCAACACTCTCATTCCACGTTGCTCTGTGAGAGGCCACTGCACAAGTACTAGTGCAGAAAAGATCAGCTGTAGTTAACCCATTTTAAACCATTCTAATTTATATTACTGAACTGTGAGATGACGGATGAGTGGATGCACACAACTGAAACACTGGACTGTTCTCTTCTGCTGAGGGGGAAAGAGAAACCGATTTGAGGGCTAGTGCAGCCACATGAGTATTGCTGCTACTAATGATTATTTTGATTTTCATGGTTTTGTCTATAAAATTTAAGTGAATGTTGCCTGTTTTGATTTCCCAGAAGTCAAAGACGAACCTTCGAGAATTCTTGTTTTATCCAACCATCAGTCTAAAACCCAAAATATTCAGTGTAGAATCATACATGCCAAAGAAAAGCACAAAATCAACAACAACAACAAGCTGAAATCAAAGAATATATGGAATCATTGTTTAAAAAAAAATGAGTGAAATGATTGAAAAAATAATTCATTATTTTCTGTTCATCAACAAAGGCCCCATTTCAACTCGCCATTGTTAGTGTCTTGAAATCCAGGACTTTAATTTACACACAGCTACATACAGTATATGTGTCTCTTCTCCAGTCCAGAAGGAAGTGGTAATGCAACTGAAGCTAATTGTTAACTGCCAAAAACACCAGAAGAAGAGGATTAATTGCGTATATGGGATCGGTACGAGGGAAAAGTTTTATCGTCTAAATATGCTCTTACTCATGCTGCTCCCTCCCACACACAGACGGTTCAGTGTTAACACTGATCAGGGATCAGATAAATGCTTCAGTAGCGCCATGTGCCTTCTCTATGATCATATGTGTTGAAAACGCTGGAGCGGCTCAGTGATGAAATTAGCTGTCAGCAGGGAGATCATCAGCTAATACCCATGTAACTTTAGCTTCTATTATGACAGGGGACAGATGCCGTGAGTGGCTACTGCCACAGACTGCTCACTGATCTAGTTAGTTGGGAGACGTAAGTCCTCACATATGCGCCAGTGTAAGGCAAGATTAAATGGTCTAAACAATAAACAGAACCATTGTCTCAGCTCTGCATGGAAGGGTGGTTGCCCTACTTCTTGCCTGTTCATGTTCCTTCATTTCACTTCAGGGTATCTGGTTTCTCTGAGCTTTTTGAGAGGGAAACCCGAGTGATGTTTTGTACAGCTTATTGGACATCAGGACTCATTCGGTGCCACCTAGCCATAATTAATGCATGATTGTACCTATTGACACACAACCAAGGGAGTGTCTGTTGATGCCAGTGCTCTTCAATAGTGAGAGAGTCTATCTGAAGGCCATACTAGGTCACAGAACATAAAACATCAGAGAGATGACACAGAAAGTGGGATCACAGTTTGACAGACAGTACAAACTAGACTTTTTCATGACGTTTGAGCAAAGGCTCTGAATCCCAAAATGTCATGGGAGAGCTGCACTGTGGCTGACCATGTGCTCTCGCTCTTTTGAAGCAACACGTACTGCATGTAAGCAAGCAAGCAAAACTTAAGGGTACCGCATTTCCCTTGAAATGGTACACTTCAAACTGTAGATGTGTGCAAGTGTGTTTGAACAAAGACGGGATATGCGAAGGACATATTAATCATTTGGCATTATGGATAAAAACCTTTTCCTTTAAAGCAATCTGCTGCTTCTGTGGTGTTTTTTATTGTCTACTGAGGCCTCATCCAACTCTACTTTATAAAAGTCCCTCCTTCAGTCCTCCCTTCTGTTGTATATTGAAAGTTAAGCTACATTTGATGATTTTTGTGGCTGTCAAATGTGGTCTAGAGATTTCAGTGCTACTATTGTTGTTGTTATGGGATGTTGACATCAATTTATCGCTTGTTAGTTCGATCTTGCCGTAGATGTAAACTTTGAATAAATACTGTATATTAGAACTGTAGCTAATGATTATTTTCATCATTATTACTGATGATTATTTTCTCAATTTAAGTTGTTTTGTCTGTATAATGTCAGAAAATGCTCATCACAATGTCCCTATGCCCAAGTTGATGTCCTGAAATATCTTGTTTTATGAGACAAACTGTTCAAAATCAAAAGATATCCAAAATTGAACTGGTTCCACCATCTCAACTAAAATCCCTAAAAATGGGATATTTTACTTAAAATAAACATTTATAAAAAAAATAATTGCAGATACATATGCTGTTGATTGTTTAATCAAAGTCAGATTATGAATGGTAATTTGTGCATCACATATAAAAGGTTTCATTCTTGTACTATTTGTTTTTCCCTACTCTCTCGTTGCATCTAAATTCCTTTTAAATTCTTTCATTAATGACCTTCCTTGCCGCAGTGATCCTGGTCTGACTTTATTCATAGAAGCACCTTTTCTTAATCAAAGCCATTTTCTAAAGGGCACCAATCTCACCGCTCTCTAGCATTGACTGCCAAGACAAACTCAAAGTTACATCATCCAGGCACCTTTTGTCTGCAATGTGAGAATCCTGATGGATTAGAAGAAAGTCTACTATAATTCTACATTATCTCTTTCTCTGTTTCTTTCACCGAATCTCCAAGACATGTAAGAAGGACAGATGTACTCTGGCTGCCAAAATCTAATTATATGCCAGGCAAGCCCTTTCTATAACAATGCCTCACACCGCTCTGGATCTGGCTGCCACTTTTGCCTTTCTTTTGTTCAGTATCTCCCTCCCTCTCTCCTACTTCTTCTCTGAGAGAGGATATTGTTCCCGTGTGTAGGTGGCAGAGTGAGATGACAGTGTTTCAAGTTCATAAGATCATCTTTACCTAGTTACACTTTGTACACTGTGTACACAGATTGGGATTTCGCAACACAAGCTCTGATGTACATTTTTGAAACAGGACTGAGATTTTCTGCAGGGAATGTGGCCTAATTATCGCAGCCTCCAGTGATGTATTTGAACATAAAGTAGAATAATGGAGGAGTTGATGGTGACACACTAAAAGCTACACTGGCATCAATAAAAAAGAATTATGACAGATAAAAAGGACAGGACTCAGATGGAGCATGTTGATGAAATATTCTGACTGATTTCTTACTTATCACAGCGGTATTGTTCCATACATACTAATTAAAGTGATCAAATGAGAAATATAGATGGTAGCCGACCTGACCGTACAGCAGAACAACGGTCAAACAAACCTCTGTTTTTGAAGTGTCAGTTCTCGTACTGTATATTACAGAGGTTGCAGGGTATTCGACCATGATGATGTTTGTATTAACACAGCTCTGTGTGTGTGTGTGTGTGTGTGTGTGTGTGTGATAGCCTTTTGACGTTCCCCTGCTCGGCTTGACTCTCCCCTCAGGTGTTTGTTTGTGTTGTATGAGGAGGGTTAATGGGTTTAATCTAAAATCAGCCACCAGATGATTGGGGTTGTTAAATTTCAAAGTTTGTTGTAATGGCATTGACCAGACCAGTGTTTGAGCCATTTGTCAAAGTCACTGGAAGGAAATCTGAGGGTTTTTTTTGTGATAGCGTTATTCATTTCAGTCAGTTTTGCATATCTGTTCATACCTCAATCATATATTGGGTCTTACTGCGCAGTCAGATAAAGGCGTTTATCCTTTCCTCCATATTGTCAAATTGCTATACATACCTGCTCTTTGGCTGGTCTCACAAGTGTATAATACAGGTGTATAGCAGATGGGCAGAGAACAACTGGTTTTCCTGTGTCTTGCAGAATTACCAAAATTTACTGATGTACTGCTTTTTTTTTGTTTTCTGTGATAATACTTTGAATTCCTTTTTGTTTTTGAGCTGTTTGTTGGACAGAAAAAGCAGTTTTTGCTTACAAAAACAACTTTGGGAAAGGGAAACAGGCACTTTTCACCGTTTTCTGATACTTTATAATCAAGAAAATAATCACTGGATTTGCTATAGAGTTGCAGCCCTACTTTCTAGTTGCCAGCATTTATTTTGTTTTTATTTAAGTATGTATACATGTTAAAAAATGTGGATAAAAGAAGTATATACAGCTTTTTTATTTATATATATATATATATAAAAATAAAATTTTCTTTATATTGATCACGTTCGTAAGAGTTTGAATTTCACAACAGTATTAGGCTGTGTATTGACAACACAGCCTTAATTACGTTTTGAATAAAATTGGCATCATTCACTGTAATGTAAAGGTTTGATTTTTGTATATAAATTCACAAATTTGTGCAAGGTTATTTTATAATAAATGAATTTAATAAGAAAAAAAAGCTGAAACAATAAGTCGATTGACAAAAATAGTCAAACATTGATAACTTTGACAATTGTTATATTGTCTTTTCAAACAAAGAAGAGGAAAAAAAACGTCCATTTCATGATTCCAGTCGCTCAAATACGAAGATTTGCTGCATGTCTTTGTCATGTATCATTGTAAACAAAATGTCTTTTGGTTTTGGAGTGTTGGTCGAACCAAACAAGACATTTTATAATGTCAAGAAAGGAAAGGTAGGAAAAGACTTTAACTCTTACTAGATCAAATAATCAGCAAATTTATCTGTAATGAAAATGTTATTTAACCTTTTCTTAACCAGATAAGTCCTACTAATGTTGGAAGCCTCTTATACAAGGCAGACCAGGCCAAGACCATGAAAAATACTGTATAGGCACATTAAAACACCAGGCAATGAATGAAACAATGCTAAATCAGATAACAATACTAACATAAGCTAAGCACAGAATCAATTGAGTCATCAATCAATGAGTCAATTATAACATATACAATAGTCTTTTTGCCAGAGAGATATCACATTCATTTTGAATTCCTTTTACATATGATCCCAAGTGGGTGGATATCTGTAGATATTGAGTACAGACAGCAGATATGTCTTGTGATCTTAGATGAAGATTCCAAGATGAACTCAGTTTGCAGAGAAACAATGGAAGCTTGTCTGGAATAGCTAAAATGAATGAATAAATAAATATACTCAGTCTAACTCAGTCAACATATGGACAGAGATACATGAACACAGATATTGAGCAGTAACAGCACCGCCTGGTTGAATACGGCGAGAGTCACAGTTTGGTCCTACCCCCACTTAAAGCCAAAATATTGGGGGTCAGTAGTTAACCCCTCCTGTAACTGTGCAGTGGAAATCTTGGCAGCCACACAATGGCACATTATCCTGCAGAAAATCTCTTCACTGTGGTGTTGTTGCTATTCCAAGCCAGCGGAAAGATGGGTTTGCAAGGCATCAGATGTTTTTGTCTGTCATAAGTTCTATGTTGCTGCCTCTGCAGGCATCTCTCTCGCCTCTAGTCAACCATACCGCCACTAGAGAAAAGATGGACCATTGAAATAACTGCAGTGACCTCCATTCTTGAAAGCTTGAGTAAAGAAAGCACCAGACCATGATTCATTCAATGCTCCATGACTCTATGGAGGTCACTGTCTACTAGAATCTTGTATGTGGTCTTAAAAGCCAGACAATGCTGTTAGGCGTCTCCATTAAGTTTCATGACCAATGATCCAAATGATGATGACATGTGACAGAAATGTGCCTGTCAACACTCCAAGGCATTCGAGTGACGAGCGTCAAGTCCTGTCAGCCACCCACCCCCACCCCTTATTTTTCTTGTCTCTCTAAGTAATATTGATCACGTTCGTAAGAGTTTGAATTTCACAACAGTATTAGGCTGTGTATTGACAACACAGCCTTAATTACGTTTTGAATAAAATTGGCATCATTCACTGTAATGTAAAGGTTTGATTTTTGTATGTAAATTCAGAAGTTTGTACGTACAAGGTTATTTTTTTAATAAATGAATTTAATAAGAAAAAAAAGCTGAAACAATAAGTCGATTGACAAAAATAGTCAAACACTGATAACTCTGACAATTGTTATATTGTCTTTTCAAACAAAGAAGAGGGAAAAAAACGTCCATTTCATGATTCCAGTCGCTCAAATACGAAGATTTGCTGCATGTCTTTGTCATGTATCATTGTAAACAAAATGTCTTTTGGTTTTGGAGTGTTGGTCGAACCAAACAAGACATTTTATAATGTCAAGAAAGGAAAGGAAGGAAAAGACTTTAACTCTTACTAGATCAAATAATCAGCAAATTTATCTGTAATGAAAATCGTTAGCTGCAGCCATACATTTAACAGTTGAAAACAGTAAGAAAACATTAATCCTCCATGCAACATTAAGATAAGGAAGGAATGTAACAAAAGAACGTTTAAGGAAAAATAAGTTGAATCTGTGCACTTTGAAGTCATTATCAAGACAAAGATCAGATGAGTCCTGCATCAATCGACAGAGAGACAGAAAACAATGCATTTGCTCTCTTTACGGGTCTTCAGTTTGCTGTGGAAAAGCCGGAGCATGTCACTGATTTCTCGGTGGAGATTGGCGAACAGATGTTTATAGTGGAAATAATGCATCCTACCTGTCATCCATGTCAAGGAGCTGTATAAAAAAGGGAAAGTAATCTCTTACAGTGTAATCAGTCTGAGAAGCCAAATACATTGTGTTCCATACTTCTCAGTTACTGTATCTTTGATTTGGTTTTTAATATCTTGTGTAAGCTAACGTATTCAGTCTGAACATGTACCCAGCTGGGGCCAAGTGAATAATTAGAGAATTTTGTTGGTTTCTGGTTTCTATCAGCTGTCAAAAACATATTAAATATTGCCGTTTTCAGGATGTGTGGAGTCTTTCCAGGAGGCCTGCTCTTTTGAAACCTTGCTATACCTCCAGCCTTTCTTGTCACAACATTGCACTGGCAGTCGTTACTGTGACAGTAGACTCAAGGAGAGCTTCCTGGATGAAGAGGCGTGGCCAGATAAGAGCTCTGGCAAGTTCACTGAGCTGTTGACATTTCCTCATAGCTACTCCCCTGGTTCTAATTGGCTACCGCTGATAAGATTCCCATGTTGTAATTGGCAGCTGCTGATAAGATGCTGTCAGCTGCCGCAGTAGTCAGCAGCATGGTGAGATGACAACAGCTCAGGAGTTGGTGGGCGGACAGGGCTAAATCCAGGGCCTGAACCTTGTTTTCCAGAGATAGAGATTCTATTCCAGTCACAGGTTTCCATACTGGCTGTGACAGACTTTTAGACCAGAAAAACATAGTTTTTAAAGGCCATAAAAACATACTTCGCCAACCGGTTTCTTAATGTGATTTACGGGGTCCCAATTGAACACAATTTCTTTTTGCCAAAGTTGGAACAGCTTTTGGTTATTTCACGAGAGATTTCCATCTGTGTCGGTGTATCTGTAATTCTTCTTACAAGTTTGATCAGGGTGAGACATATTTTAAAAATGGTTATGTCACTTATTTCTGCGCACCAATCAGAATTTCAATCAAAATCAATCAAACAAACCCTGTTGTGGGGTCGTTTGCGTATGTTGCCAGACCGCTGTCATTCATATCAGATCAAACCACACCCAACTTTAATTATGATTGTTTACATGTGCAAATTAATATTTTATCCTGCAGTAATTTGCTTTCATGGCCACTAGGACAGTGTAAACAAGTTGTGAACACAAAAATGATATATCATCACATTTTTTGTTGTCCGCAAACGACGGCTTATCAACACATCTAGCAGTTACAGAACAACATTATCATTCATTTGGAGTCTAGCAAATGTCAGTCCAATATTCACTCTCTTCTATCTCTGTTTTTGGTCTCTACCAACTCCTAGCTGCTAAATGCTCCACTATGTTCACCAGCTAATCCATAACTGTGTCTGTCTGCTGTTTGGTGCTGAGTAGGTTCAGGTTCAGGTTTACTTTAATTTCCACATGTTTGACATACATAAACGGAAATTAAATGTCGTGGCTCATGGACCTCAGTGCAACATAGAACAGACATAGAAGCACCACACAATGTTATGGGTAAGAATTAGCACTCTTACATTAGCAACAACTTATCCAAAAACTTGGATGGGAACAAGGTGGAATATTCAGTTAAACAGTCTTTAAATCTGCATCATTGAAGTTGCCAACTGTGATGAAATGCACCAATCTGTATCTGCATGCAGATTGGTGGCCATGGCAACCAAAAAAAAATGTACAGTGGGTTTTTAGAGTTTAAGCTGGAAACAGCTGCTGCTGCCAAAAACAAGCAAGAGCTATGAGAGCGGACCAAAACAATAAAGTTAAGCGCCAAACATCTAAACAATGAGCTGTCGCTATAAAGAGCCATAAAATGAGGGGAGCTGCTGATTCAGCTGATAATCCTCTGTAGGTTTGTCACTACGAGCGACGCTATTCTAATAAATATCCATTATAGTGGCTTTAATTTTATAGAGAAACCCTTAAGAATTGAAACCACCTTTTTAAGGCATAAAATGATTAGAAATGAACTGAATATCCACTTCCACACTAACCACAGAGAAAGAGTTGATCAAATCATGGTGACCTGTGACACACTTGTTTAATGTGCATTATGCAGATCTCTGTGCATGATGTAGTGCCACTGAGTATACAGTTTGTAGATCTACCAACATCTACCCAACCTCAGCTAATACAATTTCACTGCAACTGCCGGCTTCAAGAAATGGAAAAGAAAGATCTGACCTGCCTCCATTATGGAAATTCAGTACACTCTATTGATAACTGGCAGTACATATGTTGGTTATAGGGCTGAATGGTATCCATAGCAACAAGGAAAGTATGACGTCATGAACAGGAAAGTGTGATACTTATGACCCATATATGCCATTATAAGATAAAGTATATCCTTTGATAAACACATTCTATCATTAACTACCTAAAGCGCCTCTGTATCCTGGTCCTGGGCACACTGGGCCAGTCGCGTCACAAAGATTAATGTTTCTTTCACACCCCAGTTTTGTACTCACTATTATACAGCTGACTCTGCTGACTCCAAGCCACTTTTTCTGTAGAAACTTAAGTCCATTTGGTCATGTTTCAGGCCTTACTCAGATTTAGCAGATGTTTTTTCTGGCAGGAGTGGCCTGAAGTCTCCTAGGTTTCAGCTGGAACTGCTGATAAAGAGATTTTTGTGCTATTGTGTCCGTAGCCTACATCTCTATGTAATTAATACATTTAAAGTCCTTACTTCTCTCCCAACCTACTTCCTGTTTGTCCTCCTTGAACTGTTGGCCATTATTGCTGATTGTCTGTGTGCTTAGAGGCATTATTATTTCTTTTTTTTTTTTTCTTTGATTGATTGATCTTGAGGAAGTTATTATGCACAAGAAGCTTTGCCTAGCAGACCAACTACTTCATGTGAAATCTTGCTGCAGTGCAATAGTCCCCAGAGCCTGTCTAATGGAAGGGTATGTGGGCGTGTGTGTGAGTGCTAACTGTGGGTGAAGGCATTTGTCACAGGTTCTCTCTGTCCAATTGAGGGTTAGGAAGACAAATCCTTAAGTTCCCAGGAGAATGAGTATACAGGCCTCTCCAGCAGCGTGCAGGCACATTTAAAAGTGTAGTTAGTTGAAAGTCTGTAATATATTTCTGTCATATGGTGCGTCAGTCTCAAGAAGAATTATATGTTTGAACGTTTTGCTTTACCAATAAATGGGGGTCGGGGGGGATTAAATGACCTTGAGTACCCCTTCACTGACATCTGCTGTCATGTTCTAAATGGGTTCTTTTAATGGATAGTATACTGCATGTTAATGAACATTTTTGTGACATTTTATTTCTTAGTTGGTTTGGACAGGTTTACATTTGCACTACATGTGATAACAGGTGAACCAATATGGGGAGAGATTATAACCCCAGACTCTGTTCCAGGTAGTAGTGTCTCTGGTTTTGGATGTGACTGTTCACTGACTCCTGGTGAATGAGTTTGAGTTGTGTACAGTTGTTTAGTGTTGGTGTGATTTCCTAATGGTTGTGGTGTGCTCTAAAGACAGGGCAGCATGAGATGCATGTGCAGAGCCACTGGAGTTGCATGAAGGTTCTTGTTCTGGAGGGAAGTCATGAGGGTTTGTTAAAAATGTCAAAGACTAAATCAGATCGTTGAACAAATTCTATTTGAGTGACTTAATGTGATGTTATGAGAGACTTTACTCTCCCCAGTTAAAAGAAACGAAACTGACTGTGCTTTCAAGGTTATTTAATTATCATTTTATTTTTAGGATGCTGAATTATGCAGAAAAAAAACAGTGTCTGTCATAGATGTTTTACAATTTGCTTCTGGACTTTTCCAGCTGTTGATTAACCATGACGATTGAAGATGTTTTGTCTCCGAGCACGGCATAATGTAACAAGCTATAAGGACTTAGAGCACTGTTATTCTATTTACTGCAACAAAGAGTGACAGCCCCACAGGTTTTTTTCTCTGAGGCCTTGGTCTCTTGTTCTGACAGTTTAAACTTCAGAGGAGAGCAAAAACAGATTTAAAGAAGCTCTCCTGCTTGCTTTTCCTCCTAGAGGATGTCGAGCTGTCCTTCAGGCATCAATAGACGCGTTCAATGTGTCTCTTGTACTAAACAAGGGTTTGGCTGTGTAGTGCCTACTTGTTAAACAGCAAACTCCTACAAGGCGGCAAACTGGACACAGGCTGTCTGGATTATTAGAGCTTAGTCCTAACACTGAGGGGCTCATACAGCTCAAGTGTTCTCCGATGTAACGGCAAGGTTCGAGGAACTGGTTTAACCTATAAAACACAGTTTTGTATTTCCATAATAACCTTTTAAAATTGTATCACCTTGAAAGTCCATGTTAATAGGTATTGCTTTGGGCTCACCATTTTCCATCTGTGCCCTCACCTTTTTCCTAACCTTCAGTCATCTGATCGAGATCTCCCTCTGGCTGCCTGGCGCATTCTCAGATTTCTTTTTAGATTTAAAGTAAGTATATATAAATATGTATGCTTCGCTGTGTAAATGCATCCTAAGTTCAGGTATCCATTTCTTTTGCTTTTCTACGTCCTCGGGGGAAAAGTGGAGGACATAAAGACTGACAGCACTGAGGAGGAAATTAATCAGGCCCTCAGAACTTCACACTTTGTCACTATAGAGATTTCTGCCCGTGAATCTTCAGTGGAAAGGCTTTGGATTTGTCTAAGACACTCCCTTTCTTTCTTCAAGGTCTCCCCTTACTCCTATAACAGAGTTTGCCTTAAAAGCTGGGGATTTGCCTTCAAGCTGCTGTTTCATAACAGTACTGGAAGTCCTGGATCAAATAAGGGTTGGGGAGAAGGTAAATGACCTTGCTAGAAGGGTACTAAACGCAAATATTAAGAAATTAACATGTTCAACGCTTATAACCTCTTCTTGTTTTGAGAGATTATATACACAACCTTAAAATTACGAAAATAAATAAAAGGGTAACAAAAGGCAAACATAAGAAAAGAGGAAGAAGTGTTAGTTCTGTGAAATGAAGGTCTTAACGGGTCATTATAGGGCTCCCTCTGTTGTTTACAGACATTTTTCTATTTTTAATTTTCAAATGAATTCCACATTGTTATTTTGACCTATGAAGCTGACGTGATAAATGAAGGTTAAAATGGAGGAATGCTGCGCTGAAGGAGTGAAGTTAAATCTAAATCCCACATCTTCACTCTGAGGCTGAAGTATCAAACTGCATATCAGTGGGCTAAACACTAAATCCAACAATGCCAGTCTTATGTCTCTGCTCTAAGTTGTTTTAACCTCTCACAGAACTGAGCACAGAGAAGGATTTTTAGTTTGAGACGGATTGCGTGCTTGACATCACACGTGGGATCAATTAAATTGCACAGCTGTTGAGTTTCCGATCAGATTTAACCGGCTCTGTGCTATAGACTATAGTACAGTTTGGATCAGTTGTGTTGTTTTTCCCCTTAATCTGGAGGCTTTCTATTTATTTTCCTCATCCAAGTCACCATCTGATTGCATCCTCAGCTGGCAAGCAAAGCTCTCTGAATTTTTATTGATCCTCTGTCTTGGCTTTCTGTTGGTTTGGCATCGTGCTTTGGTCATTAGAGACTATATCAGATATATTATGGAAGACTGAGCCAACCAAGAAAGAACCGAGATGACTTGCTATATGTTATATTATTACATAATATAATATATCTGTAGTAGTAGTAGTCCTTCTAGTAGTAATAATAATAATAGCATTACTTTCTAGTAATTGTTTTGTTGGACAGTGAAAATATTAAATATAGTGAGACAGAGAGATGTGACATTTAACAAATATCCATGGCTGAATTTAAGCCCAAACACATATATGGTATGTGCCACTAGATTTTATATTGCCATGTCATTTTGTGTGAATTGCTCTGTGGGTTTTCTTCAAACATATACATTTAAAAGTCCAAAGTAGCAGCGATGGACATAGCAGGCAGAGACAACTGAGGAAAATCCAATACACTTGCCCATTGCATTTCATTTGTTACAGAGGAGGCGGCCTATCGCCTGATACAAAGACCATCTCTGCTGACATCTCATCTAAGTTGATACACTTTTAATGAAACAAAACCTTAACCTAGAGAGCAGACACGATATTTTACACATACAAATGTTTATTTATTTTGAGAGTGTCTTTATTGCTCAGGCCAACATCAACCAGCTGAATTGAAAACAAAATAAGAAGCATCAGGATCTGGGTGGTTTATCATCCCAGCTCTGGGAAACACTAAATTGAATATTATTCAAATAGACTGTAGAACAGAATCTAGACAGATTAGGATGTAAGAAGTATCATAACTGTTCATTCCCCATTACGAGGACCCTGAGCTGCTCTTCAGCAATGTTGTCTTGTTTGGTTTCTGATTTAAGAAACAATAAGTCTACATGATTTTTTCCTCATATCTGCCCGTATTACTTCATATCCTTTACTGAAACCCTGACTCGAGTGCATCTCATTAACATGTGCATCCAGTCTCCACTGGTCTGCCAGTGAATGTGTCAGAGGAGCAGTAAACACTGAAGTATTGAGTGTTTTCTCTGTTGTACAAGTTAAGTCTCTGTTGCACTGTTCTGTTTTTGTTGAAAACTAATTTTTTTTTAGTTCAGATTTCTTACCTTATGGAATTCACTTACCTTTGAAGTAAACTTTAGAACTACTTTTTATGTCTGTAAGAAACTCCTGTTTTGCCTGTTGGCTGTTCTGCTATGTCTGAGAATAGTTTGATTTGTCTGGTGAACAGATGGGCACTGCAGGAGAGCTGAAAGTCATGTGAATTCGTTATGAGAAATCACATTTGGTTCACATTGACATAATACATAATAGATGAGAAAGAGTTAAATTAATACAGGATATATTTGAACCCATCTGTCTTACTGCATTAACGTCCATGTTTATCTAAATTCACTACCATGACAGTCCGTTCAGTAGTGAGGTCTGAAGTCTCAGTAGATGAATTTATCATTTCTATTATGACATGTAAGTTTCACTCCCTGTTGTGATACTGCTGTGGAATTATTCACTTTGTGAAAACGCTGCAGGAATTCTTACCAATTATTTCTGGAGAGGAGTTCATTTCCATTCCCGTTCTAATCAGTCATGCTAAAAGTTGTAATACGTTTTTAACGGTTACATCAAT
>NW_019525660.1:4483634-4499042 GCF_002814215.2 Seriola lalandi dorsalis | reverse complement strand
ATATTGTTTAACTTGATTAAAGGGAGGGTTGATTTTGCACACTTGAGTTTTGACTTATGAATTTTGTGTATTTTGTTTTCACTGGGAGGAAATATAAAAGTAGCAGCTGTAACAAACGTGAATCTCAGCATTTATGGTCTGAGCAATGGCACTGTTTAGGAATAAGTGATGTGTGACTCCTCCTATGTGTTACATTGATCACTGTAAACCCTGATGATGTGCCGCCAGTTTCACAAAGGTATTGTAGACTGGTCTGCGGCATTACGTCAGTCTTAAGTTTGCTTTTTGATTAGTCTAATGCTCATTTGACAGTTTCACAAAATTAAAGATTTATTTAAGGCCTGAAACATTAGCCATCCTCCCGTCAAGTGAACTCTTGAAACCCATGTTTTCGTGTTAACACTCTGACACCTGCTGACCATAGGTACCAAATTACAAAAAACATGTTCTGCTACAGTGTTTAAAACAAGCTGAGTTGTTTGAATGTTTTTGTTTTTTTTGTTTTTTTGTTTTTTTTATTATTTACCCCAAATTCAGGTCAAATTAGTCCTACTAATAATAATGCAAGAAGTAGACGACTTCATGCAAGTTTGACTTTTAGTTTGAACTAAGCCATAGTCAAATTCTGTCTTTGTGAAACTGCCCCCTACATCCACACCTTTCGACTTTGAAGCCACTGGGCTCCAAACACAGACACTCACACAAAACCTGAC
This sequence comes from Seriola lalandi dorsalis, assembly GCF_002814215.2. NCBI lineage: Eukaryota > Metazoa > Chordata > Actinopteri > Carangiformes > Carangidae > Seriola > Seriola lalandi. Next base: position 4,498,329 of record NW_019525660.1, on the reverse strand, counting down.
ACAGTCCAGGCCGCAGTGCCACCGAGCCTGGACAACAGGAACAGCATCGTGTGTCTGAGCCAGTCCAAATATAGTAAACGGCTGGAGTCGTTTTGGACCTTTTCCACTTGGCTGAGTTTCCCTGATTGCTCAGTTCTATAAGAAATGAATGGACTCCTGGTGACATGTTGATCATTTACTTGAACTATAGATGCGTAGTGGGTCTAACTCTGAAGGGTGGTGTTTAGTGGACATGGACCACATTTTCCTGAAGTGTCCTCCAGCACTTTACTGCAAGGCAATGTCATAATCTCCTGCAATTGCAGAGAGATGAAGCATTCATAGGGTCTTTTTTTGCATAAATGCTCTCTGTGTCTTTCCTTGGAAAAGCCCTGAGAGGAAATGGTGGAGGAAGAAAGCAGAATATGCACTAACATCACAAAAAGATATATAATATTGCCATAAAATAAATAACCAAAGTGCATTCTTTCTCTCTGTAAAATCTGAGGTCAGTCTTGCACAAAACGTCTGTCTGCTTGTGTAATGCCATGAATAGAGTCATTAAATGCTCCATTATCCAGCATAGTCTCAACAGCACACTCTAGCATTGCAAGCTACACAACAGCTCTGCTACATTCCTGTTTCGACAAATCTCTCTTGTCATCAGTGGATTTGTGAAATGAAATACTTAAGAATATGAAAAAAACTGCAAAATATACAGTTTTTAAAACAAAAGTCACTGTTTCTTGTAAGGATTTTTCAGTTATTTTCAAAGCAAAATTGCCATGTTCCAGCTTCTAAATTGTGAGAATTTATTTAATTTGTTTGTGATAGTAAACTGAATATCTTTCCTGGCATTTTCTTGACCAGAACAGTTAGATTAATTGAGACTGAAAATCATCGTTAGTTGCAGTAGTAATGTTCTTAATATTATTATGTAGTGAACTACATATGCACAGTATCATCTTTCTGTGGTTCTGTCAGGATAAACCCTGATATACGGTTCACTGTGTTGAGGCCTATTTCAGACTCAAGCTGTCTAATAAACATACCAGGGTGCTTGATTTATCCCTGGTTGGTTTATTTTACACCTGATTAAACATAATTCATCTGGTTAGAGCAGTTTGTTCTCGTGTACTCAGCTATGTGTGTATCACCTAAATTAGTGGTTCACGTGCTTTAGGATTCAAGGCAAGTTCATTTCTTTTTCCTTTTGCCCAGCTGACTTGAAATGATCAAATTGCCTATTTTGTCTCTCCTCTTTAGATTGTTGATCTGGTAATGGAGTCTGTTTCTTCACATCTGTACCACACTGTGTATTAGATTGCCTACTCACAAATCAGTATTTACTGATGTGACAGCTTGGCCATGATTTAAAAAAAAAAAAGAAGAAGGAAAAAAAAAAATCTGATTCATAGTTTCTACTGTTGTCACTCATCTTCCCCCTCCAGTACAGTACAGTCATTTGCACATTAAAATGCAAGGCCATTTTTCCTGCTCAGTAATGAGATCTGCAGGACTTGTTGTTTTTTAATGGGTACTCTGTAAAGGTAAGGAAGGAATTTGGAATGAAATGCACGTCCCAAACGTTTCTTATGGTGAGATAGCATCTCGCATCTTACATCAGGTTTCATACAGTTTTATGTAGTGCTTCACTGGTTCATTGTGCATGTTTAAATTAATAAACCTGCAAATGACAATTGAGGTTTACATTATGTAATGCTCCAGTAATATATTGTGCATGTTCAAATTATTAAGCCAACAAATGAAAAAAAGAGATGCATAGATTTGGTCCCTTCCTTTATGTTTGTCTCACAGATTTCCCAGCTGTGCTACGGTTTTTTTCTCCCAGGTGTGACAAACATACAGGACAATAATCAGCTTCTCTGTAATTGGGCAAATTGTCACTGTTGTCAGTGTGACCCATCTCAGCAAACTTGTTTATTAAAGTAACTTCCTGTCTTTTAGAGCTCATCATTCTTAGAGATTAGTAGCAGCTGTTTTGTTCCATAATTAAGATCAATGGTACACTCCTGCATCCTGTCAGTCATGGAAGTAATTTTCCTGCTTGTAGATGTCAGCAGTGTCTTAATTAAGGAGGCCGTTCATGTTGATGGTTAAATTAGAGAGGTAAAGATTAATTTATTGTGTCTTTAAGGGTTGGAGAAGACAGTGTGAAATGCACTTTTCATCTCACCTCGTAAACTTAAAAAAAAGAAGAAAAAAAAAAGGAAAAGCTGTTAAAACAACCTAAATATTGTCCATCTATTTTTCTCGGGAGATGTCAGTCTGCTTCTCGAGCCCTACCTGATCCCTGTGATTGTAATTGGTAATTATTATTATAATAAGGTGTGAATGTATGTACTCAAGATGAGATTTCAAGTTTAGAAGTTATTTACAATTTAACTGCACTTTCACTTTCAGCCACGTGTCTTGCAGCTGTATGTAAAGAACCAGTGTCGAACCAATGAGGAGGCTGTTAGATTAGGAACAGATATTGTTTTACATTGGTATGATTGTTTGGAGGAGGTGAGACAACAGGCATCATGTTTGAGTAGAAGCACATTGCAAAAGGGAGAGTAGTAGTAGTGGAAGAAGCAGTAGCTGATTCGTTTCCATTGTTTGCCCGGACTCAGGAGCAGTTAAGGCAACGTTACAGTTGTTCTGCAGCAGAGCTGAGAGCATTTTCTCTGTCCTGCAGCACTTCAAGTTAAACCCAGTCCAATCAGAGTTGAACTTGGTTCTGCTTGTAGGTGAAGAGTTACATTCATCAAAGTCACCTCTGTTATTCTGACCAGTCAGAAATGTCAAAGTCTAACAGCAGTATATATGGGAACCACAAGTGTAGTCAACAACTTTGGAGGCTATTTCATATTTGCCACCAGCCACTTAATCACTTGCTCTTTCAAAGCACAGTGATACACGTTGCTGCTTTCGCTTCATCCTCACAATGCAACTACCATCTAACTGAAGCATTTAAATGTTTAAACCTCACCGAGCAGTGTGTCAGGTAGTCCAAACACCAGTCTTACTTGGTAGCCCTGCCCTCATTGTTTATTATGGACAACCCTACACCATATTATTTTGAGTACTTTTTGGTGAGGTTACAGCTCTTTTTGAGATCTGTTCTTTTTCTCTCTTTCATTCTTTTTTCCTCTCCCATCCCTCTTTCCCACCCCAGATATCAGAATAATCTGTTCTTGTCTGTCACCTCTCTCAGTCCGATAAGGAAGGGAAGAGTCATGCTCCTGTCCAGGAACGGATGTTCTTCCTTGACAACATTGACACAGACACAAGTGCCTCTGCTCCATTCGTATAAAAATAGCTCCTGATAAGGCAACAGAAACTGAGGTTGTTTACTATAACTAATCTGCCCAGGGAAGTCTTCTTCCTCAGTGAGACACATGCTGATGTGCCCTGTGCCTCTTTTTCTTGCTCTCTGTTGTTCCCTGTTAAAGACTATAAATTCATAGTTCAATAAAGCTTTTGTCACATCAGGGAGTTTATGGCACTCATGTTGCATCAGTCTTTGCTACTTAGCTGAGACTAATCATGCAGTGTATTTACAAGAGGAGACTGCAGCATTCGGCCATTTCAAACCCAGCACTGAGACTCATTTAGGGAATTGAAATTAGGCATTTAGCTGTACTTGCTGAGCAAAGCTTGTTGGAGTCATGACAGAGCAGCTTTAATTTATTGGTTTATTGTGTCAGCATTATTCTTCAATCCCTCTTAGTGTGGATGATTTGTTGGGATGAATGAATATAAGGAGGATTTTATCATGTTTAATCTAAACGTTGTAGCAACAAGAGCAGCTTTTGTCAAACCCAGGACTCTGCAGTGGTGTGTGAAGTTTACCCCTGCGCCACCGCTGTGTTCAGACATAGAAAGCTATGTTTATGTTGCTTTAGAGGCAGAGTTAAAATGCTTAAACATAATTACATTCTCACTCATTATGGGTCAGTACATGTTCAGGACTCATTGTAGTCCTAAAAATAAAACAGAAAATCAACCGTTTATTGACAGTACAGATAAACACAAAATTGCTTGACTTACTGCCTCATTGCTGTCAATTGTTTTGCGATGACTGACAGTTTGATGTGTTGTCTGCTTTCATTGATCAAGTAAAGACTGACACGTCTTCTTTAGATCTATAGGAATGTGTGTTCAGTCTGAATGATGGATTGGTTTTATTAATCATGTGGAACAGGTACAGATTGTAACTGATCGTATCCTGTTAAGGGTCTCGGTAGGAGCGAATGAACAAATCATTTCAGTCTTGCCGAGCCAGTAGGATCAGTGCACTGTGACTCAATGGACTAAATCATGACGATTGCAAATAGTCAAGTCTTTATGACCACGAGCACCTAATTGGACTTCAATCCAATTTTGGAGGCAGTAATTTGATTTGAGAAACCTCCACTGCCAACTCCTCACTGAGGCCACGGTTACCTGTTACTACGCTGAAGGCAGCAAAGACGCTGGTATCGGCATGCAGCTGTTCTTTCACACATTTTCAGCAAGGCTTTAGGGATTAATATGTAATGTGGTCAGATCTTTAAGGAAGCACAGAATGGGAATAAGACCCTGCTAGCTCCATTTAAATTCTCTGTGCAGGAAATGCCTGAGGTTGTCTCTGGTTTGGAGGGTAATAAAATAACTTTTTTTCCACAACAGTGTAAAGCGATCACTCTTCTCGTTTCAGTAATGATGTTACACTCAGGTGCAGTATTCATCCGGGAGGTCATTATATGTTTAACATTGTTTAGCCTCTGTAACCTATTTCTGGTTGTAATATCTAATGAAAGCGCTCAAACAATTATGTTATTATCTATCCTCTTTTATAAGACAGATAAAGGAGTAACACATTAACAGAAAAAGCTTATATGTCATTTTATAAGGCAATATATTAATATTTTTCATAGTAAAGTAGTAGTCTCATTGATTTGCAACATTGACCATAATGTCCTAATACTTCCAAACTTTACTAAATCTTACCAAAATAAAATATCCCCCCCAATCATGCACCAACACATGATACCTGACGAGGTCCCTAAGAATGGTTTCTGTATAAAAACGAGATAATGTCTAAAAAAAAGAAAATGTCTAAAACCTGGATTAGACACTTGTGCCACTCAGTCATATTTTTTCTGTCTTAAAGGCCCATTTGAACTGAATTTATTTCTGAAGGGAGGTGGGGTGATTTCAAGCCAGTCATAATTACAGCTGCAATGACACACTGTTTTTCCTCTCACAGCAAAGAAAGGACTTTGCTGTGAGATGGAAAACAGTGGGTTATTTTAAAATGGTTTTGTATCCACAGGATAAGGATGTTTGTCCAACTTTTTATTTATCGACTCAGTGGGAAATTTGACTTTTGTATAAAAATGGAGCAAGTGGAAAATATTTTTACTAATCTGCCAAATGAAAACATGTTAACACCAACATATAGGGATATTTGAAAACCGGTACGCCTTCAAGAGAGGAAGAGTAAGGTAGGATAGTATTTTCTTTTTTTTTTTTTTTTTTTTTTAGCTAGTCCGAATAAGCAGAATGTCCATATCTATGACAGACCACATCCTCACAAGTTCACTTTGGATAAAATGCTGCCTGGAACGATGAGCAAATTACAAAGGGAGCACACTGAATATTTTATTCCACACCGGCCCCTGCAGAGTTAATCCTGTTCAAATGGGGCTTCATGTAAACATTTTGCTTTTCCCCTGTAACAACCAAACACCGTACATGATGAGGTGTGACATGTGGTCTGTGCTTGTCTCCTTCCAAGCAGGAGTCACATTTCTCTGCAAGTCTCCCTGAACTCTACTCTTATTAAAAGTTTTGTGTGTCAGAATTTATCGGGGTGATTTGAAAAATAAATGGCAGAGGGAGTTTCTTTCTTTTTTTCTTTTTTTTTTCTTTTCTTTTTCCTCATGAGGCCAGACTGTCTTCAGGCCTCCTCTGTCATCTTAACATCTTCATTTTGTTGTCTTCTTTTCTGGTCCTAAATGAGACGCGGTGTAGTTTAACACTCAGGGCACTCTTCACTGTGCCACCACTAATCACCAGACCCCTACCAGTTTTATCATAATTAACAGATCAAAGAAGCGGAGAGAAGGGCAGTCATACATTATTAAACAGTCACTGTGTGTGTGTGTCAGTGTGTGCTGCATGATTGTGTATGTCAGACACGTAAGTAATTGATAAATAATAAAGTGATCATTTCTTCGTACAAAATGTCCTCTACACAAGGTTTTATACTCATGCATATATCTTATCTTCATGTTCTTAGGTTCTTCTCACACTGTGATGAAACATATTTTTTACAGATGACCCTGACTTACGTCCCATACTCAGAAACACACATGAACAAACACGCACAAAGGCAAACATACAGACCTGCATTCAGGAGAAGATGAAGGTCAAAGAGGCGTCCGCTCTCACCGAGCAATTTTATACAGAAGGCCTTTTTTTCTACTATGTGCTTTCCATGCATAAGTATGGACACTTTACACGTCTTCCGAATGGAAAATGCCAAACATCTCCTCCAATACTGTGCCTCAGACCAAAGAATCAGAAAGTACTACTGGGACTTTTATTTTTTTTCTTTGGTTGGAGGATACACATATATTGAAACTTAATTACACTAATTTGTCTGCTCAAACACTGTGTATTCAGCAATGTCATTATATTATACAATAATTGTAGGTTTTTGCAGCTTGTACTTTGTGGTAATGACTGTCATCAGGTCTGTGTGCTATATTCATTGCTGCAGTGTTCGAAGTTCAATTTGAGGTAGCTTCCATTTTCTACTTCCCTTTTCTTTTGTCATTTCGTCTCATCAGCATCACATCTGTCTATTAAAAACGACCTTTTCGTTCTCTTTTCGTCTCTGTCCCTCATCTTTTGGCTCCCTCTTGAATTTGCTCTCTAGAGGCTGTAATAAACCTGTAGTTAGCTGTTAAAACCATGTGCATTTTAGACTAAATGGCCCCTAGCGTCTCTCTGCCTGCTGTTGGGGCTCACGGCCAATGGGCCTTAAAATGACTTAATTTCCTATCTGCCTCCTGGGGGAGCTTTTAGGGAAGCTGAGAGCTGGTCACAGCCCTGAGAGAGTGAGTATCAGGAAAGCTTTGGGCTAGGGTGGACCCAAGCTGAATCAAAATCTCTATCACTTTAATTGCCGTGGGCAATATCCACACAGAAATGTATCATGGTGGTACTGGTGTAGAGTTGCACTCAGGGCGGTCTCTTGACAGCATGTCCATTAGTGTGGGTTATTGTATTGTTATTTTTTTGCCTCATTTTTTTAGGCTCATTGTCCTTGTTACACTTGAATTTCCGTTTTGTTTATGTGTATATGTGTTGGTCCGTTATTTTCTTGATTAACTGATGAATCTTTTGGTCCATAAATTGTCTATAAAATGCCAAGTTGGCATATTCACATTACTTGTTTTGTACGACTACCAGTTAAAACCCCAAAGATATTTAATATAATAGAAGGAAAGAAGAAGAAAACCATCAATTATTCACATTAGAGAACATGGATGATTTTTTTTTTTTCTATTATTATTATTGCAGCTCATTCAGAGAACCAGAAAGTGGATCATCCCCATCTATACTCAAAGGTCAAATTCTGAATAAGTTTATGACATCTGTGTTACATTTCTGATTGAACTACATGTATTACTTAATAGTAATACTTATACTGCTGTGTTGTTTTCACAATAAGTCTGTTGATTTGGTAATTCTAACTTCGCTACATTTGGAGACTGTAATATAGACATCCCGTGAGAAGCGATCAATGTAACCTCCACCTGTAGCCTCTTTAAGTCTAGCCCAGCTTAACCAGACTTATGTATATTAGGTTCAGGTCTACAGAGTTCTACATTTGGATCTCTGGGTCATTAGGTCTTGTCTGCACATAATTAAACTGCTCTGTTTATATAGTTAGATGTGGTATTTGTATGAGCTCAAGTTAAATTGAGCCAACAGCTGAAAATAATTTGGTTTATTTTTCTCTTATCGCCATTGATTTTTCCCTTTCCCTGACCTTGGAATAAATAATTAAATGCTGGGTTTCAATTAGGTGCTTTTGATTTCATGTAGACAATTGGCTTCAGAACAGCAAAGTGCTCAAATCTGTGTTTTCAGTTAAAAATGTTTACCAACATTGATTCCCTCATTGGCAGTATTGTTCCTGGCTCCTATTCCTCCCTTCTGGCAAGGTTAATGTGCTGTGTGTATCTGCGCCTGGGTGTGTGCTTGCACATGCGTGTATCCCTGTGTTGATTTTTCAGCAGCTGTTTGCTATTCGTCCTGCAGCTCTATATATTGATGTGATGGTGTGGGATGGTTCCTTCAAGGGGAGCCAAGGCTGACTCCTGCCCTCAAGGTCACATTGCCGTGCCAAAATCCAAAGCCCTCAGTGACTGATTCACAGAGCTGCAAGCCTGAAAAGTATAATTGATTCATGGAGGAAAGATTGTTTGTGAATTGGGGAAATATGAGACAATGAATGGCAGTTGAGTCGATGCAGGACAGGCAACAGAAAAATGAAACATTTAGTACAATGAAAAGAAAGAGGGTGACGTATTTAATGCATTAAATGAATAGGAGCGGAGTGGCAGACAGATGAACTGCAGCCGTTATGACTCAAATGCAGATTATGTGTCAGCAGGGTCAGAGGCTAGTGTAGAGGAGTTAACTTGGCCCAGCATTAACAGTACACAGTCAAACGCACAACAAACGGTCAATAAGTACTCTGTTCTCTAGTGAGGAACAGAAATGAATTGTCTTTGACTTGTGCAGTGATTTCCCCCATCAAAGACAGACCCTTCCTGTGTTTTCACTTACAATTCAGTAGATTGAATGGGGGGGGGGGTATGGACATATGGGTTTTTTTTTTTATTTCAAAGTAGCAGTAGCAATAACAGTAGTACATACTGTACATATTGAGATATATATATATATATATATATAGTTCTTATTCTGGAAATTCAATGGAGTAACCATTTATCGATAAAGTATCCAGATGGGAATTAGCACTGGGTGATATTTGCAAACAGATAATATGATTGTTGCTGAAGCGATTACTCAATTATTTGTTACTTATCAAGCAAAGATTCCAAGCTTTTGCTGGTTTACAGGTTTTGCTGCTTTTCTATGTTTTATATAATGTATGTAAATTGGCTTTTGGATCTATGGTTGGACAAAGTGCACAGTTTGAAGATGTCAGAGTGTACTGTGGGAAAATGTCACCGGCAGTTTTAGGACATGTAATAGTAATATATACATTTTCTGTCAATTAGTTGTCAATTAATTCTCTATCTGCTAGTCTATTGCTCAACGCAAAGATCATTGCAGCTACACATAATACCAACCACATGTTTATTTATTATCCTAGCTCTAACTGTTATTATTTTACCAACAAGAAAAGAAGACTCATCAGTCAAACCCTCAGTGTGTGTATCCAGTGCAGTGACAACAGCGCTGTACTGTAAACTGTAATAAAACTGCTATAAAACAGCTCACCACCTCTGCTCTGCTCCTTCATTTTAGGTCCTCGAAAGTCTGCAGAATGTCTGCAGTTAATAGGGTTGTGTTAGTTAACAAGCCAGTGAAGTCCACGTCAGCAGCATTGTCACAGCGACGCGCAGACACAGGCGGTTTTATCAGGCCTCTCTATGGCAGCGACAGCAGACAGCTCTGAAATTAGTAGCTCAGAGAGGGAGGCAAAGAGGCAAACAGAATTATTACACATCGCCAGCTGTGTCTTAACACCAGGAATACAAATATAGTGGTTGTTGTGCAGACAGACCCACACACATTAATACACACAGAGCAGAGTGTTATCTCCACAGTGGGCTTTGCCACAGACCTTCTGAGGTGTGAAGTGTGTGCAAGGTGCAGAGCTTCTCATTATTAACAGCGGTGTTGGCTTTGGCATCAGGAGAGAAAAGGGCAGCTTGGCGCAGCCAGCAGTCACAGCAATTTACAGGTCTGCCAGAGAGAAAGAGGTCGACCAGAGGAGAGAATTAGAGAGCATTTAGAGCTGTGAAATAGACTGCAGACGGGGAGAATGAGCCGCTGGTGGATGTATGATGTGTTCACATTGACTTTACTGCAGAGTTTTATTATGGGGATCTAAGTGTGTTTGCTTTATTATGCAACACTTGGCAGAGTGAGTTTGAGATGATGTGTGTGTATTTGTTGTGATAACTTGGAGATTTTTTAAAAAGTTTTCCAAGATTCAGTAGCAGAGTGCCTGGCAAATGCCTGATAGCATCAGCATTTGTGCTTGGTCCCATGATAATCTTGTTTTACGCTGTATTATTTTCTTACTGTGGCTTGCAAATGAAACCTCTGTGATCTTTCACTGGTTTACTCATTAGTGTACATTTTGTGTAGACATATGAATCCATTCCTATTTTTTAATATACTTGTGCCCTTGCGAACAACATTTGTGTGACAGTTTTTTCAGTCATACTGCGACATTTCCAGGGGAAAGGTCACTGAGACAGGAAGAGGCCAGGCTGTTGTAGTTGTTTTAAAGGACAATGTTGTTGAAATCACTGTGGTGTCAGACTGTCCGCAGGGTCACAGTAGCCTCCCCTCTCTTCTCATCTCAGACAAAACACAGACTTAAGGACATCTGGAGATGCTATGACAGCACCACACTGTTAAAAACAATCTTGTTTCTCAGTCTTTGCCTGGCATGGCCCAGTATCATGATGAATGTGATGTCACAGGAATGGTACTGAATCTTCTCTGTGTTGCTTTTTCTGTCTTTCTGCAGAAGGGATCTGCAACATGACAATGGACTCCAACTCAATAACAATGCCCATGTCAGACCCCAACGCCTGGGCAACAGCCATGAACAACCTGGGGATGCCTCCCATAGGAATGACTGGACAGCCACTCATGCCAGGTACAACACTGCCAAAACTTCACCACACTCTACCCCTGTGCTGAAAGTTTATTTCAATGTTCCACTGGGAAAGACATGCTACTGTAGTATTATGCTTGATAGCTCTGGGAATTAGGTATTTATTTACAGGCATCCTTACACCATTTCCATCCAGACGTTGTGAGGCTAGAAATGTGAATTATGTCATGTTAGAAAGACCCAGTATGCCTAATGTTTGTTACCCAATACCAAATATCTTCCCATGTTTTATAGTGTTAAGCAATTCCACCTCTTTCCAGCAACATCATATACAAGCTTGTGCATTTGTTAGTGTAATTATCTGGTGTCCTGTCATCTAATTTTGTAACAACATAATTTCATGTAGATTTATTCACTTCAGAACCGTATACTTAGCTGCTGCTCCATCCCCATCACAATCATTTTGTTAATTTAAGTTGTTTTCATTTTTTTTTTTTTTTACCTCTGGCTATTTTCCCCTTCAAGATACAGGAAAGCTTTTATTATTTAAAAATCAGATAGAAGAACTAAAGGAAATTCAGTGTAGAAAATTAATCAAAACCTCAGTGAACAAGAGTTTTTAGTTTGGATCTGGGTCTAAAGGGCTGGCTGTCTTTTTGCATCTCAAGTAGACCATTTTAACTCTCATCTAGAGAATGAACAGGATCTTTTCTTCTCGTGTGAGGCTGGCTTTTTAAAAATGTGACAGGTGAAGTGGAAGGTTTGTTAATTAGCCACACTGCCTTTAACTGCATTGCGTTCAGGAGTGTAGAAAATCTGCCTTGAAAGGGTATGGAAGTGGATTCTTATGTCAGACCGCATTGCTTATTTAAAGAATGTTGGAATAAACAGGATGAGCTGAGTCACCGAGCTGGGATTGCGATGCTGTAATCAGTCTAAGGATGGCATACTGTACACAGGCAAGCAAGCTCTGTCTGAAGGAGGCCGATATGACTCAGTCGTTTGGGATCAGTGGAAAAGTAGCAGGTTTTGTTTTCAAGTTTTACAAGAGCCGGTAAATCAGACCCAGTGCATACCTCTCTCTGGTTAGTTATGCATAATTATTATCGCTTCCTTTGTCTCTTTCAGTAGCTTTTTCACTTTTTCTCTTGACCTTTTCAGCTGGCTTTAATGTGTGTATAAAATGCAGATTCACTGACACTTTTTTCACACTGTAAACTCCACTTGCCATCACCAGGTTACAGTGAAAATTGAATATGAACAACCAGTATGTCTGATTATTTGATGTTCTTTTTTTCAAGCAATTAATTGGGATTTTACAACAACCCACACTTAGCTTTGTCAAAACAAAACATGTATCATGCATCATTTCAGCTCCTGTTTTTTATATGACAACCGGGTAGCGTGGATTTAGTGATTTGAGCTTAGCACCCTACAGAGCCAAAAGGTTGGAACAATGTGTGATTAAAACGATAAAATTTTACTCATTTGATTATTTCACCTGTGTTATAAAAGCGCCAAGGAGCATTTTGTAAGCAAAAGGTTGAGCTACTGTATCCTGATCAACCACTATATTCACCCTTACCGATTGCTCTGCTATCTATAACATTACGTTCAGCAGCACCCTCCCACTCTCCATATCTCTGAAGAGTTATTCTGCCATGTATTTTCTCCCTCCTCAGTAGAAAGCCTTTCCCTAAAGCCTTTTATAAATCACTTCCCACTTCTTAGCTGAAATGCACTTTCATATTTGAAATATGCCAGGCTTGTGTGTGTGTGTGTGTGTGTGTGTGTGTGTACACACTTGGAGACGAACAGTCTTCCAAATGCACTCCTCAAGAAATATTAAGGGAAACACACAGACACACACACTCAGGCCTGGCATATTTCAAGCATGGTAAACAAAGAAAGAGAGAAGACACAAGTGGTAGAAGAACTCATAAAGTCAGAGGGAGGCAGAGGAATTAAACCTAGTGGTAGAGATGGAGATTGAGACCGGACACACACCCATTCAAGGGTCTGTATTTCAGATGAAGTGTGCACTTAGTGTGACAACTTCCTCCTATTGAACCTCATCTTCAGTACTTTTTTTACAGCAGACATTTTAACTTGTAATGGCAGGGAACACACAGGTGTAACCATTAACATTAATGATGTCTCCATTCCATTTTGGTTGTGTTATTGAGCCATGCCAGTGATCCAGCATCCACAGCGCCAGAGCGCCAGAGCCCTTTAACTGGCTCACATGAACGGAATGTGGTAATTAGTGATGTTACTAGCTGCACCTGTGTTTGGCAAAGTCAATTACTCTGCTCTTACAGACCCCTCATACTTTCAACCAGGTGCATATTCCACACGGTTTGTGTAATAGGAAGGAAAACTGAGTAAGAGACCTTGATTTGTGAGCGATGGAGGAAGTTGGAAGCCCTGCTCGCCCACACAGGTGTTTGAGATGGGCAATGGTGAGAAGTAGCTTTACTAAGTACATTTACTCAGCACTGTACTTATGTACAGTTTTGAAGTACTTGTATTTTACTTGAGTAATTTCATTTTATGCTACTTCATATTTCTATGCGTTTACATTTCTGAGGGAAATAATCTACATTTTGCTCCCCTACATTTTTTTTTTATTGTTTCTGGGTTTTCCGTCCCATTCTCGTGGACACGATATCTAAGTAACGCCTTGCTGATTAGATTTTGGTGGCTAAAGGTCAAGGGTCATGGTCACAGTGACCTCACAAAACATGATTTTGGCCTTGTGAATGCAATATCTCAAGAACAGAAGGGAATCTCTTCAAATTTGGCACAAATGTTCAGTAGGACTCAAGGATGAACTGATTAGATTTTGGTGGTCAAAGGTCAAGGTCACAGTAAAACTGGTCCAGAAACTTGTCTGACTGGCAGAGGCATTTAACCGCGAGGCTGTAATTCTAATTTTAAGATTTAGTTAGTGGTTAGTTTGCACATGTACATTAATAGACTAATAATTATAATCCAGAAATATAATATGTATTATTTTGAAATTCCTCCTAATGATTAGTTTAACTGCATTTTGATGCTAATACTTCCGTACGTTTGCTCAAGTAAGGTTTTGAACGCATGACTAGTAACCTCTTACTTGGATAAAAGATCTGAGTTCTTCTTCCACCACTGAAGATGGGAACGATTCCCATGTTTACGATTGAGCATTCAGTTTGGACAGCTCAAGACTGTTGCAGGAAGATTGCAGAGTTGGGCAACTGAGGGTCAGAAATACTCTGCATTGACAATATAGAAAAATATCCACTAAACCAGAGTTTTGTGTTGTGATTACAACTTGGATGTTGATGTGAGCACTATCCACAAGTCCAAAGCTGGTAATTACAGTGATTCTGACATGACATGAATGTGACATGAGGTTGAAGATTGGTGCAGCTGCATTGGAGTTATGCAATGTTCACTCGACCCCTGTACCACTAAGGATGGTAAAAGTGCTGTTGGTCCCGTCCTAACAATTGCATCAAACTAAAGAGAGTGGGGGAGATGTGAGTGAAGCACAGTGTGTACACACCCACACAGTCCTGAGAAGAGCTCTAATCAGGCAAAATAATTAAAGTGTCCTGTGTGGGTTTACCATGGGAGTGCAGAGCCTTTAAGCCTAAACAGCTTCAGCTATCAGAGGCAGTTTGTGAAGGGTGGTGTAGAGAGGAAAGAACGGAGGAGACGGCGATGGAGAGGGAGGAGACGTGGGTGAAGAGGACATCTGTGTCTCCTCTCTTGGATCACCTGAAAAACAGCTGCCGTTTCCCTCTTCTTCCTTCCTTTCTCCATACCCACCCCACCCCACCA
>NW_019525660.1:4462125-4483614 GCF_002814215.2 Seriola lalandi dorsalis | reverse complement strand
CCCCCCCTCCCTCACAAGCCCAAATTACCCAACATCTCATTTATGTCTCATAACAGCTGAGTCAGCCACTGTAACCCAGAGCTACATTAGAGCACACGCTGCTCATCTGCTCTTCATAGAGCTGAGCTCCTTTACACACTTAGTCTGCACTTGGTCACACTGAAATGCTCATCTGGGCTCAAACAGTGTGAACATGTGATGTAAACTGAAGGTGCATCACATCCAACAAATGACAAGTAATTTTAATAGTAATGTATTATTAATGTAACTGAAAGCTAATTTAAAAGTGAAGTGATGTTTTTTTCTCTCCCAGATGAATAAGAAAAACTACTTCTGATATGTATATTTCAGAAATGTGCTGCTTTTTTATCATCTCACTACACTCCAAGTGAATATGACATATAGTACTCACAGGCCTGTTCCACCCATGCATTCACTCAGCCAAAAGAACTTCACTTGTTGAACCCCAGGAGAACTATGTAAGTGGGAAGCGATCCACTTAAGCACCGCTCCTCTTGCTTTCCTTTTTTCCTCGGTTTACAACAATTTATGAGGACAAAAAAACTCACGGTTTGCTCCGAACAATGTCCCAAAATCTGTCAATTTTTTTTTCTTTTTATAAACTTCTTTGCACTTAGTTTTTGCTTTCTTGTGAGCTCTTCCTGCAATCTCTGTTAGCGCAAACCTCTAGGCACACACACACTTTCACCTGATGTCGCACAGTCTCATATCGTCACGCAGCGCTTGCCACCAGAGCACCTTGTGCCTTTTGAAGCAATCCAGGTGGATTAGTTATTGATTCTCCATCATGGCTGAACATCATCTTTGTCTCCTTTTTGTTTCACCTCTAAACAACAGGGGAGAATTCGGTCTTTCTTTGTCCTATCCTGTTTGATCTGTGAGTGTGTTTGTGCACACACACCAGCAGTCATATGTTTCCTGCATGTAGGTTTAAGTGGGTTTTTTAATGTGTTAGTTTTGGGGTCATTTATTAAAAGAGGCTGCCTGCGCCTTAGTGCTTCATTATAGTTTGCCTGTTTCATCCACTGTGAATCCGCAATGCATTTCTTCACCACAAAGTCTTTTCTCTGCCTCGAGCCAAGTGGATTTATCCAGACAGACAGCTGGATAAACAGACCACTGTGGGCAGAGCCTTCAACACTCCGCAGCCTCACAAAGCCCGGTACGCGTCTACAATGATGACAGTTTTATTTCTATAGATGAACTGGGCAATGGTTGTGTATGTCAGGAAGTTATTATAACATGTTTGTGTTAGAGAAGTGTTTGGATAGGGAGAGAGACTAGACTCAGGCATGAGTCAAGTTTGAATATACTGTATGGCCTGACGCAACCTAGAAAATCTTCTCCAATCTATAGTCTTATGTACTATATGTTTTTACTTGTTCTTTATTTGCCAAATATTCTCATTCTGCCTCTCCATACTATGATGTTACTGTTGATACTTCTGTCTATTGCATGTCTGTCCATCCTGAAAGAGGAATCCCTCCTTTCATGCTCTCCCTAAGGTTTCTTCTTCCTGTTTTTTTCCCTGTTAAAAGTTTTTGTGTGGAGTTGATCCTCTTCCAAATCAAGAGTCTAAGCGGGGATTCAAACCAAAAACAACTCTGCATTAAAAACAGAGGGCGGCTTTGGTAGGGTCAAGTCGTTTAATATAACGATGAGACAATTAGATAATATCCAGGAAGTCCAGTTTAAATAACAGCTTCGTACATTTAAAGGCCAGTGAGATGCCAGAACACTGCACAACAGCTTGTCATACTGACAGGCAACTCTGGAAAGTTTTGACAGAGACAACTTTTTCTATCTTTTATCAGGGCAGTTGCACTGTAAACAGTAGAAATACTCCCTTCACATTCAAGTAATCTGCCAGGGTACCAGCCTTGCTGGATGACGTCACTTTGCGTAGCTGCTTCAAATGTTTTGTTTCTGGCACCTGCGCTGCGCTGCGCCAACGGACTGGGACGGACTCAGGATAGACGATGTTGTAGTTTGTGCAGATTGTAAAGCTGCAGTTTGAGGCAAAATGTTAGATTTCGGGATATAAAAATAAAATCGACTCAACTCGTATAGCCCAATATCAGCAGCGGTTTCTGACCCAGCCCAAACTCTAAAAGAAGATACACACTCCACCGAAAAAAGCCTCTAGGACATGAGGAAAAAAAATAGTAGAGACTCCCTCTGTAATAAAAGCACAATACAGTAAGTCCAAGGTATGTGTACAATAGCAGTTCTTCACATCGCATCAAGTCCAAGCCGCCAAGCAGGTCGGGTAGGGTTTAAGGGGAAGGGTAAATGGATAATGTAGGTGACAGTCAGGCTCAGGAGACAAGTGCAGCACAGAGTCCTGGTTACAAATGAGAATTGTCTGATGGGGAGGAGCTGGCAGGCTAAACTTCAGACCAGGAGGGCAGGAACCTACGGGACACATGGCCGACAGTATTGATCCGCAGGCGAGACTTCAGGGCAGAGCTGAATGTAAGGAACCTGACCCACGTGTGACGGGGGAGGAGGGGTCCTTTGTGTCTCTGGAGGACATATTGATTGTGTGTTCTGCCCCAGCTGCAGCTACAGTCTGAGATTCTGTTTTTTATTGTTGTCATCATTGTGGAGATTATCAGTATAAGTTCTAGTGAACTGGTGTTATGCTGCAGACTGTGTGCAGAGTTGATTTAATGCACTGACTCTGTGGGAAGTGTAGAAGAGTGGTTGTTAAAGTTTTTCAAATAATAAGGTGAACCTCTGTTTATTTGTACAGACAAGAGCTCAAACAGACCAGAGACAGAGTTCCTGTGGTTATGGAAAATTTGAAAAGTCACAGTATTTCAGAGAAGAGTTTTTTCCTCTGGTCAGAGAAAGATTAGGGTGAATGTTCCAGGTTTCCGAAATTTGTTTTGGTGTTGCTTTTGTAACCATAAAACGTTCAACAGGGAAATTCAGTTGCAACTGGTCAAAGTTATGTTTTTGTGATTATCACCATTAACAACGTTACTGACTACATGGATTCCTGGTGCCTAGTGTCTGGTTCTCTCATGAGGACAAAGTAAAGACTCCTCAGATGCTCACAATGTGTCCTGTCATGAATATTACACAGATGAGTCATGTCATATGCGAGCTTCAAACCCGGTAAGTGAAATCCCAGATATAGTGTTATCGCTGAGAACGGAGCGAAAATTACAGCAGTAACAGCAGAAATCAACATCTGGTTTCAACATCTTTGACATCTGAGGGAGACGGAGAGAATATCCTATTCCAGGAGCGTTCACCATGTATTTCCCCAGCGCTCATCAGTGTTCTCTCTAGCTTGCCAGACTATAAGCAAAACCAGATGCACAGCTATAGAGTTCCTCCTCTGTATTTCTCTGAAAATACCTACTGACCTCCCAAGATGGTTTTTATTATCCCAGACATTTGACTGTATGTATTGTATATGAAAGGAGCTCCTCAGTACAGTTGGCCTTGATCCAAAGACTACACCAGAGGTTTGCTACTTGTCATGAAAAAGAAATATTTAGATAAAATTCAGAATAATATACATCCTGTTGTGTAAGGTGTCAGTTTTTGTCAACACTGTCATAGAGGTGCTAATTTAAGTCAATGTTTTAGCATGTAGATCATAATAATGGTGTTGTACTTGACTGCATTATATTGAGTGGTCTCCCTAATATTCTGCATGCCCCATGTATGTAAATGGACAATACATTTAAAACACCTCTCAGTATCATGTAGTCCATTACAACAGCTTTAACTATGACCTCAGTAATAAACTTAGAAATGAATCAACACATTTCTGACAGTGCCAACAAAAACTGAACATTATAAACTTTGTAAAGGTAGAGTTATTGTATTGAATTGCAATAGGTTGTACAGGTGGCCACTGAGTGTGAACAAATACAACGTCGAGACCCTTGAAATGGGGAACCACCTTTCAGTGATAAGGCTTACTGACAGTAGCAGTAATGCTTGTGTTTCCTGTTGCCTGGTTTTCTCATTTTTGTGTTTGTCTGACCTTGAAAGTTAAGTGTGTTTTGCGTCACCAATGACAGCAGCCCAGGCCTGCGTAACATCTTAGGCATGTGTAATGGGCTTCCCTAATAATAATAGATGTCTTTATTCGCAGGAACGATAGGTTTGATCAGCCAGTTTGCTTTTCTCACATTTTTGAGTCAAAGATGTGTGAAACTTACAAAAGATGCCAGCTGCCCACACACACACACACACAAACACATGCACAAACACACACTCACCCATAAGGAAAATGTTTAGCTTTTCACAGACATGTATTTGCAAGTTTATCAGAGTTAATTTAGATGCACATTCTTACGCTTGAAAACGCACACAAACTCAAAACACTCCGGAGAATAGATAAACAGGCTCGAGGGACAGACGACCGTTCCCTGAATAAACAGCCACTCCTTTGTCTGTCTGCTGCATCCCACTCATCCTCATCCCTTCCCCGCGGCTGCCACACACCCATCCGCCACTGTACACACTAACAGACGCAGACACAAAACCACAATGGAATATATGAAAACTTTGTGACTTAGTGTGATTCCTCATAACCAATCATCAAAACGGTGCTGCCCATATGAATTGAGGAGTGGCCCCCCACACACAAATATGAATCAGGTTGTCCTTATTCTCACACATTAGCTCACCTTTACGTCAGGAAATACATTAGATGACACTCATTCCTTTGCCGTAAGCGTTTTCCAATCCTTGGACCGGGTGCTGTGTCCTTTTCTGCTGACTGCTCAGGAGCTGCACTGTCACAATGCCAGAGGTTTTTGGCTGAGTGTAGGCAGACAGAGTGGAGAGGCAAAGACTCCCTTACTGTGGATATACAGTATGTCTGGCAAAAAATAGAGCAGTAGTTATAGGGCTACTGAAAAGGGACTTTCAGACACTTAGTCCTATCCATGGCAGATATATTAGATTGTGGGCTAGATTTGGGATAGATATTTGAGTATGGAGGTGTCAGATAAAGAAGATGGATTTTGGAAGGCAACATAAGGAATCTGATTCTTATTTAGACACAGAGGAGTAGGGGGATAGAATAACTTTTATAAACAGGAAGGAGTTTTTATTTCAATCCTGCAGGTGGATAAATGCTCTTGTAAGTCGGACATCTTCATATGAAAATCCAAAGCAGGCGACTCTTGGCAGAGATTGAGTGAGGCAGATTTCAGCCACTGGTTGGGTTCCAGGTGCCACGGCTAGCTCGCCTCATTAGAGAATATTATCCAGCATTCCTCACATCAACTGCCCGTGTCCCCCTCCAACCCCCCCACACGCCGCTGACTGCTAGAAGCGACGTTTACTCCGCAAGTCAGAGAGGAGAAAGAAGGCGGAGGGGAGAGGAGGATGACATTGATAGCCAGAAGCTTCACACAATCAAAATGTCTTCTCTCTGCTCCTCCTGATTGATGGGCAGCTCCAAATGTCATTACTTTGAACAAACCTCCAGGATATAAATTGTTTAACATCAAAAGTATGTGATGGAGAAGAACGAGAGGTAGAAAGGGGGAAGAACGTGTGCAATAACGTTTGGCCAACATTGTGTGTATGTGTGCACGTGCGCTCATACATGTTACTGCACAAGGACGAGGTGTTAGCAGGGAGATCTTTGTGAATTTCAGCTTTCCAGCATGAGCATGAGACTAAAGCTCATAGAGAAGCATGTTAAAAAGGATGGCTGTGTGTGGGTGGACCCAGCCCCAGGTTTCTTTTGTTGTTCTTCTTCTGGAGGACCCTCATGCGCTCTAAAT
Organism: Seriola lalandi dorsalis; assembly: GCF_002814215.2. NCBI lineage: Eukaryota > Metazoa > Chordata > Actinopteri > Carangiformes > Carangidae > Seriola > Seriola lalandi. The sequence continues at coordinate 4,477,828 of NW_019525660.1, read as the reverse complement.
CCCTCTGTGGAGTTTTTACTGAGTCAAAAAGACCTGCTCTCTTGTTGAGTGCACAGCATATTGGCTAGTAGCACATGCTGTATCTCAGCTGAACTGTTCAATATACATCATTTATTATCTGAGAATGTTTTTCCTTTCAAAGAGATTGCGAAAATGACATTTCAGTGTCTGTTAATACAATGTGTTCCATTTCTAATATTCAAAACAGAATGCATGAGTTGAAATTTAAGATGCAAAAGCAGAATTTTCAGAATTATTGAAGACTAGTTAAAATTGAGCTCTGTTTTCTGTAGACCTTCTCCACACTAATGTCCCCCTTTGAGAGAAATTCTAATGTTTATCTGAAGTTAGGGCTCTAACTAACAATTATTTTCATCATCATTTAGTTTGATGATTATTTTCTTGATAACAAGAATTGTTTTGTTTTTAAAACGTCTCAAATATGGCCATCGCAGTTTCCCAGAGCTCATAAAATTGCTGCTTTTCTTCAACGTAATAGTCAAAACATAAAAATAATCCATTGCTAGTAAAAGTCTTGCCTTCAAGAAGTGTTGTGGGGTAAACTCAAGATACTTTATACCCCGTTTCATAGTTAAAACCATAAGAATACATTATATCTAGTTGGAAAAATGTTACTGTTCACTCTAAGCCACATCAGTCAAATACATCAGTAGTTTACCACTACACATAATGGAGGGAATATCAGGCCAGGCGCTGGATTGTTCCAGTAGCCATAAGAGTCAGAATAAATACAACATTTTTTGTTGAGAACTAGGGATAAATCTAAGTGTAATGTACTACAATGACACACTCATCCACCCATCCCCGTAGCATTACGAGCAGTGGTTAGTGAATGGAGATGTCTGACTGCTTGTAGCCCAGTGCTCAGCGGCATCAGCTGTTTATTAACCTCATTCTGCCCCCACATGATCGGCTACAAATGTGATTTAGGATTGATTTTAAAGTCGTATCGATCTCCTGTGACGTTACTGTTGTACTGCAGCCTGGCTTTATTTTAAAGCTTTTTCTCTGTGGCATTTTCACTGTTACATTACAGAGAGAAAAAATAGATGGTGACAGGCAACAAATGACCCAGGTCAGCTTTAAACCCAAGATGTTGCCTTTACAGTAAATGCACCCTATTGAAGTCAGCTACCAGCACAAGAGTATTATAGTTAAACACTTTTTTCTCAAAGAAAAGAAAATGGGAAAGAAATTCTAAATTTATAAATAAAAACCAACAGTCTCTAACATCCATACCTTGCACCTTAAAATTTGAATCAGGTGGTGCCACTTTTGGAAAAGTTTTTTTGTGGAATCTTGTACTGTAGGACATCTGTTCCCTTAAATCTGCAAAGGTTACAGGCACAAAATGACGGGAAGTGTTTTTCTGTCGGGACACCTCAACTCTGGAACAAACTACAGCATGAACAGTCAAATAATAATAATAATGCAAGTAAAATGTGCTCTAATAGAAACAATCTAAAATGGATTCAAATCTGTAACATAACAGCAAATCCCTTCAAAAACTGCATAAATACATACAGTGGATGAAATACACCAGGCTGATGTGCATGTTCATCTGTGTCTGTTTACAACGTACACTGTAATGAGGAACAATGAAGGAGGGAGGAAATAATGGTATGTTGGTGATAAAAACATGTCCTCAGGCGAAAAATGAAGATGAGAGAACTCTGCTGGAAATCCTTAGGAAGAAGTAAATAATCTCCTTTATTGCGCACGGTTCTGCTACATGCTTGCTTCAGGTTTCAGGCTCTTGATGGATGAGCATAAATACACACACACACACACACACACACACACACACACACACACACACACACACACACACACACACACACACACATACTCTCTCTCTCTCCAGTGGGACCGTGAGCAGCACTGCAGTGAAATTACACCAGTCATGCCCTGATGTAACCAGATCGTTCCCTCCGTATGAGCAGAAATGTTTTTTTTGCACCAGTATACAACGCATGAACTAATAAGCATGTTTCTTTATTTTACCCCTGGAATAGTACAGCATTGGCTTGGCAGGAAATGGAGCATGATTTCCAGAATTATTATTTCCAAGATATTTTTACAATGTTTTTGCCTGTAGGGCAAACTCCCACAACACTGAATTTAGTCTTAGTGTATACTCTGTTTTGTTTCCTCAGTCCTCTAATACGCTGTGTTTGGTATTCAGGCTGGCTATTGCACCAACCTCCACACTTTTTTCTTTTTTTATATCATCCCTTCTGCTATCCATCTTCCTTTCCTTCACCTTAACGTGCAGAAGAAGTCATCAATCGCCTGGCAACTCGGGACCCTCTTATCACCCGTTCCTCTCACTCTGACTCTTAGTTAGAGAATGATGGTGAGGTCATCAACAGACATATATTTTCCATTCATCTTCCTTTAATGTAGTTCACCTGGCTACTTCCGTTTTCTTTTTGGACTGTTTTCTTTTCTCTATCTGGCCTCTGTTTCTCTCTCCTCACTTTTGTCCTTCAGCCGTTTTTATCAGTCTGCTGTATTTATTACAGCCTCTCCTGCTCCGGGGACCTATTGCAAGTCATCTGTAATGTGCATATTTCTTGATTCTCCTTCACTGAGTGTCATTTCATTCATCCATATTCGCTCTTACAGTAGATTTAGAGGAAATCACTTATGAGTTAATGTGCGATATATTTCCCAGTACTGGTGTGTACTGTAGAACAGTAAATATTATTTCTCCTTCACTGGGTATTACTATTGAAGATCAGAACAGTCACAACTGAAATGGAACCCACATAATGTTTGCTGCTGTTATTCTCTGTTGCTATTCTCAGAGGTGAATAGTTATTATCATTGTAATTGTAATTATGAATGGACTGTAGGTATGAGTTTAATTTAATAACAGGCATAGGATTTCAAATTTTCATCATAAAATTCACCTTTTTGGACATTGGGAAGCTTAAGTTGTTAAATTCAAAAGTCAATTTAATAAAATCTTTAACACGTCCTTTTCCATGATATATATTTTGTTTCATTTGATTTTTAACACTTAGGGGTGTAATGATACTGTAGGACCATATCTGCAAACTTAAAATCAATACTAAAAACTGGAAACCAAGGTGGGTAAAACTAAAGGAATCGCATCAAATATTTAAACTTTTGTCATTATGTTTCTTGTTGTTTATACATTTCATGATTCTCATCTCATCATCTGTCACAGTCAGCAAATAGCACTGTCTGTAAAATTGTTTTTAGCCAGTGTGTCAGATTGATTTTGTTACATGTCTAGTATATTACAGTGTGTGTATAATCTCTAGTGAAGGATTTGTTTTAGTGAGCAGTGCTCCTGCATGCACATACACAGGTGCATAAACATTACACACCCTGCGGCATAATTGTCAACTCCAAATCCTCTGCAGGTGATGTTGAGGCACATACTGGAGGCCAATGTCATTTCCATTTCAAAAAGCTCCATACCGGGACGCTTGTGCACATAGAAGCACATGTGGTGGCTAAGGATGCCAGTGTGTGTGTGTGTGTGTGTGTGTGTGTGTGTGTGTGTGTGTGTGTGTGTAGGCGTGCACATATTTTCCCAGCTGCAGTGTAAATCAATATTGTAAATAAAGCTTCTGATGTTACGTAGGTTTTAGACACAACTGTGAACATTATCTATAAGGTCATCACTCAAATCAACAGGAGTGACAGAGAGAGAGTGACTCCGAAAAACTTTTTAAAATATGCATGTTGTTTACGAGATGATTTATTCATGAATGGCGGTGTATTCCATTATGTGTTTGCTGCTTGTGTGTCACTGATGTTGACAAAACTATCACTCAGGATGTAAGTACACAACGTGAAACTGGAACTTAATGGATTTCATATGGGCTGAGGTGATACCTGACCAAAAAGTCTGTCTTCGATTGTTACTGTACATTTTACTACGTTCTCGTCTCATTCATATTTCTCTCCTGCCTCCAGATTTTGACCCCAACCTCGGTATGATGGCTGGAATTACCCCCTTGAACCCCATGATGCCCGGCCTCGGTATCGTGCCTGCACCCCTCTCCCAGGAAATACCAACAGTCAAAGAGATCATCCATTGCAAGACCTGCACCCTGTTCCCCCCAAACCCCAGTAAGCCATAATATCATATTAATCCCCCCACCCACACCCACACCCCCACCACCACTACCCACACCTTTTCTTCTACCAGTGTCTTCACATAAAAGAATCACACTTTTTAAAGGCCTCCGATTATGTAACATCATAAGGCAGCTTGACAAAAACATTAAAATCTCTAAACACGGTCCAACTTACTAACTGTTCATGAAGCTTTCAGTTACAACTTCCTCAGCTGATGAAGTTGCTCATTTCTCATGGAGATGGTTTGGTTGTTATCACTTCAGTATATAATTCTTGCGACTGACAATTAATTTCATTATTGATTGATCAGCCAGTTGTTTTCTTAAATAAGTGATTTAATAAGTGAAAAATCCTTCCATAATTTTCAAAGTTGGCATCTTGAAGTTGTTCTGTTAAGTTCAAAAACTCAAAGATATTCATTGTACTACCTTACAAGACGAAGACAACCTGCAAACATTCACATTTTAGAAGCTGTACCCAGAGAAGATTTGGCATTTAAGCTCGAACAATAACTTAAATGAATCAAACTGCTCTTTCATTTTCTTGAATGCACATGAAATAGTGTGGAAATTTCTATGGCAAGTCACTTTGTATACTCTGACTAGAGGTGTGCTGTGAACAAGCTGTTGATTATATTTATCTCACCTCCACCTTCCAGTTATCCAGGAAAAGAGGTAGTGGGGGGGTCCTTTGATTGATCTCGCCTTTGCTTTTCAGATTTCCTGCAACAGAAAAGTTTCTGCCTGGGGAATTTTTCCAAACAAGTATTGCATATCATCTTCAAGGTGAACTAAAACAAAAGCTGCTCACTGCAGTAACATTTTGGAGTTTACAATCTTGTCACAAAACAAAATACACACTCTTGCATTGTCTTAGTCAAATGTTGTTTTTTTAACCACACCCATGAAGCTGTCTTTAAGGTAAGCATGTATACCTGGTGTGTGCATTATGGCTCCGTATAAACTGTCACTGTCACAGCATGGTGCAGGGAGGAGCTGATTAAAAGTTAAAGTTTACTTAGGAAAATCTTTCTAGCTGGTCCTCAGGAGCAAAGGCAAAGAAATGAGCTAGGTACTCTGTGCCAGGGGCACATATAAACCCTGAGGCTGAGTGAGGGATCAGCTTGTCACGAAATTACCCAACAACTTTGGAACCTGTCACGATCACTCTGTGACACAAGTAGAATTGTTTTTTGTGCTGCATGTGGCGCATGCTTTAATTGGAAAATTGATGTTATGGTTAAAACATATGTCTAAGATGATATGTGCCCCAAAAACTGATGCTGGTTTGGTCCTTAGTGATGCGTGGACACAACGCTTAATTGCAGACATTTCTTATTTTCGTACTTACTTTCTACTTTCTTGCCTTTCTGTTCTGTCCCAGTTACTCTTAACTCGCTCTTTTGATCCCCATCTCTTCTTAAGATCTCTTTGCCTGTCACCAGTTAATCTCTAAGCCAAGTTTTTTGAATAGGCAGACATCTGAGGAAAACTGTCTAGGCTTGATTCTGCTCATGAAAGTCAAGTCTGTTAGAGGCCAACAGGGATGAGTTTTGCCCTCAAGAGAATTGCTACCTCAACATGGTGGGCCGTGTTCGTCTGTGACCCAAGGAGTTGTTTTGTTGGGCCCATCGGCTCCTGGTAGCATCTCTCAAGGCAAATTGGTCCCAGCTGAGGGGCCTGCAATTCAAAGGTTTGCATGAATTGGTGTGTCTGGCAAGGTTGTGACTTTAACAAATTCTAATTTTCATGGACAGAGTCTCTATGCTGAGTAGAGGTGTCCAGAGTTTCAACTACGAGTACCTCTGGATCGAATTTGTTCTTGGTGTCAGTAATGTAGTTCTGTTGACTTAATTTGACTGTGACCTTCAGCATGCATTGGGTTGGTTTGCAGCCATTTGTGAAGAGTTTGGGATGAGCGTCAGCATCTCCAAAATCTATTTCAGTTTGGGAGCAAGTTGATGCCCCAAGAGAGGGGAGTCCATGTATTTCAAGCTCTTGTTCACAAATGAGGTTCAAGGGAAATGTCACTGATCCGCTCTTCAGTCTGTTGAGAAAATCTTTTATGGCTCCAGAGGGAGCTTCACAAAGTTTACTCTAGTTCTTCTGCATCACTTCTGATCTTTTTTTTTTATTTTTTCTAACTGTCCATCACCGCTCTGAAAATGTTATAGAAATGCACTGCTAAATCGGAAGAGTGCTCCTTTAAGATGTAGCATCAAACAGGTGAGCCGGTGCAGCATGGCAGTGATGGATGCTTTTTACTGGACTATTGTTGAAAACAAGCGAGCTAAGCGTTAAGACAAAGTTCTCGATTTACTAGTCGATCTACCCACTACCCAGAACTCACGATCAAAGGTCTTATTTGTGGGTAGTCACTGGAAGACTGAGATAGAGGATTCAAACAGCCTACATACGTTTCCTTTGCTGGTGTCTGGGTTCAACTTTAGAGATGGGATGTGGAGCCTCTATATCCAGAAGGAGCTCAGAGAAGAACTGCCATTCTTTTAAACTGAAAGGAGGCGGTTAAGGTGGATCAGCCACCTGCTTAGGATGCTTCCTGGACCCCTCTTCTGTGGAGGTATTCTGATCATGTACACCTGGAAAAGGACCCCAGACTACACTGATAAAATGCTGTAGACTGACAATGCCTCAAGATCGTCCCTGGGGAGCTGGAGAACATGGCTGGAGAGAAGGATGCCTGGGATATATCTGGGAACCTGGACCTGCAAGAAAGTGGTGGAAAATTGATAGTTGGATAAAATACCTTATTGGGCTATTTCCAGTCACAGCAACAAAAACTATACAGTCAGTTCACTGAATAGCTACATAGCACCTGCCAAATTCTGCCACACTTTCGGTGAGATTTCTTTTGAAATTTCTGGAAACATGCAGTTTAGCAACTGATGGTTGCTCCAGGTTCTTGAGCGAAAAAAAAGAAAGAAAAGTCGACTAGGTTTTTCACATCAAAATGATGGGAAAAGTTGTTGTTAAGTGTCATTGCTGAGGATTGTTGTAACATATGTCTCACTGAAGCTGCATCACCTCCAAGGATGATAGGGCTGATTGGAGAATGGGAGGAGGAGATGATGATTGAGGCGTTTCATTGTTTCACACTGCATGCTGTCGACAGTGCCTTTGGAGGCAAAATAGTGATGTTTGAGGACAAAATTGTCACGAGATGAAGAAAATGTTATAAAATCTCTGCAGTGTGTCTACGGCTGCAACTAAACGTTATTTTCAGTATTCATTAATGTAACGCTTATTTCCTCTATTAATCTATGAAATATTTGTCCTGCATAATGTATACTGCATTAGTGCATAGATTAGTTATATTATTATTCATATTATATTTAGGGCTGCAACTAACAATTATTTTTATTACTGATTAATCAGATTATTTTCTGAATTAATTCATTAGTTGTTTGGGCTGTAAAATGTTCAAAAATGGGAAAAAAAAAAATTCTTATCACAGTTTCTAAGGGCCCAAGGTCTTGTTGTCTCAAATGTGTTGTTTTGTTTGATCAGTGAAAAACAAAATCTTGTTGGAGGAAGGTGAACAAGAAACATTTGGTGTTTTTTGCTTGAAAGCGGTTCATGCAATTAATCAAATCAAGCGCTTTTCTGCATCCTTCTCTTTTTTCTTTACAAACCATCTCCATCCATCTCTGCCTCGACCTCTCTTTCACTTACTTTTCTTTTGTCACTTTTTACCATTCACTTATCTATTGCAGAAGTGGTGTACTACCTTCTTTTTTTCTCTAAATGGTTTTCAGAGGCTGCACTCAACATTTTGACCTGTGGACTCACTTTGACTGTCAAATTTGACATCACACTCTGTATCGTCCGTCTCTCTTACTCTTCCAAACGTCTGAAAGGACGTCTGAGAGATATTTTATAATTACCTTTCAGGAAAAGATGAAGCACATTCCTTTGAGCTTTGAGGATACAAGCAGTGTGTACCAGTCTTACACATGCACACATATACACACTCCATTAATTTTTTGTATTTCTTTCTTAATAATTAAATAATATTTAAAAAATTGCAGAATAGCAGTCAGAGGAATTCTTCAGCTGCTCCGTTAGTTTTTTTTAATTGAATAATCTTTAAGTCCATTAAGTAAATTAAATATTTTTGTGATGCTAGAGGTTTTTGCCCTGTCATTTTAATTATTGAATAATCTTTTAAAGATACACTTACATAAATAAATAAAACCCTGAAAAGCAGCCAGATATCTTTTAAATCATTCATCCAAGACACTAATAACAGCTGACTAATACACAAAGATGGAACGTCCTAGTTTGTTAGAATGTGCCAATACAGGGTCTGTTTCTCCCTGTGATAAATCTTCATGTGTACAGGTTAATGCTTATTGTTTGTTTGTGTGTTGGTGATGTACTAAACGTGTTCACTTCAGTGTGTGTAAACGTAGTTTATCTTCTGAATAACAGTCCTCAGAGGGTTGAAGCTTCCTCCCTGTAGCAGTCCCTCCAACTATAAAAAGGTGCTTAGCCCAGTCCAGGTGATGGATGATGATGACTTGTGCTAGAGAAACAGACCAGTGGGTGGTCGCTCAGACAGCGGGCCTCAGGGACGGGCTGGACTGAGAATCAGCCTGTGTGTTTGCATTACAGCAGCCTCCATATTTGCCCGAAGTAACATATCAAAGTGAAAGCACATCAGCCAGCTTATTAGTCAGCCAACATATCAAAACATAGTCTACTAATTTCCCAAGATTCAAAACATACTTAAGTATGTTGTAAGTGTGCAGAAAAATAGAAAATGCTGTACGTTATAATTCAGTCCAATACAACAGATTCAATTCTGTTGTATTTTTTGAGGTAGTTTATTTTGTTTCTGAATTTTATCGTATTATTCTATTAGTTCTTTCTAATATTTTGACCCTCAGTATATGCAAATAAGTTGGAAAAAATATTAGAATCATAATATAACCAGTCAACATCTTGTCTCTCCCTCCTGTTTATTCAGTTGCTCTTTTTTTCTACTCTGGACCCTGTATCTACCCTCTCCTCCGTTTCTCTGTCTGCATTTTAAAATGAATGGCCTTGAAGTCTCACATTTGCTCATAGGGGCTCACATACGAAGTTTGGACAAATATTTCTTTTTAAACTCTGTCTGGCACCCACATTTTATGAGTAATCCTCCTAAGCTCACTCTCTCTGTCTCTGCCTTAGGTTCATGAGCTTATTTTGTTTGCATAAAAATCCAATCACTCAGACTTTTCACAAAGGCTTTCACATATTGTATGATATCATGTATTTATTATACTCAGTCACGCTCCACCCCCCAACCAGGTGCAAAACAACTGAAAGGAGATGAAAAATGACCGCAGACATATAAAAACAATGCAAACCATAAGATGACCCAAAGAAACACAAACAACTACAAACCATGCAAAACAATGCAAACAACCACAAAGAGACACAGTCTGGGTGTTCTTACCCCTTTCTAGGAGTGGGGCAGTGGGGCTGGGGTGGAGTGGAGGGGGTGGGGTGCAGTTTATTATTTAAAACCGCTCTTCCCATTTGAGTTTTTAAACCCACTCCTGGCTAATAAGAGGCATCTTTGCAGGAGCCCAAACGACATCAGCTGAATGTAAAACAGCAATAAAAGCTCAAACTGCTGAGCTCCTTACTTTGTCTTGTAGGATTAGACCAGCCATCTTGCTTAGAAATGTCATATCAGCTATTTGTATCGTATCATTCTTTCTTTCACGACCCAGCTCTTGTACTACAGGACTACAAGCTTGGAATGAAGACGGCACAGTAAATAAGGAAAGCTTCTTTAGCACTTAGCTCCTCACCACCATCAATCAGTCAGTCACTTTATTTGTACTCAAAGGACATCTGGTTGTGCAGCAGTAAAACACACAAGAACACATCATATAAATACAATTTTAAAAAATGCAGTTTGCCCAAGTTAAATAACATAAAATTAAATTAAAGACGTCAAGTACCAGTGATTTAATTAATTTAATTTTTAATTTTCTGTTTGATAGTGAGATAATTCTGATGCAAAATCAACATTTCTGCACGCAACAAATGCTGTCTTGAAATCCTTTTGATCGTACTTGAATAAAACCCCAACACATCTGAATTTCTCCACTCGGTGCTGATCAACCCTGGTGACACACCTCAGGTATCAAACCAAGTTCAACCCCAGGTCTTTTCACCATGTCCATATCTACAGTGGTGGAAGCATCACTAGCCGCTATTGCAAAGCCTTTTCTAGCAGACACACAGAAATACATCATGCTCAGCGTTCCACTGATTAGCTCGTTCACTCCTCATAGACCCTGCTAATCACATTCATCATGGATGAGAAGCCTGATCTATTGGAGATTAGATCAGTCAACACTCATCTGTGTTGAATAAGTGATTTCTGCAATGCAGGGGACCTTCCACATGAGAGGATTTGCAATCACTTTGTAGCCAAAAGGATTTCATTTTCATGCATGGAATCGTTGGATATTAAAATTTATCTAACAAAAAACAATCTGAGCATATTGCTCCAAGTTATCATTATTCATGCATTAAGCTTTATCATTTTTTAGGTCACAAGTGCTATGTTTTAAATATGACTTAATTGAATTTTGTAGCATCAAGCTCCAGAATGTGGTCTGTTTTCCTAAGTCTTTGATCGTATTATAGACGGACTTCTAGTTGAAATGCTGGTGTGACCCAGCCCTCATTCTTCTCAGTCTGAATGTGGAGTCTGACCTCTGGATTTATGTATCGTTCATGCCTTCTGGATATTATGTAATTTCTTTTGCATAAGAACTCCAATAACTGCAGTGAGTCTCCTTGTTGCAGTTATTGGAAAGCCACTTTCCTCTCCTTAAATTGTTCTATCATACATAATAAGATTTATTGAAGATATATATAAGATATATTTGAACTTCTATGCATGTTTAATATATTGATACACCTGGTAAACACCCAGGCGTTTGTTATTTGATGATGCAGATTGAATCAGTGCCATTCAAATGACGTTTAAAGTAAGAATTGAATAAATATATTTTTGAATTGCTTCTATTCTGTACAATCTCTGTATAATGTTGTTATTTGTATTTTCTTCTATTGACTGATTTCTATTTGAGTAAAAACAAAAGACCGAAAATCAGACCTGCTCCTCAGGTCTGCCAGAATGATTTACGGCAGATAGTTTGATCAAAACATTATGTTCTTGCCATTGGATATATTTTCTTCAGCTGCTCAAAAAGCATAATTCATACTCAAAACCAAGTTTCATTGTTTTCCTTCAGTAGTGTCGTTTTTTGAATCGTGTGTATTTCCGCTGTATTATTGCTGTATGAATGCAAATGCTCACAGTTTCATTACTCAGGTTTTTTTCCCCAGCCCAGTCTTCATATTATTATCTCCCCTTTTGTTCCACTACTTCTGCCCAGACCTTCCTCCTCCAGCCACAAGAGAGCGCCCCCCAGGGTGTAAGACGGTGTTTGTCGGGGGTCTACCAGAGAACGCCACCGAGCAGCTGATCATGGAGGTCTTCGGGCAGTGTGGTGATATCACCGCCATACGCAAAAGCAAGAAGAACTTCTGCCATATCCGATTCGCTGAGGAGTTCACGGTGGACAAGGCTCTCTTCCTGTCAGGTAAGCTTTCATTACTCTGAAACCTTTATCTTATTCATTGTGTAAGTGCTTATTTGTATAATATTTCAGTCAGTAAGTACCACTTAGATAAATGTCAAGCAAGAATACAGAGTTGCAAAGTGGGTAAAACCCTTCTTCATTTTTCCCATAGACAGTGTTATGTGACTCACAGTTGGAGCAGTAAAAGGCTTAGATGGTCATAAAACTTGAAAATAAAAAGAACAGGTGTGACAGAAAATATCTGGTTATATAGGTTATATGATAAAGTTGAAGCCTTTGCACTTGAAGGAGTTTCCTGTGACAGAGCTTAAAACAGTGTTATGTCCACCATCCACTGTGTAAGAGTCAAAGCTTCTGCTGTTGAGACAAATAATTTTACAGTCTGCAGTTTAAACTACCTAACACCTTTGGATTCTGGGTAATTTTTTTAATTAATTCAGCATCAGCGGCATCATGTTTTGGTCACAACTGAAACAACACGGTATTTTGAATTTGCCTCACAATTGATTAGTACCTTCCTCTCCATAGCAACGGCAGCAGAGCCTCATGGGTATTGTATTATTTAGAGCTGTCCGTCATGCCAAGCCTACACAAAAAAATAAAGATTTTTCAGAAGAAAAGTTGAAATAATTAAAACTAGTACTTATATCACCACATACCTAAAGGATCAGTAAATTATTCAGGATACTCCCATGTGTTGATGTCAAGGAGATCATGAAAATAAGATTTTGAAATGGGAATTCAGAGTGGAGAGAAAAATACTTACAGAACCAGCGGCTTCGATTCGGTTGAGAATAGTCATAGGCTCTGACAACAGAAGATGTAACTTACCATTAAGGCAAAATAAGCGGCTAGTACACATGTGATGGAGGCTTATCGTTTCTTATCTTATCTTCATTTTCGCAGCAGCTTCTAGAGCCCAGATGTCTTAAATCTCTGTGCAAACTGCTGGCCACATATTCCTACTTAAAAAAAAAAAGCGGCCAATTCAGTAGTATTGTCAGCATTATTAAGTGTGTGTGTGTGTGTGTGTGTGTGTGTGTGTGTGTGTGTGTGTGTGTGTGTGTGTGCAAATCAGTTTGAATGAGAGATCTTGTTATTTCATCTGCCTCTGTTCTTACGGTGTAGTTTTCCCATAAATAATACCCCACACACACACACAAACACACACACACAGAATGAAGCAGAAACCCCCAAAACCCATTAATTTCTTTTCCTGTTTGCCCTGGCATCCAGCACTACTCCCCTCTCCTATGATGAGAGGATGTTTGGCCTCTCGTTGAATCACACTGGGCATCATTACTGTGTCCGGCAAGAGCATACAATCGCATGTGTACACAAACACACACTGAACACTCTGTATGATCATTTCAACCAAATTAAATCACAAAATGGGAAAGATTTCATTTCAAATCTGCAACCAGCCATTAGTGAAAACTGAGTCAGGAGGAGAGAGTGAGGATAAGAGGGAAGTAGTGAGGAGAGGAGGGGGTAATGAGGGAGATTGTGGCCTATCAGTGCCACTAGAGAAGTAATTACCCTCCCTAAATTTTTCTCTTGTATTGACAAAAGGAAGCAGGCCTTCTTACTCCACAAAATCCCACAGCTATAGTATGAATTCAAAGGGATCCAACATGCAAAATAGGTAACTGTGAGGATAAAGGGAGAGGTAGACCCCAATGAAAGAGCTTGCTCAGTCACTTTTATCTTTGTTATCTGTGAAAATGGTCTAAAGACAATTTATGGAAGGTGATAGAAAGCGACTTGCCATTGGGCCAGAAAGAAACCCCACAACTTATAGACTAAAGCTCATTTGCGTACCCTTTCTGTCTCATGCTCCCGTTTCCCCATGTTGCTATTCAGTTTCATCAAATTCACGCCTCTGGGCATGTTTTTAATTTGCATTAAAAAGATGCATGGTGTCCCTAACTTCACTGATCTGTTTTGTTTTGTGTTTTTTTTTGTTTTTTTTTTTCATTTTCATGAGCTGCCTAGAAGGTGTAAAACTTTAGTGATTATTATATAGTGTATATTTGCCAAGTCACTGAGGAATGAGCATAGTTGTGAATGCAAAGAGTAAACTTGAAAACTGTCAAAATTAGAAGCATTCAGGCGTTGCACTGCTGCAGTGGACCAAGGTGGAAACCACGTAACCATGACTTCCTCAGTCTGAATCTGACTAGTGATCTTTGTCACATGTCACCCTCTTCTCTCTCTCCCCGTGTTACTTGTCGCTCTCTGCTGTCAAATATTTAATAGCAGGACAAAGAGTCTACACGCTCTGTGAGCACTAAACACACAGCACGGTTGAAGCTGATGGGACTGTCATTAATTTTGCAGGTATTTGGTCAGAGACCAGAGTATTGATTACATTAAATGTTGATCTCATGATGGTGCTAGACAAAAAGTAAAGGGATCACAAAAAAGATATCAATTCCTCGAGGGGGGACATCGCTTTGTATAAAAATAAAATTCACGGCGATCACGATTCGTCTCTGTGCTGTCTTGTCCCATTGTGGTCATCTGTTATACTCTATCTGCTCACCAGATGTTCCCAGATGACTTTCTTTCTGTTTACATATATTCACCTTCCCTGTTTTCTATTCCCAATCTCCTGAGCTTCCCTGGTCACTCACACTAGATGACCAAAGTGCCAACCATACTGTTAGCATGGCTAAAAAAAAAAAGCTAAATGTATGCTCTGTCTCATTTCAGATACTTCCAGTCATACACTTCCAGGTAGTACTCGATGGGTAGTGTTGTCTCAAATGAAACATGGCCATTGCGTACTTAAAAGAAATGACGATTGCCGCTGGCTTCTATCTGACAACAGTATCATTGTACTTAGTTAAAATATGAAAATAGTTTGGTCGGCACTTTGGCTTTAGGAAGTGTCCAGTGTTTCACACTCAACTTTTTGATTATGTGTACACCATCAGTGTACTCACAGTACACTGTATGTTGCCATAATTGTCAGAGTGAATGCACAAATGCATTCAGAATGGCAAGTGTAAGTACACAAAAACGTGAAATGAGACAAAATTTGTTAGTAAAAAGCTTCTTTTATCTTTAAAATTAGGTTCATTTACAAAGCTGTAGTATGCAAAGCACACTGTGAAAATGACATCAAACTGTCTGAGGATACAGATTAACTCACTTTAATTGGTAAGCTCCCTGCTGTCCCATCTGCTTCTCCCCATTATATTTGCTTATTCCCTTTTCCACCTCCTTCCATCTTTTTTTAGTTTTTAATTTTTTTACACTTTTGTCTGCCAAGGTTATCGTATCCGTTTGGGCTCCAGCACAGACAAAAAAGACACTGGTCGTCTTCACGTGGACTTCGCCCAGGCCAGAGACGACCTCTACGAGTGGGAGTGTCGCCAGCGAATGTTGGCCAGAGAGGAGAGGCACCGGCGCAAGATGGAGGAGGATCGCCTGCGGCCACCCTCCCCTCCTCCCATCGTCCACTACTCTGAGCACGAGTGCAGCCAACTGGGAGACAAGATCAAAGGTTGGTAGATATGGCGAAGTAAAACATGTACAGTGTATGTACTGCATGCAGGATGTGATGGCACAAACCGACATAAAGGAGAAAAGAAGTAAAACCTTGATACGCGGAAGAAAATTTGTTTTGTTTAATCATCCCAAGGGTGTTTTACGAGGATAGCACAAATTCAATTTGTCTCATTGTTAAAGAGCAAACTTAAATGGAACCACTCGTGGCACTACTGCACTTCATGCAAACGACAGATTAACAAGGCAGGGGATAAAGGAGAAGATCAGATATGTTATGTGTGCTTGCAGTGGGTTCCCAATGCAAGCCATGACATTACAGGAACAGTCTGGAACAAACTGACAAAGTAGTTCACTGATGTTCTAACAAATTCAGGGAATTTGTTTTCAAAAGACATTACACACAGGCTGTTA
>NW_019525660.1:4361480-4460687 GCF_002814215.2 Seriola lalandi dorsalis | reverse complement strand
AATTGTTCCAGGAGCTCTGAAATCCTCTAAAAAGTAAGTATGATACTGTTCGCAGCCGCACATTAACTCTCATGATGCACAGAGCATGGGTGTACAGCACTGTAAACATCAAAGCAATACACGTTGTGGATATAAAGGTTTTTTAGATTATTAGCCTCATAGAAACCATCTTGTTTGGTGCTAATTTGTTGTTGGGAGGATGGCTAAAGGTAAGTTTATTTTCCTTCCTCACCATGGTATCCCTGGTATCACTCAAAACCACTAGGGATTCAGAGGTGTCCTGCTCCTTTTTCGTTACCTCCAAGATACAAAATATCTTAAAGATCAGAGGAATAAAAATCTATTGTTGTTAGCGTTGAAAGATAAAGAGAAAACTGGAGGTGAATGTTATTCAGTTTGCCTTCAGATGAAAGTAGTAAGTAGCCCATGAATGCAACACAGGCCAACATGTAAAGTAAATCCATGCTGAGCTCATCTAAGTTGATTAAAGGCCAAAGGCAAATGACACTGCTCCTACAGCACACATCTTTTTGCAGCTTTAGCTGTGTAGCTGTTGGTTTACATACAGCCTGCAGCATTTTGTCTGAACACATATCCCACCATACACATGTACATAGGATGTAAAATTCCTGAAAACAAACTTTTTTGATTTATTTATTGTTTATTAGGTAAGCAATACATGTAGAAGACAGAGAGGGTGCATGTGGGTATGGGTGTGTTTGTACTGATTAGCTATCCTCCAACATTTCAGCCTGTATGTCTTTGAAGACTCTCAGTCATCAAGGTCATGGTGTCTCTAAGAGCTACAGGAAGGTCAACTGAAGAAGCCTCTTCAGTTCTAACAATTAGAACCAAGGAAGCCTTTCAGATGACAATTTCATCCGTCTTCAGAAAAGCTTTTTTGGTTCTAATTCTTCAAGAACCGCAGGCAAGTCCACTTGCCTTTGTGTAGCTCTTAGAGATTTCAGCCTGCACAAACTCTTTCCTATTCACTTTGCCTTCCCTTTGGTGCATTGCTGGTCATATTAATGATAACACAGAGACCGACATCCTTTGAGAAGGTCTTACCTCGGAACAACCCGTGTTGACCCACGTTACAGAAGACATATTCTTACCTAGTGCTCAGTGGTGTCTCACCATACAACATACAGATGTGCTCATTTTATGTGCCCTGGTTTTGAGATATTGCCGTATCAATCTTATGCTCCTACCTCACCACAACAGAGGTGCAGAGAATTTAATCTGTAATGCTCAAAACATTGAAAAAATACACATGAAAAGACAGAAACAAAGTCCCTTTCACCTCACTGAAGAGGTTCCATTTGAACTACTTTCTACTGTATTGTAAACAAGTAGAATCCAAAAATATTTCAACATACTTACATGTAATGTACTTGCATATAAGCTGACAGCCCTGAAAGTGTGTCTGTACTGTTCCTCTCTTCTCTGCCTTCACCATCGATGTGCACCATCAAATTACATGGTGCTGGGAAGATGCTATTGATCCCTGTAGTGTTCTCTCTCTCTCTCTCTCTCTCTCTCTCTCTCTCACTGCTCAGCAAACACACACATGCACACCCTTAGCTGGTGGTCTTATTGACCAGATCAGAGTTAAAAGGTCTGAACCTAATAAGAAACTTTGACCCAAAATAAATAAATAAAAAAATAAATGAAAAGCTCGCTCAGCTCAGTCCAGTGTTCCAGCTTCTCTCCTGTGGTTTCTTTACAGCTGTACTGGAGCTGTAACTTTAAAGGCTTGAAGCTTGCTGTTGTTCCTCTTAAAAGAAGATCTAAATCTGTATAGAGAAGGTAAATCATGAATGCTGTGCTACTTCAGAGAGCTGTCCTTGGGCAAGGTTCGTAACAGCTCACTGCTGTAGTGGAGCGGCACAGTGGTCAGCAGTGGCAAAACTTAGTGGGTTATTTTTGGCAGCTGCGAGTTGCATAGCGAAATTTTCTCTGTTAAACAAACGTTAAACAAGACAAAGTCTGCTGCCATATTAACTGGTCTGTGAGCCTGTGCTTGGGCGCAGTGGGTCGTTGTCAACACGCTGATGTTCAGCAGGTATAATATTTGTGTTTAGCATCTTAGCATGCTAACACTTGCTACAGAAACTTCAGCAGAAGCGGTATAGTATGAGAATGTAATTAGTTTTGCAGATATTTGGCTGTACATCAAAGTATTCAGCAAATTAAAATTTTGGCCTGATGAATGTCACTAATTGAAAAGTCTAGGGATCAATTAAGTTATTAAAATTCATCCTGAGAGGGACGTGATTATTTGTACCAAATTTCATGGCAATCCATTCTAATAGTTGTCAAGACACTCAAAACCAAAAATGTCAGCTTCATGATGGCACTACAGCAAAGGTCAGAGGAACATCGTAGTCATTAGTATTCATCCTCTGTAGCAATTTTAGATCTGAATCAAAGTGGTGAACAGTATTGCCATCCCCATTGAGGAGCCACAACACTAACCTGGCTAATAAAAACCAAGTCAGCCGTAGCAGAGCTACAGCGTTCAAGGATTTTATTCTTTACGAGCCAGTACATCATATATAATTTAAGTTTGTTGGAGGAATGTATGATTTATTGAAGTTCAGTTTTGCGTGTGGGAACTACCTAACCAACCGTCCACAAGATGATGCACTGGCATCAGTTGGTAAGTAGATCACACGCTTGCACACACATATAAAAACACACACACACACAGACAGAGACACACACACACACACACACACACACACACACACACAAACACACACACACACAGACAGAGACACACACACACACACACACACACACACACATACATTTCTTTACATCCCTAGTTGACTCCACTTTCTCACTCCTCTGCTCCTTCCCACCTGCCCTCTGTCTTTCTCTCTCTCTGTCTCTGGATGATCTCTGGTCCTTCCCTGCATCCCGCCACAGTTGAACAGATTGTGTCTGTATTCCAAGCTGCTTCCAAACAAAAGGCATGGGACCATTTCTCCAAAGCCCAACGCAAGAACTTGGACATGTGGCACAAACAAGCAGAGGTTGGTACACTTTGATTTCATTCTGTTGTTCACATGATTTATGGAAAATTAGACTTGATCCCATTTTGTTCTGCACCTGTGTCATTGTAAAGTTCTTTTATTTTTCAATTGATAGTTATAACGCTTACATTAGGGCTATGTTATGACACTCAAAGTAAAACAGGAGAATAAAAAGTAGGGGATGTCAGAAGTGAAAAGAGCAGACTCCTTCTTACAGTAAGTACTTTGAATGAAGCCAGCATACAGAACAGATGCCTGCTCACTCCAGCCAGTATAAGATCCACACACTCCCAGGTCCAAACCTCTGCCCCTTCCTCCTCCTCCCCTCTTCCACCACTGCCCTCCCTTGTGAAGTGAAACGAGCTGCTGGGTGAGTTTTCCATCTCAAAGGTTGTCCAGGACACAGGTAAATCTGCACAAGTCTTCTTCCCCTGCACCAGCAAATTTGAAACTTTTGTTGTTTTTTTTTTTGAGTAGATAATTAAATGGGAACATCTTGAGAGATAAAAGCTTATTCATTTTCAAATCAAACAGCATTTTTGTCATCTACTATCTGCTCGCCAATTTTTCTCTCACTGCCAAATGGAGCATTAATTAGCATGATGATGGGTTGTATGTAATGGAGGGTCTGTGAAGAGCCTCAGTCGTTCAGGCCATAGTATTTCTAAGTGCTATACAAAGTTGTGAACTGAAGAAGCCTTTCGGATGAGAGGGGCAACGTCCTCAAGAACCTCAAGCAAGTCCAGCTGCCTTCATATAGCACTTAGAAAGAGGGTCAGGAGTGTGTTGTAGTCCTGGGTCTAATGGATCACATATTATCATATCTGATTGGTAAGTCTCTTTGAACCTCAGTATGAAAAAACAGCAATTTAAGGTGTAATTTAGTGCCAAATTTAGACATGCACATGCACAAAAATAACAGAATCTCACACAGCAGAAGCACCACTCAACCTGTACAAAAGCTTCTCTTTAAAAGGTAGGTGATGCAAAGAAAACATGTTTCTCTGATGTTGAGATTTGCAGCAGAACCATGAACATAGTCAAATAATCTAAAACTTAACCATCGTGTAACCATGGAGATCTCTTAACACACACTTGATGAGTAAGTAGAAAGCTGAATGATGCATGTTTTGCGCAAATATTTGAGTACATCCCTGCTTGTGTGACGTCAGTAAAGATGACTTTTGTGTTGTTGCCTTCCCTCGCTCAGACCTTGAGGGTCTCTCAGGGAGCTACTCGTTGGAGAACGGCTCTCTTCTATATATACACTCTAGCAGGAAGTATTAAAATCTATTATGTGGATGGCAGTGTTTCCAGGCCTCAGGGATCTGTCCAGTCTTTCCCAGACTTCTTCAACTTCCTTTGTAGAGTTTCTGTATACACACTACATACACCAGGGAGTACAGCATGGCCATAGATGCAAGAGAAGAAACCACTGCGGGTTGACACTCCACTGCTGAATATGTCCTCATTCAGAAAACATTGTTATGAAGAAATCCTTTAAATGACGTCATGGTTCAAACATTCTTTGTAGTTTTTCCTCTTCGGGCTGGTTTACACTTTTCAGTAGCTGTGAGAATAGACTTTGTCATTCAAAGTCAAACTACATAGTGTGTGTGTGTGTGTGTGTGTGTGTGTGTGTGTGCGTGCGTGGTGCGTGTGTGCATGTGCATGCGTGCTCAGGGAGATGAAGTCGTTTGGACTCCAAACTCTTACAGCAGGTACAGCAGTGGCCTGAACTCAGTCTGTATTTCTCTGCAGCTGTCTGAGCAAGGTTATACACAGAGCACCGAATAATCTGACAACGATAGGTGAGGTCACACTCAACTGTTAAAAATAAGCCCCCCCAAAAAGTAATTGAAATATAGATTAACTACATTAACAAAAGTATTTTCCGAACTTCCATAATCAACATTTTTTAATATTAAATGTTTATATTATGTGAAAGGGTTCGTTCATTGCGAAGAACCTACAGATAATTATTACCTGACGGTGCAGTTCCCCTCAGCTCTACACTGTTTTCCAGTAGCAGCACGAAGCAGTTTTCAGCAGAAATCTCTCAAAACCAGCTGTACACCACCTGCCCAGCAGCAAACAGCAGACAGACGACGAGGTTAGTGACAAGCTGATGAACACAATGGAGCATTTAGCAGCTAAAGAGCCAGAATTTAATCTCTGAAGTTAGTAGAGGCCAAAAAAAAAAAAAGGAGCTAAAAGGTGAATGAACATTGGATCTAAATAAATCAAATTCCCAGAAACACAATGCTGAATGAATGTTTCTCTGTGTCTGCTGGATGTGTCTTTCAGTGACAGCTTGCCAACAAATTCACTATACCAACTTTTTAAGGTGAGAATATTTAATAATGTTGTATTTATTCAATATAGTATGTTAATATTTTGATATTGGGTATCTGCTGATAAATGCTGATCAAATGGCCTGTGTATCTGACGCATTGAAATAACACAGCTGTAAACTTATTGATCTCACACACCTTATTTTTTATGAGCGTCTTGATTAGCTTAAATTGTTGATATGATTGTAGGGAAAATTGAATTGACAGAATGCCACCCCAGACTGTGACATCTCACTCTGTTGGATTTGTTAGAGCTAAAGAAACGCATGGTTGTACAGTGGTGTTACAGAGCAGAGGTTGCTTACTCACAATCTATCTTTAATGTAGTGGTGACAGCCAAGTTTAATTTAGGTTTGTCATCAAGTTACTCACAGAATTCACATGAATTAAAGACATCGGATATGATGAAAGCGACGCTCAGCATCAGCTAAAACTGAGAAGGTGCTAGCTGAATGTCATCTCCACTCCTCTGCTAATGATTACTAGTGTCAAAGCTTAGTGAATCTGTGTATTTTTCCAACCTCAGTGTCTGAACTCAATCACTCACCACCGCACTCAAATAATATTTCATTTTCACACACTAATTTTCACCAGGTTTTGCGGTGGCTTGCTGCACTGTTGAGCCCGGCTGTTAAAGAAGAGAGCAGCAGAGTATAGTAAGGAAAGGATCGGATTCTCAGATCAGTTTTCTCAGATCTACTAATTTCACATTAATAATAGAGACATGCCTTAAAGGCTGCAGTGTATAGGACTGGCAGCCACTAGCCAGTGTAAAGAGCATAGGTAAGTAAGTGCTGTTGCTCAGGGGTAGTGTATCATCAAATAGGCAACCAGTTTCACTCAGTCATATTGTATATTCAGTATGATTCTCTGGCCTGGAGGTGAAATATGGAGGAACAAGCCACGGTGTTGAGTTGCTGCAGCTCCCAGGCAGAATCAAATAACAGCTGCCTCCCTCTATCAGTGTTTTTATATGGTGTGTGTGCTTGTGTGTGTGCGTGTGTGTGTGCGTGCCTGTATGTGTGTGTGCACAGTGTGCTCCGCATACACCAGATGGTTGTGTGTCTGTATGTGCTTGTGTGTGTAGAGTACCTGTTTGACCTCCGCCACGGGCTCAGGCTGATAACGTCAGCTGACAGATGGTTGTAAGTTTATTTACTCTTGTGCAGCTCTCTGCTCCCTTTTTTTTTTTAGCTGTTTAAGAGTATTTTACAGCCTGTTGTTGTAAATATTTCATTGATTTGTAAGTATATACATGTGTGTTTCACTGTGTACTTGTTTGAGTGTTGTGTTAAATGTGTGAACCTTTTACATCTAACCCGATGACCAGATATTTTTTTATATGGTTGTGTAAAACATACATAAATCATGGGCAGTAGTAGACTTAAGCAAAGCCTGTGATAAGTGACTATACGTTACTAAAGGTCATTTAAGTGTTACTCTCTCTGCAAAAACACTGTATTAAAGTACAAATTTCACACTTAATCATTTAAATAAGGCAATTAACCTCACAGCATAAACCACTTTAAAAACTAAATAATGTAAATGAGCCAATTTGAATTTGCAAGAGAGACCTACATCTTAAAACATGATATTGACTCCAGGCCAGTTGTTTCTATTTCTCTGGAGTCTTAAGGCATGTTACTGCATAACCTATGTTAGCTGTGATAAAAGTTTGACGCTATCGATTATAATGTGGTCAAATAATGGAAAAATGGAAAGCTAAATTTTATGCATCAGCCTGTCAGTGTGTGAGGTCATAAATAGTTGAGGACATATAAAGTATTTTAAAAAGATTTTGTTCTGATAAGACAGAAAATGAATTTATCTCTTTTTTTATTTTTTTTATTTTGCCAACATCCACAATCCACCCATGTTTACATGCATGTCTACTCCTGATCTCAGTGCTGGTCTACTTGCGGACATTTTTTGTGACCTTCAACCTCTGAAGGAAAAAGGGATACGTGTGTGTGTGTGTGTGTGTGTGTGTGTGTGTGTGTGTGTGTGTGTGTCCTTGCAGCATAGTTAGCTTTGCTGTCTATTCTGCTCCATTAGCATTAGATCTTGTGTCGTTAAAGGAGACACTGTACCATTGTAGCTCAAACATCTGCTCACAACAGGGAATGAAAACTGGTATTTTTAAAAAACAAACAAACATCCAAGCACAGATTCTCATAGACATTATGTTTACGGTTTAGTGTAATGTGTGTCATGTATCACAAGGATTTTCTTTATTTTTTGTTTTGCTTTTCTCTCTCTCATTTACAGCCAATCCAATTCAGTGGGTTGACCTTAATCTTGAAACCTGCTTCTGGTTACTGGTCTCCAGACAGATGTAGTCATTAGTGAGCCTGTCTGCGAGTATGAAATGAAACAGAGAGGGTCGGTATTTCACACTTACTGCTGGTGTTTCCAGATGTGCACTCGATTAGAATAACACACTATGAAAACCAACAGTACACTTGATGTGCACTCGTCATTCTTTGTCCTGTCCTGTCCTTTGCCATTTTTGGCAGGAGCTGTGGTTGTGAGTGCCATATTCTTACTTAGGTGCATTAATGTGCTGTTTTCTCCCAAGTAACAAGAACAGTGAAGTACAAAACGTGGGGTTTAGCTATATCTGTGCTACCATCTGCCCTATTAGTGTGCCAGAGGAGGAAATGAGCCCCAGCTCTGAGACCATCCTTTTCATCTTTATTCATCTACTCTCCTTTGTTCTGTACTGATCTGTTATAAGTGTTCCTTACAGCTAATGCTTGATAATAACACTGAAATAAAAGAGGTGCGCCACTGATAATCCTACTCCTACTGGTACCTGCCAAAATGTGTGCCATTCTGACCTGCCTCTCTTTTCGTTGTGTTTTTCAGGAGATTAGAAACATGCACAACGAGCAGCTGATGGGCATCAGACGAGAGGAGGAGATGGAGATGTCCGACGATGACATGGAGGACGCCCCTGACAGCAAGGACTCTGAGGACTCAGGTATGCATATATATTCACAGTTCATCACTTCTGTCAAGATGACAGGCCATACACTGATCAATATCTCCAGAGGGCGAACACAGGGTTTTAAATAACTTGGGGAGACAGCTGCATTTGACGGAAATGGCAGTAATCATCCCCCAAGCATCTGACAACCATCTGACAACTCCACATGAATAAAAAACACATTCACAGTACATCAAGATGCTCACACCGCACACGCTTTACTGCGTTGATGTTCAACATAGCTGCCAAATGGACATCCACCCAAGTCCACCCTTGTGAATGATGTAAAGAGTGTGTGTGTGTGTGTGTGTGTGTGTGTGTGTGTGTGTGTGTGTGTGTGTGTGTGTGTGAGAGAGAGTCCACACCTGCCAGCTGCCATGTAATTTCAGATTGGGATACCACTGAAGTGCCATAATCTTGTGTTTCTCCCTCAGAGGAGTCTCTTTGTGTCTGCTGAAGCAACAAAAACTAATGGTGCCGCTCAGTTCTCAACCCCCATTACAATAACCCATAAGTCTAAAGTATCCACCAGTGCACCACGTAACGCTGTCTCTCATCTTGTGTTTTGTGCCTCTCTGCATGTTGTTGTGGTCTCTTCACCTACTTTTCCTTCGTGCCTTTTAATCATTCTGATCTCTGCCATTTGCAAATATGACAGCTCATCTAATCAGCATGCAAATGTATGTAAATGCAGTCGTGAGCTCAGCCCCTTCTCTTGTGCAAACTTGCTATTTAGCTATCAGTCATTAGCATTGCTGTCAAAGACCTGTCATTTCACTTGATGCTCCGGCATTGGCTGAGGTGACAGGTGTTAATGTGACACTTCTTGGTATTTGTGTTAACAGGCTGACTGTTATACACCCCCTACTACTCACTAACCTTTAAGCATATGGGCATGTTTACACGTCAACCAGCCTGGCTGAAAACACCTGTGTTATGACTGCAGCCTCTTATAAAGTGAATCGATGCTCTGTGTCTGACTCATGTACAGAATAGAAATCAAAAGAACTGCTTGTGTGCGTCACTGTATGCCTAAAGGTGCGTGCGTGCATGCATGCGTGCGTGTGTGTGTGCACATGTGTGCATGCACGCTCATGGATGGTCGATAGCGCTCCCTGTTATGTAACAGAAGGGGAATTGCTCAGAATCTGGCCAAGCAGTTGACATCTCCTCACACCAAGTTGATGAGGCTCTCAGATCAATACTCTTCTCACCTCAAACCTTCATTTTGCTGGGAGAAAAGTACACACACAGACACACACACACACACACACTCATACACTCACCCAGCAAGAGTTCATTAACACTGCCAATGGTCCTCCATGATGGACTGCAGGCAGCACTCATGAACACTCACACCAAACCTAACCAGACACGCTTTCATGCACATACACACACACGCTCACACACTCACACAGTTGCACAGGATGGGGCTTATCTCCCCAGTCCAGTCAGTGTATTGCACTTTCCCAAAGAGCTTCCCCTCAAGGTCCACAGGGGGAGAGCCGAGCTGATAATACTGGACATCTCTGGAGCTGAGCGGTTCTCACATAATAATAACTCCCACTGTCTCCTCTCTTTGCTCAATAGGTCAGGTCAAATGTGCAGAAGAGAGCTCATGGACAAAAGTCTCTGGGATTATCACAGTTTTCAGTTGTCTATAAATATACTGTTGGTGTCTGATTATCTGGTGTGGAGGGAGTATCCAAATGACAATTTCCTGTTTGTGTGACAATATTGTACCTTGAGTTTTAGACCCTTTTGTGTTAGATAGAGGCAATAGCAGATTTGCAGATGTAGAGCACTGAATTTCAAATTTTTCTGTGGGTGATATCCAGTGTTACTAAAGACTGGAAACACAGGACACGTTACATTATGACCTCAAGTTTTATTTATTTCAACTTTGTTTCAGAGAAATCATGTTTTGTCCATCATTTAGGGATGGTGGATGATTACTACAATATCCATGAGCCCAGGCCAAAGAAAGAAGTCAAAGAAGTCAGAGGCAAGAATCGGAGTGGTAGCAAATTCAGAGGGTGTCATCCACATTGTTGAGTGTCATAGTTGCTGATATAATCCAAAATATATACAAATCCAAGAGTAAATTTTATTTAAACTGCGGATTGTGTTTTCAATTTTTTTCACCCACCTTTTAGCAAGACACGTCTGACTACTTGGCTAATTGATTGGCACAAGATCTTCTCCTGAATTACTCTGTCCCACAGGAACAGGCTGAGATCTTTTTAAGGGCAGACATCTATCAAGAGAACATTTTGGCATTTTGAGTTTAAGACACCTGAAATTTGCATGAATTAAAACTTAGCTCTACTCTTTTGCAATTATGCTTGGAATTTTAATGCTTTACCTCTCACTTCCTCGCAATCCTTTGCAATATTT
The DNA here is from genome assembly GCF_002814215.2 of Seriola lalandi dorsalis. Taxonomy (NCBI): domain Eukaryota; kingdom Metazoa; phylum Chordata; class Actinopteri; order Carangiformes; family Carangidae; genus Seriola; species Seriola lalandi. Next base: position 4,449,906 of record NW_019525660.1, on the reverse strand, counting down.
CTGGGCTCAAACTCAACTGAACAAGGAGCAATTCACTCACGACTGTAAATGTCACTGTGGAACAGATGTACGACCTTCAATTTTTTATTTGTTGAAAAAAATACATTTCCACAAAAGAGCCAGGTCAGGGACAACTTGAGAACGAAGGATCAAAATACACACTGTGAAACTGAGACCCGACTGGATGATGATTTGTAGTGAGAGACATACATAAGACAGACACATTATATGATGATCCCTGTACTTTATGTGTAAATCTCTAGGTGTATCCCAAGCAGAAGCCTTAAAGGAGGAGAACGATTCGCTGCGCTGCCAGCTGGACGCCTACAGGAACGAGGTGGAGCTGCTCAAACAGGAGCAAGGCAAGAACCAACCAATCAGGAGTGAGGAGGACAACACGCACTCACAGCAGCTCAGCTTCTTACAGCAGGCTCTGCAGGGCATGCAGAAGGTAGTACTTATGAATATGCACACACACACACACACACACACACACACACACACACAGAAGCATGAAGACACTTTTTTCCAGTCATCCGTCCAACAATAAGTTTAATCTGCTATTCATTTCTGTTATGCACCAGGTTCTTTTTAAGAACAAGGTTGCTCAGGTTAACCCATTGAATTTTCCTTGCACACTGAAAAGCTGTCATTTATTCATGAGACCCAGTACTTTAAGAGAAAACCAAGAGCTATCTGGGAACAGGCAGAAAAGTACAGCTGTCTGGAGCAGCTGTTAGACTTTCATGAAGAGCTAGTAAAAAATAATATTTTCAGATTTACTCTGGTTATTGGAAAGCCTATTCACAGTTGGAATAGGTTTTACTTGAGATTGGAGGGTTGTGTGCTATAATTCAAACAGTGTACAGATACTTCTTGGAGCAAACCCAGGGCTATTAAAACTATTTCAGACCATTTATTCAAGGAAAGATAATGAAAAGTATTGGATTTTTTTTTCTTTGTTTGAAAACGTGCCTTGAATGTCATACAGTAAGTTTACCACTAAATTCTTCAGTCTCAAATCTACGAATTAAAGCCATCTCAGTTTGTAAAGCTGTTTTTTGGTTTACTGATAAAATTCGTATTTATTTATAAATACAACATATCAGAAGGACAAAATAACAGAAACACTTGTCCGTAAAACAGCTGAAATAAAGTTTTTGGGAGCCATTATTTGGGTCCATTCACCGACTTAATTAAATCACAGTCACAGACTAAGAAAAAAAGTCAAACACGGACAATTATTCCTCTAAGTGATCAAAAGAAAAGAGAAAAGCATCTACAATTCCATTTCAACTGGGCAAGCTAAATCTGCTGATGAGTGATATATATAATCAAAACCTTTAGAACAACTTGTGTTGGAGCTGTATTCTTAACTAATTGTTCTGTAGGTTATAATATGACCAACTTTTTCTATGTGTAAAAGAAAAAGTACAATAATGGTAGAAACCCTTAAATGTACCTTTTCAATGCAAAATAGCTACTAAATTGACTCATTCTGGCATTTGTCCAGTGTCCCCACTGGAAATTATGATTGATGCATGTTTTATAAGAAAAGAATCCATTAATGCCCTACTGTTCATTTCCTGCCTGCAGAGAGTAATTACCTCTCCAGCTTACATCTCTCATTGCATGTTGGTATCAAAAGATTAGGTGAAAAGTTTTAATAAATTGGAAGACAACAAAATTGGACACCTCTCTTTGCCAGGGTCCACGTGTTATATCACGCAGCCACACAAATTGCGATGAAATATTATCACCACCTGTTTTCTTCTTTTATGAATTATAGTGTATATAAACAAAAAAAAAACAGTGTGTAACAACTCAGTGTGTAGCAGTGCAGATGAAAACCCCTGGCTGTGAAGACACCCCTGTGACTTGCAGACCCTCTTTTTTTTTGCTGAAATTAACACAGCAGGAGGTGAATCTTTTCATCTGTGTTAGGCAGATAACTTCAGAGGACAAATTAGCTATCAAAGCTTTCTCAACACCAGTTCTTGCATTACCCAAAGCAAGGATAAACCACAAATGAGTGTTAATTTTCTCATGAAGTTTTACCTTTTTATATGTAATTTATAATTTTGTGTTTACAAGCAAGAGATTTGGCAAATTACTCCTCTTGGACACATATGGCACAACAGAATAGAATAAGATAGGATAGAATACAACAATTGTTTTCTGTCTAGAAAATGTTTATTAAAGATATAATTCACATCAGCGTCTAATTGTTTTGTGAAACAAGCTGAAGTTGTAATTACTGGTGTAGGGATTACATGCTGAATATTAATACAGCAATTGGCTGATTGTTCCTTTGAGTGCGAGGTTAGTATCATCACGGTTAGTTAGTTCACTGTAGCATGAATGGCTGACTGTTTATCGCTTATTTATTTATTTTGTTTTGCAGCAACTGTTAAAAATGAGGGAAGATTTAAAACAGCGGGAAGCTGAGCTGGAGAAGAGTTTGGAGGACAAACAACAGCTCAAGAACCAAGTACAGACCCTGAAGGAAGGTCTCCAGAACCTGCAGAACACACACGTAATGCAGGTTGGTTTGAGAGAAAATGCACTTTTGTATGCTGGGTTTCCTGAGAATGAAGAAAAGGGGAGAATCTACTGTGTTTTCTTAATGTGTTTCATAGGAAAGTTCATCTCTGGGTTGCTCTCTTTGTTTGAAAGTGAACACTATCTAATTTGCACTTTAATAAGAAAGAAATTAGTTCAAGAGCAGTTTCAGCGCATGGATGAAATTGTAGAAATAAATCATCAATAAACAAAAAGACAGAATGTGACAGTTGTAATATGTAGTTTCTGTTTATGAATATAACTCTGTAATTTGAACTGGTTTAGAATTTTAAAAAAAGAAAAGAAAAAAGAAAAGCTAATCAGCTATCCGAAAATAGCTATATGGGAGCATCTTTATAATAGCAACACTGCGGGAAAGGCCCTACCACAGTGAGACAGGCAATTTCTAACTTCAATCAGTGCTCTGGTGTTCCCATTTTCCTCCCAGGGTGTAGAAAACATCCTTTTTTGACTCTTTAATTTCTAATTTCTCTCCAAAAAAGTTGAACAGCATTCAAGTTTTATGTGGCTCAGATGAAAAGTTTATGACTTCCCCACGTTTAACGTTGTTTAGTGTAAAGTAACAAGCACCTAAAAGAAAAATATATTTAACCAATAATCATTTGAAGGACTGTTTACCATCATTGCTTAGACACTTTTTTAGTGTCATTCAAACTTTGTGATGCTTTACTGTGAAAAACCTTTAAAGACAGTTTATATTAGTCTCTCATTGTCTGTATGTCTTCAGTGCTGAAGTGATTGGTTTATTAATCAATGAGTCATTTGAACACTCACTAGTTATACACCAAAGTATCTTTGGGTTTTTTGACTGTTGGTCAGATAAACAGTTAGAAAATATCCCCCAGGGCTCTGGGACATTATAATAGGCATCTGTTTTCTCACATTTTATAGACAAAGTGATTAATTGTGAAATTAATCCACAATGAAAATAACCAGCAGTTTACAACACGGACAGTTTGATCATGTGAGTGTAAAGTCTACACTAGTTGCTGGTTTCACACTAAACTTGCCGTTTTGTTCAGTTGTACCATCTGTCCTCGCTGTGTGACTTAAAGTCAACTAATCAAGACGACGTCAGAGGCAGTGATGTTTCACCTGGTGCATCATTCAGGTAGATTAACAAAGACTAGTGATGGAAGAATATATATATGTTATTAAATGTGAACAACCTAACAAATGGTAAAGTGCATTAGGTTGGTAGTTTGGTTGTTGTTGTTGTTGTTTTTACAATGTTACAAAGCTAGCTGTATCACACATTAATATTGTCATAAATTATGAAAATATCAACAAAAGAGGGAAAAGATTCTGCTGAAGTCAAGCCCCTATTTCCTCCAAATCTCACGCTTTTATGTTAGTGTGTGTGAGTGTCAGAGAGATGTAGGCAGGGACAGGAAACATGCTCCCAGAGGAATTTTTCCAACCGTTACACAAAGGAAGCACTTAAACAGTAAGTTCAGTTATCCATATTAACATTGCTATACTGTAATCATTCCCCTTGTTCATATTAGCCAGTAATAGATACCTTCTTTATGCATTTCCACTGTAAGTGGTGTGGGACAAAAATTAAAGGTTCTTATTTTTTCAAATGCATCTTAAAAGATGCTCACATGCCCATACAGCATGTGCACTGAAGCAGCTTGCTGTAATTATACACTCTGTTCATACTGGCCATTAAAAGTCCCTTCCTAACATGTCTCCGAGGTAAAAGATGGCAGACAAAATCATATTCTGTGAAAAATACATTGTAATGTTCATCTGAAGTTAATATGAGGCTTTAATTGTGAGTTAGTGAGTAGCTTCTGAAGTTACAGTCTTTTAACATAAAATTCCTCTTTGTATTTCTGCAACTTTCTGCTCTAGTGGGAATTCATCCTCCTGTGCAAATTATACAAACATATCAAATACCTACAGTACCAGATCTATAGAAATGAGTCTAAAAACATCTTTAAATGTCTAGAGCACACACTTTAACTCACTACAATACATACTTATTCAAATCCAAAAAGTCTTTAACCATCCATTTTACTGAAACAATTAAACTAAATGCAGTTTAATAAGAATTTGTGCTCCTCTACCAGAAAGGATGTTTCTCTGTCCTGTTATTGTGTCCAGTCCTCTGAACTGCATTTTCTCACTGCAGCCACGTTAAAAAAAACAAAAAAACAAATGATATCCATTCATTTCCTAACTAGAAACATATTGAGCATGGTTGACCGCAGTAAAATTGCTTCCTTATTTGTCTGCAGCTGAGAATATACTTGACATCGACCACCAGCAACCGAGTCACGTTCTCTCATTCCTGAACATTTTGTCCTCTGGGCCACATCAGCACTGGCATCCCACAGATCAGTCATTTTGTTTGAATTGACCAAGAGGCAGGTCTAAGAGATCTGTGTACACACTCACTATGTACACAGAGTAATAGTGTGATCACTAGATAGGGAGATATTACCTGCAGAAGACATTGCACTAATGTAAACCACTGGTGCGGTCTCAGCTGTTCTAGCCCACAGCATCAGTTAGAGCCACTCCTACATTATTCAGCCATCCCAACATCACATCTGTTATTTGATTGAATGCGTTGCTTACACTGACTTATGTTTTTCCCAACAAAGCTCCATCTACTATTGATTAGTGGCATGCTGTATTATTACAAGAGTACACTAAGTACAGTGCACCACAATCTACAACCTTATTAAGCAGTTTCAAGTTTCAAGGGTCATTTTTCTCTGTTAGGCATGTCATGTTTACTAATGTTTCAGGTGTTGTCCCATATTCCAAGTAATAAAGTGCTAATGTTCCTTCTGGTTCGGTATAATGAGAGGAAGGGCTGTCATTAAAATCAGCCTTGGGTTCAATCGCCTATTAAATTGGATAATAATACAAACAAGAGTCTCTCAATTCACGTTGGGAGCTGCTCCATGTGTTGTCTTTTTGCTCTGAGTTGTACGAGACGACTGCAGCTCTCATATAATGCATAGGTGAATTTGTAATTCGCTAACTTCTAATTTGAGACTTCTTCATGCCATCAGTTCTCCTTCACTGCTCTAATCACTGTCCCTGCTGTCACCAAGCTGTCACCACACATTACTGGATCGACACCAGTGCAGCTTATTATGATCACAACAAACGCCTTTATATTCTTCTTTTTTTCATGTATATTTTAGTGCTGCCACTAACAATTATTTTCATTTTTGAGTGATCTGTTGATTATTTCTCTAATTAAAGGGGTACTCTAATGACTTAGAATTGCATATCTGTAAAGTGGGAGGGCCGTGCAAGACACATACACACACACACACACACACACACACAAGAAGGTTAAACTTGGTGCAGCCGAGATATCCCGACTTTTAGTTCCTGGTAAAAGTCAAGCTTGAAAAATTGCTTTTTATTTTACTCTTCCTGCCTGGTTAATGTCCGTGTCTTTTAAACTCCACACCCAGTAGAGGTTTAAACCCAAACTGAGATAACCCTGATGACATCACCAGGGTTATTTCCTCATACTGTAGAAAGCATCCTTCGGAGCAGCAGAGGATTATATTTCCTCATACTGTAGAAAGCATCCTTCGGAGCAGCAGAGGATTATATAACAGTCCGTCTCCCCCCCCCCCAAGAGTGTTATCCCCATGTTTAACCTCACTGAATAGAGGCTTTTCACCTCGTCTTTGATTGTGGCCATTCAGAACAACTATAAATACTTCTGCCTTCAGACAGTCAGACAACAACTTTTTACACACCATTTATATCAAGCATACGAGGAATGTCACTTTTTATTCACAATTCAGACTTTCTTTATAATGTGGGAAAAAATGAAATATTCAAACTGAAATGACCTTTTTGAATTCAAAATTTTCGAGTTCTTAAGCACAAGACCAACTGAAGTAGGTTTTCTGTTTGGTCCAGCAGGGGGTGTTCTTAAAATTCATTATCAGCTTGCTGCCTTACTGACCTATTAGTAAACGAAGCTAATAAAAATAATCGTGACTCTGAAGCGGCTGAGAAGCAGTGTGCGAAAGTCTTCTGGGTTTCACACCTTCAATGGCAAAGCTGCCAACAAAGATATGGCTGTTACTGAATTCAGACAAATTACATGTTAGTTTTAATTTGTTTTTACTTGGCTTTTTGAAAAAGTGTCAGCCCTAGAACATAGAAAATGGTGAATAGTGAATAGATGTTCATGTGTAAAACTGTTAGAATACCCCTTTAGTTGGCTTAAATGAATGGAAAAACCTGACATATTAGTGGAGCAAAAGGATGAAAATGCCCCTATCCATAAGGCAGGAGGGGTCACAGAATGGTTTGAGTATTAAAATGATGTGAATTATGATCTTCACAGTCACCAGATCTCAACCCTGTTGAACACCTATGGGAGATTTTAGACCGACATGTTAGATAGCGGTCTCCACCACCATCATCAAAACACCAGATGAGGGAATATCTTTTAGAAGAATGCTGCAGAGTCTAGAGACTTGTAGAGTCAATACCCAGGAGCACTGAAGTGGTTTTGCATGTTACAAATGTAATAGCTGACTGTTTGTGCCAATTTTGACTTTGAAGACTTAATTATATCTATATGGATTTCAGTGTCTTATTTGTTCAAATTCAGCACATTTCTGGACATGATTCCAAAAATCAACATTGCTTGTATTTGTCTGTTTTTGCACACTATGCTGTGCACAACCAAGCTTTCCCGTATGTCTACATTAGCACTTAGCTTGTCTCTCATTGGCTTATCCCTGATATGTTTCTAAATTCCCACAGCTGGAGATGTCGAAGCAGAATGACAGAGGCAATGAGGAGAGCGCTAATCAAACTAGTGTAAGTGGAAAAATGTTGAGCCCTCCTGACTCCTCTCCAGATACTGTTTGTGTCCTCATTCTCTCGTCTTCTTTTTCTTCTTCCTCCTCTGACTTTCCTCTCTAACCTCTTCCAGTGACATGACAGATCATTACAGTCTAATCCAGTTCCCTTGCAACTGCATTTGTCATTGAATAAATCACCCAGACACAACTGGGCTAGGAAATAAAGGAGTCATAAAGTCAAAATGGCTTGCACATGTGCATATGCCAACACACCCACACACTGACACACACTCGCTGGGTGTTATGGATAGATTAAAAACAGAAAAAGGCCACTAGGCATCCCACACCATAAGTGGAAATAGTAGAGACAATACAATGTAGGACAACAAACAGACAAAAACTCTTCTGTCATTCCCCCGACTTTTTTCTGCCTCCTGTCAGAGATCAGAAACAAACAGCTTGATCATTTGCCTTCCAAGTCTCTTCCCCTCTCTCTCTATTTGTTCTTCTTATACTTGTCTCTTTTTATGTTTGTGTGTGTGTGTGTGTGTGTGTGTGTGTGTGTGTGTGATATGCATTTCAATCCTCTCAGAATTACAGCTGCTGTCTGAATATTCTCCCTCGCCTCATTATCCTCATCCTCATTGTCTCTCTGTATTTATGTGTTGGTGGTGAAACTTTCTGATGTGTTCACTCCACTTATTTGTGTTTGATTGTCTTTTTTTAATGTGTGCCAATAAGCTTAAATTTAAGCTTGTTTACTTCACGTCAGCCACAGTCAAACCGTGGCTGGTAGAAGACTCATTTAAGGTAACAGAGTGTGTATGTGTGTGTTTGTGGGTGTGTAGGAAGCAACAGTGGTGTCCTGCAGTCAGGAGAAGGAAGGTCCAACAGAGAAGAATCCACCGAGTCCCATCCACTCTGAGAGGGAAGCTCTTCTAGTTGGTATGCTGTCACCATTCTCGACTCTTAAACTTTGGGACATTTTGGGAATATGCAGCACAAAAGCACATTATGAAGCTGAAAATGAAAAACAAAACAAACAAATTGAAATTATAAACGCCTTTTTCATCAGTGTGTATCAAACGAATGGCGTTGTACGACCAGCCATCTGACCACATCTAAAGGCAATAATCCTTAGATGCATTCGACTGCCTCACTCATCTTTCGCTTTTTTGTATCTCTGTAGTCACAGTGCAGTTTGCAGGACAAGCTGGGAAAACCCTGGGCACACACTTCCACTCTTCCCTCAGTAATTCATCGAGTTGCTCTTGTACAAAAAGTGACAGAGGTAGTTGAAGATTGCTTGAAAGGCTGCTTTCAAACAGCTGTACACCTGAGCAATGTCTACATAAAGTAGGAATTATTATATCATAGTCTGTTGCAGAAAATTGCTGGACATGGTCCTCAAACACCTCATCTACATACAGAGGTCTTATGGTAGGTCCTGCATTACTGCCTTGTTTATCTGGACCTTTATTATTTCAGGTTATATTGTGATTACATGGTGCATATTCCTAAAGAAATTTGTGCTGTACCTTTTTATAATTTACAATTAGTGCTAGGGGTCAGGAAGTATTCCAGTACAGGGTTGGGCTTCTGGAGTTGCAGGCACTGTTCTTAATGGGTATCTGAAGGGGACAAGATAATACACGATTCACAGAATGGTGGGAAAAGGGGGTCAGTTAAGTTTTACCCAAGGGGGTCCTGCAGGTTACCGTGGCCAAACATCTTTGTGATTTTCTTTAGATACAGCACAAATCAAAATTTGGACATAGCAAAATGCATAAAACAACATAAAGAAGACACAAAAAGAGATGAAAAGATGCAGATTTTGCTTTAGGGAAATCTCATCTGTTACCGTTGAGAATGAGCTACAAATTTGCGTGACACTGTAAAGCATAAGCTTGAGATTCCCATCAAATTCAAAAAAATCTTATTATCCCAATTTGTAAGACTTTGTAAGGACCAAATGTGGTATAAAATAAGAGGAACAGTTGGAGTGGTTTCTGTTAAATTCTGGAATTGTTTAATGGTCATCATTAAAACATTTAATGATAATGAATCTGAGCATTCGTGTGAGCTCTGCCACTCAAACACACCGACAATCTCCACACACATGGAGTGAGAACATGGTGATTCAGCAAACGTCTGTACTGTCAGCTGGAGAACATGTTCATTGGTTCTTTAAGACGAATAAACACAGACAGCAAAAATTGCTCCAGTGGGTAAATTCATGCAAATAAATCAACATGAAATTCTACTTGGCGCTGTATCTGAATGCACCATTAGACTCCCAGTCAGACTCTCATTCATGGTCAGTGGAGCAGCTTCAGGCAAGCACATCGTTTGTGTTCAAATATCGACTGACCCCCTGCAGGTGGCAAAAATGAAGTCTCAGGGTAGTATTTTTCCTCTTAAAGGACTCCAGTGATTGTGGTATTCTTGCTTTAGTGTTTGAGTCTGTGGAAAGCTTGTGATTTTAACACTGTGTGTTTGTTTCAACTGTTGGTCCCTGGATGCTCCATAGGTGGTAAGGAAGCAGAGGTGGAGGATTATCTCTCTCCTGGTCCTATCTGTGAGCTGATAGCAGATGGTTTGTTTGAGCTGGGGGAGAGTATGGCTTTGATGAGAGACAACGGCATCAAAGCCGTCATTAAACACTCCCTCTAATCTGGAGCCGCAATATACAAGAGGCTATTAACAGTACTGGGACTCTGGGAGAAGCCACTCGAAGCTTGTGTTACACTCAGTCAGAGGAGAGGAGAAGGAGTCAGATAAACTGGTATTGTGTCTCTGTGTTAACATCTTTGCATGACTTTTTTTCTACTTCAGGGATCATATCAACGTTCCTGCACGTTCACCCATTTGGAGCGAGCATCGAGTACATCTGTTCCTACCTGCAGCGTTTGGACACCAAGGTAACAGACTCCCATGAATCAAAACTTCCACAGTGAAGTATATTAGCCAAGCTGGCCTTCAGCATCACTCTAGATTACATGCACCCACACAGACACAGTGTCAGTCCCTCCCTACAGAGCTGACATATGGGCTTGTTGTATGCCAGTGTCCTGCTGTGCAGTTGAGACACAGCCCCTCAGTGCAAGCGGTGCACCTTAATGCTTTTCCAGGCCTTTCCATACAAATACATTCATTTTGCAGAAGAGCTCTTTAGGTGAAGCCGATGCACTTACACAGAATAGTTCAACATTTTGTAAAGTGGTATCGATCTTCTCATCTAACTCAAGCAAGAAGGTAAAAAGGAGTGCAGTTTACAACGAAACTGAGTATACCCCTGTGCAACATCACAAAACTGTACCATCATACAACAGTGTAGGGTATTTGGCCTCCAAAGTACGACCTCAATGCAACAAAATTGATTACACATATGATATCCAGTTATGGCTAACTGCATCATATAAAATAACCTGAACACAACAGCTTCCTAAATCTTGACCTATGTTGTGTCTAATACAGCAAGGCTTCACATGGTAAGGAACTGTCTGAACTAATTAGAAACCAGATTATGAGACTCCATAACCAATAACAGAAAAATGACACCACGCACAATTTGCTATTTATACAACCTTGCACTGAAACTCGGCACAAGAATTATCTGTAGAAATTCGTGTTTCGTTGCTCACAAAATGGCAAATAACTGCAAGATTTAACTTTTGACAAAGAACATGAAAAGAATTATTGGCAGCACAGTCTTGTCTCAGTTACAGTTTTTGGTCAAATGAAACCAGCGTGTTTAGTGTGGCCTGGCCAGGAGGTGGGATGTGCTGATATGGGGCTGCATGAGTGCAAAAGTTGTAGGGGACATGACATTTTTAGATGACACTATGAATACAAGTTTGTATACCCAAATACTGAATGAAAAGATAACTTCCAGTCTCGAGAAGCTTGGCTGGGGAGTTTTTATAGAAGAAAAAAGGGAAAACTATGACCTGGTCGAGTATGTACCTCAACTTGAATCCAATAGAAAACCACTGGATTATTCTAAAGCTGAAGGTAGAGCAACAAAACCCTCCAGCAAAGAGCAGTTGAAATACAACCTAAACATAACCTGCAATCAGCTGTAGGTAATTAATGTTAATTCTGTAACAGCTGAAATGAGATTGGCTGTTCTCTGATTCATGTGCTCTCTGCAGATTGTTTGTGAATGGAAAGACACATCACTCTGTAACACCATTGTACAACCACAGGTAAACTGTGTTTTTGTACTTCAATAAGAACCAAATTATTCTTTGTCGACAGAGGATTCTTTTTCAGTACTAGATTTGAATTTGATAAACCCGGTTCCTAGACCTAAGAACAGCAGAGGAAATATTTACATAGAAAAATACATAGAACAAACATAGTCACACAAACAACACACTCAAACAGCATCGGGAGCAATTATACATCTCTTATGTACATCTGGTAGAAGTACAATCCAAAATCCCTCAAAAACCTGTTCTGATGAAAGTTTAACTTTGGAGACAGTTTCTCACACTTTTCTGGCCTGAAATGTCACAGCTATTTGTCTAGCCATATCTGGCTAGTTGTGTGATTTCCCCTGATAATGGAACATATTAAAACTAGATCCTTCATCCTGACACTTGAAGCCAAACACCACCCTCAATCCTCAGACACCCTTAGTTTCCACTCTGTCTGGCAAAGCACAGCTATTTTATCCCCATCTTTCTGAGGAGGCATTTTAGGCGTATTATCGCTCTTCACTGCCACTTACATGAGGCTTTCAAAATGCCAACTTTCAATGTCACCTCCAAAAGGTAACACTAAGATTAATGGCCTTTTCTGCTATCCGCCTCTGACAAGAAGACATTCAGGAAAAATGGCAGATGTCTCTGCTCCCTTTACACTGGCAGTCACTGACCAAACAGAAGACACGTTAAAAATCTGGGATGCATCCCTCAGACTTCAGGCTCTTCTAACTTACTCATTATTTGCAAAAACTTTGTCTCTACGTCCACGAAGTTGCCCCAAGAAATGAGTGTTCTCTGTAACAACTCTTTGAATATGCTCATCACTACCCTGACTCATTCTCACACATGCAAAGAATAGAGTGTGACTGTCCTCTCTCATCCTTTTGGGTTTTTCTGTCTAGTGTGTGTGTGTGTGTGTGTGTGTGTGTGTGTGTGTGTGTGTGTGTGTGTGTGTGTGTGTGTGTGTTTTTGAGCGCACGCCCACACTTGTCTGTCTGTGTGCGTGTGAGTGTGCCTCTGTTGTTCCCACACCAACTCTCCACTACACACATCAAGCAGCCAACAGAGTTTTGTCAATATCATTGGCTAGACTCCCCAACAACAAGCCCAATCCACTGCTTATCTAGTGGCTCCAAACACGGCTCCATTGTGTATAATGATAATGAATATCTCCTTGATGGACCTTAATGCGTCCTGACACCGGCACAGGGCCTGAACAATCTGGTTATTAATGCAAGACACTGTGGGTTGTCTACAGCAGCTCATACGCTGCATTTTGGCTCTGTCTCCTCAGGATTTCAATTGACTGATGATCCTTAGCCCACCGAGTGGTGTGAGCCAGATTATGCTTAGTCAGGCAGCTGCTATGCTGTCGCTATAAATTTACTTACACTATGATTGTGCGATTGCAGCGGAGGTGTGATTGGAGCGAGTCAGTGCGAGTAGAGAGGGGGTGAGGAATATGTAAAAATAATAAAAATTGGTTGTATGAGCCAGAGCCAAAGTTAACTCAGTGGGTGACCCAGTCAAGAGAGAAAAGTTGATAAATAAATAAATAAAAAAGGACAGTATACAGTATGTGTGTGTATATATGTATGCTGTTAGGCTGATGATGATGAACGAAGATCCAACTGAGAACAAAACATGTCTATTTAGATGAATAGATGGTTTTCAGTGTGCAGGATTTTCTCTTTTCACTTGGCACAGACACTCATTTTTACCACACAGACATCCACACACCTTTGAAGTTGAAATGCTTCACACTTTATCAGTCGTGATCTAACAGAAGGCAAGTCATGCCCAGTGAGGTAATCCCAAAACAGGAAAAGTTGCAAAGGTGACATGTTAGAGTTAGATACGACTACATTGTGCAGAGCCGTTGTAAAGGACAACCAGTCAACAGCTTATTTTCTGTGAGGCCATTGATTGTGAGGGCACACAGTCACAGACAGTTCCCAGTAGCTGGAGATCAGACCGTCAGAGATTCATCCGTGACAGTCTGATTTTACCCAATGTCCAGTGTTTGTTTAGGGGACTAATATTTATATTAAAAATGCTTTACAGTATTAACACAAATAACTGTTCAAGGAAAACTAATATAAATACAATAGTAAGTTCAAGGTTCCAAAACCGATTAAGGGAAAGAGAATTTAAATTAAATGAAACTATACATCGGCAGCAAGTGACCAGAACAGACTCTGGTGCATTTACCTGGTTAATATGGGTCGTTTGGGCTGGTAAGAGTCGATTCAACTCTGGTGCAGACTAAACAACCAGACAGCGATTGTTGAAAAGAGGTTCTCTGGTGAAGTTTGTTTGCGTTCTGAAAGCAAACGAACCAACCGCAGGATTTTGTGATAGTAGATATGTGATTTTAGAATGAAATTCAAAAGCTAAACTACTAATAAATCCATCTGCTGATCGGAACTGTTACAGGAAGTGATCTTATAAGTGATCTGTGTAAGGGATGTATGTATTTATGACGTGTCAATGATTTGGTAACCATGGTGACACATGTGCGTGACAGCACATGAGTGCAGGACTCTGCCGAGATCAGTCAGACAATCAGACGTAGTTAAAGCAGCAGTCTGGTGTGTGTATATCCTGTGTACTTTCACAGTTCATTAAGTCCATTAAAAAGACACAGCGGTCCCACAATAATACGCTCAGTATATTGCTGTACAAGATGTCTCTTTTTCATCCTTTATCTACCTATTTCTCATTATTCATAACATGATGAATTTACAGTCTACTAGTCAGTAATTTCTCTGTGAGCTCTTTGTGCCACCAGAGAACATCAATATAGAAGTTACTCTGATTTGATTTCCCCGCATGGGTCCTGATGATGCTGGATAACATCACCAAAGCAGTTCAGTCAGTCTCAGTTTTATGTCTGATGTTTAGACTCTTGGTTCATTTAAAAAAGTCAGTGTGAACACAAACTGGACCAGAACTAAATCATTGGATCAAATGAACGTAAGAAAAAAAAAAAAAAGGGCTCAAAATGATTTTGGATTTATGAGTGTGTGCAGACAAATCAGTTTTAATTGTGGACCTTTTCCTTGCTGATTCTGTGTGTGTCTACAGATCAACCCTGGTGAGGTGGAGGCTCTTCTGTCTCGGCTGCCCTGCACCTTCAGACAGGAGCTGACTGGGGTCGGAGCCAGTCTGGAAAAACGCTGGAACTTCTGCGGCTTCCAGGGCATCAAGAGCACATAGACTCTGCTGGTGACACTTTTGGGAAGTGGAAGAGACGACAGGCAGACGAGAAAACACAGAGACACTGAAGAGATGTGAAGGAAACAGTATAAAGCCCATAAATATCAAAGTCTGTGGACTGTACCTGACTGTACAAGGGCACAGAAGACTGAGCACAGATCTCAGATCAGGAAGGGATGTTACGTGAGCATTTCAGGGACTCAGTGTAGGTGGCAGGGACATAAAAAAGCAGCATTTCCATGGTTACAGGAATGTTGACAACCATGGTGACGAAGTCTTCATGAGGTTAAACTGTCAGTTTCTCAGTGCAAATCATTTTTTAGACATAGCGACTCACTGGGAGGTACAGAAACTCACCACCGCCAGTCACTGGATTATTATGTAGTCATCACCCACATGGGCAGGGCATTGTACATTCTGAGCCTGCGGTTGGCTCTGTATGGTGTCAGTGTGGGCCAGGACTACAGGGCTAACCAAGGAGGTTTATCAGGGTCTAACTGAACACTTCAAACCTCTGAACCCTCTCTCTCTTCTCTTTTTGCTGTTCCTGGTTTGTAACATAGATCAAAAATGGATATATTTCTTCATTTTCTGTAAAGGCTGTTAACAGTTGCATAGAATCATTTGTTGTAATACACTGTAAATGCTTGGATGATATTTTTGATTATAAAAAGATGTTTGAGTATATAAAAAATGTTTGAGTTTATTTTTGCATATATGATGCTCAGGGAGTCTGGTAGTAAAACATGTGTATATGTGTGATAGAGATTCTGCCAACCTGTACTATTAGTCCTGAAGAGATGCACACCAACACACCTACACAAGACAAATGGTCTCCTTCTAAGTTTGTGCCTATTCTTGCTTCAAGGGCATTGTTTTTTCTGATGTCTATCCTTTTGTTCTTACTGTAGCTGCACTCAAGGCTGATTTTAGAACCATACGTAAGGGCATTTGTGTCTCTGAAAAGCCAATTAAGCCTGGCTCTCTGCCTGGCTAAAGGCATAGCACAGCCACATCACACTTAACTGGGAAACACACCTAGGGGATCATGTTAATGATGTATAATTGGTGAGGCAGTTGCGGGGGGGGGGGCATGGTACATAAACAAAATGTTTGTGTGTGTGTTTGTGTACTACTTGCCTGGATCCATATATTAAGTGGTTATACAACACTCTACAGAGGGAAGTTTTCTTCTCCACCTTCGCCAGATAGAGAGCTCTTGCCGCCAGGACTGGAGGTTCCTCCCAAAAGCCCAGTCAAGCGTTCTTAATGCGCCTCCACTGGGCTGTTTGGCGGCGCGCTCTCTTCCCCTGTTGCTCTGGGAAACAAAGGTTTATTATTACACATGATTTGCTCTCATTGGCCTTCTCCGTCTCCTCCAGGCATTGCATTTGAAAAATTAGCGTTCATGCACTTCGGCATACTAGTCCTTTTACCTGAATTAATAATGGGGAATGAGTATGTTTTGCCTACAAGATCCTACAAGGCCTTTCTTCCGTATGCATCTATTCATTGTTAACTGCAATGGTTTGAATGGGAAGAAGGTTTCATAGATGAAATGTGAATTGTGGGAGTGGAGTTGTTTGCATGTTAAATACAGTACATAACCTCTAACCCACTTAGTTCGTAGGCTCTTGTCAAGCATGATTAGAAAAGAGTGAATGTTGCTGCTGTAATTCGTTGCATTATTTTTTATATGCAGCAATAGAGCAAAGATTAGTCCCTCTCTTCTAAGACATGTTACGGCATTTTGTTGATGATGATGGTTCTTATACTCTATACATTTCAGCTTCTGCTTGCTTGATGGTGCACTTGGGATTGTGAGAGATGCTGCCTGTGCAGAGTTGTGCATCACTACACTTCTTCTCCACGCTGTGAGACTTGATCTCAGCACAACATCCCTGATGGCAAACCCTAGCACACCTCACACCAGCCTCTCGTTTCTCACTCGTTAGGTTTCTCTCTTGCTCTCCCTGACACAAACAAAACACTAATATACTGCATTCCTCTCCTTCAGAAGCTGCTATCTGTCTAGCATTTCCTCCCAACTGAGTTGCTATTCCTACGCACTGATAGACTGAAGGCATTCGCAATTTCTCTTTCACAGCTGTTTGTGTGTGTGTGAGTGAGTGTGCGCACACAAACATGCTTGTGATGCTTCAGGTTCTCGGGCATTACACAAGGAGGTAAACACAGACTAATTAAATCCACCAGCAGTCCCTGGTGAATGTCAGTCTCTATTCACTGTTGTCTTCTCATCGCTGTGACACAGCAAGGAGCCTCCTCATTAATTCAATTCAAGGTGTACGCAAGCAAACGGTGTTCAAGGGTGTGATTTACCTCACCAGCAGTGACAGAGATGTAGGACAACTCCCAACTTGTGAAGTCTCTGTGAGAGATGTTTGAACATGTCCTTGGGCATCTGCTGATCTGAATACTGAGCCTGAATGTTAATTCAAGGGCATTAGTGTCATTCTTGAGGGATTTCTTTGAATGATTATCTAAATCCATTTATGCATACTCACATCACGTCTAAGATAGATATAATTGCATGCATGGAGATAACCAGGTTGTTTGGGGTGAAATCATGATGCTCAAAATACCTTTAATTACCTTTTCTTCTCATGTTGTTTCCTGGAGGCATCTTCATCTACTTAATTATGATTACAGCCTCCCTTGAGTGAGCAGGTGAGATGATTCTGTTTATGTATACAACACATGTGGTCGAAAATAAGATAAACAAATCACCTCTGATAGTGGATTAGAAGAACGCAGAGGGGTGTCACTTCTTTGCATGTCCACAACAGGTCTGCAGCTGACAAGACCGGCATATCACACAGCAGTGTGCTGCTGTTTTAGCTGTCACAAGATAAATCACTACATATCTAAATCTTATCCAGATGTATCACTGGATAAAGCTCCAACAGCCTGTTGACAGGAGGCCGTGAGTCAACAGCTCCTCCTATTGAGCACAACAGCAGCTACACCTCACACTATCATTCTTCAGCCAGTGGGCCAGCACCGGGGGTGATTTGCATTGACAGCGGGTGTATGGCCACAGCACCGGGGGCCATGTTCATGCAGATTTCTGTCTCAATAAAAGCTGCATGGTCCCTCGTTAATTTATGTATGCATAAAAGCTCCTAAAATTGACTTTATTTCCAGGGTGCCAGTGCTGCAGCGCAGCTCCTGAAACACTTGCCTGCAGGCACTTGGAATGACATCTTAGAACCCAAAACTATGGAATATTAGAGCTAGAACTAAAGAGATTTCTATTTCTTTGAGGATTATTAGTTTGGCAGGTAGCAAATCATGTTTTGTACAATGTTTTTTGTTTACTGCGTTTCGGTATTCTTGGAGAATTGCATGCACTTTTAGCCTGAATGAATGGCAAGTGTTGGAATAATTGCTTTACACTGTGGTCTCTGGGGTGTCTGGGCACAGGATATTAAGCTGCAGATTTCAGTGGAGTATGACACACAATGCATCTCATTGTTCCTACCCAATCTCTCTTTCTCTGTCTCTCTCCTTGCTTCCCTCTCCTTTACATAGATCATCATACAAAGAAGGAAAGAGTTGAAAGCACAGCAGTGAATGCCCATAAGGTATTTGCACCCCCTAAGCTAGTTCTACCACATCAAATACGCAGACCCTAAAGTTGAGAGGAAGGCTATGGAGAGGAAATGGTAGAAGAGAAGTCTCTCTCTGCACGTGTAAAATATATTCATGGCATTCTTCCAAAAAATCGTTTCCATTTAATACTGTTCACTGGTAAGAAAATGTCTTGACCACAGATCCTCCTGCGGTTGGGTCCAGCAGTGGTATTTCTGGCCCATTAGATGGTGAAAGCAGTGGGGCCTAATCAGTGTGTTTGATCTGAAATGCCAGCACCAAGCGGCTCATGCCAGGTTAGATGGGATTGTGAAACTCTCTCCTAATGAGCGATGGCCACTCTTCATGCTGTTATTAATCGAGTGACCTTAGACAAAGATGAAATGCTTTGCACTAACAGCAATTATCTGCACAGTGGAAACTTTTGTAAAAAAAAAGTTTATTTTTAGACATGAGTGAGTTTGTTGGCATGAATTCTTTGACATGTTCTCTGGCGTAGAATCTTTTGATTTAAAGTATTTATTACGTTTGGCATCAAAGCTGGCAAAGCAACCCCATGTGGTGTTTTCTGTTAAGTGACTGTAGGATTTTCAATAAGTTCTTGTTGAACTGCAAACACCCAAAGGCCTACAGGGATGCCGAGCACCTTAGGAGGTTGGCAGTGGTGTATGTGAGTACCCCTTGCTTGAGCCTTAAGGGACAGCACACTCATGCTGACCAAACTAAGTTTGTGTCCATGAAATAAATATGGGAGATAACAGAACTGGGCTATATACAGAAAATCCCCTATCATGGTTAGTCAGTTTTATGTTGCAATATTGATATTTATGATGGCGTAGTACATTTTCTAATAACTGAAAAGTGTTAAAATAAACAGTCTATACAGCTGAAAAGGTCAAATTAGTCTAAATGATTATTTACCTGAAGCCAGAATAGAAAAAGAAGATCTGACAATGGCTTGGTGACGAAGACTGCACTCTTTCTGGAGTTGCATCTTCAACTTAGGCTGGATGGAGGAGAATATCTGATGAGCTCACTGGACCTGGACCTTGAATCACGCTGAGGGGTTTGATCCGATGAACACAGGAGGTGGAGGGGAGCAGGTGAAGCTTGTCAACACAGCACTGAAATGACAGCTGAAAGCAGCTTAGAAAGGAATAGTTTTAGTCCTGACAGCCACACAATGACTGGTTACCAGATATCACACTGATACACATTGGTTGACGTACACAGCCACAATCAGCTGATTGAAATAAATGAATTGACAGTGTTGGAAATATGCATAAGCATAAGTATGGAATTTGAACATTGGCTTGTTTATTTCATACTACTAAAACCATTGTGCTTTCCAGTTGTGTTAAACATCTTGACAGTAAACAAATTACTTATCTAATATCTTCTTCAGTCAGGAACTGCTGGTTAACTACTGCATGAACAACCTCTTAGCTATTTCCTATACAGTAGGTTACCTATTGTATAACGTTTAGATATGTGTCACTTTGATGAAAGTATTGATTAATCTAAAAAGATTTGAGAGGATGTTTACAAATTCACATATTATGTTTCACTACAATTTATAAATAGGAGTGGACACACTGCGGCTACAATAAACCAGTATGTCAGGAATTCTAAAAGAAATTTACCACAATTAATTGCAACTATAGATTTTAATCATTTTAGGTAGCAAGGTCAACTACATTCACTTGTCAGTTTATTAGCTTCACTGAGCTAAAAATAATGCAGTCTAATACAGCAGTCCTGCAATACTTCCTGTTTTATTAAGGTTATAATGTTAAGTTATTATTGAAGTTGTTATAAAGTTGTTAGTTGAACTGTATATTTATTTTGGAAGATGTATTTGTGCTGCTGTTGAACTACATGGAGGCGTTTCTGTTAATTAGCCTACCATCTTTGGTATAAATGGGTGGGCAAATTAATAGAAACATCTGTCAGCATAACACAACACAGTTCAACAGTACCAGAAACTGCAGCCTCCAAAGTGATCATACCCAGTTGAATTGTTACCTTGCCATAACAATTACAGTAAAAACTGAGCATTATAATCTTCATGTAGGAGGATTATTGCAGGATTAATGTATAAGACTGCATTCGTTTTTTAGCTAGGTAATAAATTGGCACCTGAGTCTATAGGCCTCAAGCTTGTTAGTTGCATTTTAAAGCCAGAGTGCACAGATAGGTATGTTATTTTTATTGTTTATCATTGAAAGTACATAGATTCAACTTATCTGTAAACATATCGCTATTTATTATCAATTGCTTTATAGTTAAAATATTAAGATGTTATAGGAATGATTCATTACCTGCAATATACAAATCAGTTCTTTCTGTAAAGATTAGTTGTTAGTAAATATTTACACCCACTAACTAGACTTGTAGCTAACTGTAGCTAATTGAACTAACAAAACTAGCTAACGTTACCTTACATACTTACATACATGACCCGTTTGGAGAGAACAGTAAAATGAATAACATTAATATGGACTACGGACATACATCTCACCTGAAACTTAAATGAAACGAAAAAACCTCATACTACTAATATTACTTGCTAGTAGTTACGCATAACTTAAGAAGGACTTTGTTAGTGATGCAGTATCCGTTACCATGGTGACCTACTTCATTTAAAAAGGTATAACCTTCATTGTGTGAAATTCGAGTTAACCAAACCGCAAAGAAAGCAGCCAGTGCTGGACATGTAAGTAGGCAATTATTTGCTCACACGTTTGACATGGTCAAGATTATTATTATAATGGTGCCTTCAAGTTAAGTCAGTGTGTTTATGAGCAACAAAGACCCAATGATGGTATTAACAACTTGGTACGTAGAAAATTTCTTAAAGTTTGACTTATACTTAAAAACACCGGTATGATGTTACAGTGTACTATCTTTTCAATTAATAAAATATAGCACGAATGTGGTACAGACGTTCATGATTAACATACGACATGTAATGGCAAAGTTATCATCTAGCTAACTTGAAATAGCTTTAAAGGCGTTACATTTTCATTTTATTGTCTATTTTGTCCTTGGTTCTAGCACAACATTAACTAAAATGCAGGGAACACAAAATCTTTTACTATTAAAAAAACATAGCAGCAATGTCATGATTTAAACCATTTCAATGCCAGTCAGATTCTGTAATGGACTTCCACCTGTTGGAGATACACCCTATAACTTATCATATCAGTAATACCATTTTGAATCAAATGTTCAGATTAAAATCGTCTTTTGATGCAGTCTGAATTATTCTGTGGCCTGTGGCTCTGGTCATATTAATGATCATTTATTATAATTGCTAATGATAATTTATTTATTAGTTCCCAGAAAATATGAGGAGGCTTTTTAACTACAGTTACCCTGGATGAACTATGAAGCAGTGTGTCAGTGTCATTAAAACTGCATCAGTCTTCAGTTAATGTCTTTTGATTCCTTGCTGCACAGCTTGATCAAGATCCCAGGGATACATTCTAGCAAAATCAACACTGACAACCCCGGAGCTTTCACTCAATGCATGACTGACCCCTATTAAAGCTGATTGATTGTCAACTTTTGAGCTCTGTTCCCCAAGTTACTGTCAGGGATTTTGTAGTTCCTCCGGAGATGCAGCACCATCTCCAGCAGGAAGAATACACATATGTAGTTTCAGATCTCAAAACCACTGAGTGTGGTGATACATTGATTTCATGAGGCAGATAGCTGAGTAGAAGTTAGACACAGTTGCTCGGACACTTATAGTTTTTCATCCTGTGATGTGAAACTTTAGTAAGTTAAAAAGCACTTATTCTAAGTAGTAATGAAACAATTCATTGGCAAAATTAATCATCAACCATTTTAATGATGCCAAAAATTAATTGCTTCTATCTTCTCAAACATGAATATTTGATGGTTTTCTAGGTCTCGTGTGATAGAAAAATTTCTATCTGTAGGTTTTGAACTTTTGGTCAGAAAAAACAAGTTTATGTATGTCAGCTTGGGCTCCATTTTTTTTATGTTTTTACAATTTTCTGACATTTTATAAACAAAGCAATTCATTGATCAGTTGAGAAATCATCATTAGTTGCAACCCTAATTGGAAGTTAATAACACCTGCTTTAGACATTCATCAAGTGCTTCAGTCTGAATTTATGTGTCCTCCCCATCACATAGATTAAAATTGTGGAGTTCCACATTCAGATATATGATTTCCTGCATGATTAATGCCAAGTGTCTCCACCTTTGCAATACCAAGTCTGCTATTTGCTAATTTCCTTGCATACCCAAACCCTGCAGAATTGGCACCATTCCCCTCTGTTGGATTATAAAAATATTTAAAAAAAAAATAAAATAAATAACAAGAAACCTGCACTCTAATAAATGCCAAGAAATTAGATTGTGCAATTCTACTGGCTGATGTATGAATATTAATGGCATTTGACAACCCTCCACAAAAAAACAAACAAGCTGTGCTCAGCATTTGAACATTTGAGGTATCATCAAGGGAGAATGATTTTGCAAAGAACAGTGAGCTTTCCTTTGAAATGCTGTGAACAAATAGCTATTGGCAATGTACTTTGCATATTTCACTGTTGGCCGATGTATTTTTCTTATTCCTGTGGATAACTGGTCAAATGTAGACAATGTAATGTCATGGGAAGACATTTCCAGTGCAGGTACACAAGCGTTTAATGTAGGAGTCCCAGTCTCTCAGAGACTGATTAGGGTCCTTTTTGTAGGCCTGCCATTTTGCACCTATATTCAACAATCACTCTCATAGTAGAGGCAAAGAAACCAATTTATTTCGGACAGTAGCCTCAATAGGCCGTAAATAATGGAAATGTCTCCCCTACAGCAAAGTTTGCAGCATGTTGAGGGACCATTTGAAGATATTATGTCAGGACTGTGCAAAGGTGAACACTGAAAAATTCCAAATGTAGCTGTAAAAGCACCATGTCATAAGCTCAAGTCATCTTTGTGTAAATTTCAGGTGTCTGGAGCTTTAGATTGAGGAATCATTTGAACCATAGATACACTCATACACTTACTCAGAACATGTATATCAATGACACTACAGCACTTTTTAAAATCATGTAACGTAACACTGGTAGAAAAGAAAAAGTTGTGTGATCACACTGTGCTCCAGACTCCACCATGGCTTGGCAGTTATCATAGATGTCTCAGGAGATTCAGAGCAGTGATTGCAGAAGTTCAGCAAATTTCCCAGCTCAGTAAAGTGAATGCCTGTCAATGATTTTCTACACAATTTCATGTATTGCTTTTTTCTGTCTGTCAGCAGCGCAGAGGAGGCTGCCAGTGAGATTGCATCATTGTATTAAGTCATACAGATACTGCAAGAAAAGTAGAGGCACAGGCTGAAAATGTTGAAATTCTCTTTATATTTGCTGACAGCACAACAATTATGGAGAAACTGATGGATATAACTTAATTAGTCTCTTGTCTCTCTAATCAAATCTTAAAGTCCTATGAATTCTTTATGGTGTAAACCTCTGAACAAAAGAGGCATGCTTTTTCCAAGCAGCATGCATTAGTGTTTGTTTGGCTTATCAAATGGAATTTTCTTCAGTTTGATTTCATTAGAGACACTCTTAGGTACCTCATTGATGTAGGTAGACATATTGTAGGCCTCAGCATGAGTCAAGTCCCATCAAACTTTCTTCAGGTTTGTGCATGACAAATAGGTTTTCAACATGTAGAGTTTAGCAAAATGTTCAAGGACATATTATTATTAAACACCGAAATACAGCTGAACTGCAAACATGGCATTTAATATGACATGACATTTAATTATGCTGTTCACAGTGGATGTTACACTTCCTGAGGAAGTGTTATTTGCTAAGTGACGTCAACAGCAGGAGATCCAAACTAAACTACAAGCTGTTGATATGAATCAGAGTTTCAGGTGTTTTTTCATTGTGTGAATTTGGAGCATGTACATGGGTAAATGTAATTATTGACTTCATCCTCTTCAGAGGTGATGCAGTATTCATTCCTTGGGTAGACAGTGCTCTCAGTAGTAGATGGAATGGGGTCCTCTTTATGTATTTTTCTTTGTGTGTTTTACAATTTTCAATTAGTTCTTTGTTTGAGGAAATGCAGGCAGTCATTTTGAGATCTAGGCAGCAGTCCTTTCAGCACCACCATCAGTCAAAAGTTCAAGCAACACTTTGGCCTCTAACTGTCCCCTTCACCAAGTTCCTTTTTTTCTCAAGTTTAATTTGGCAAATCAGTGTGAAAATAATTTTTATCAGTTTCAAAGCCTTTTTTATTTTTCAACAAAGTGAAATCAATCACCCAAATAAAAAGCATGTGTTGGCTTATCCCAATGAGAGTAGTTTGGCACTAAAGATGGACAAAAGGAATGAGCGAGCATATTTATCTGCGTTGTTTCGGCTTGGATCTTGATTCTGCTCAGGCTATCACTGCACCTGTTACCACACCTGAAACAAAACCTTTTAATGTTGATTGAAGACCAATTTAACTTCTTGAAACCTTTTTTGCCACGAATAACCAGTCTAAGAAATTCAAAGGCACAATTTGGGCAGATTAAACAATTTCCCAAGAGCCACCATTATTCCTCATTACTTAGTACTTTTTTATATTTTGGTCAAAATCTAATTAAGTGGTTATTTATGCTCCATAGCTTGGTAAATATAACTTAAGTTATGGGATATAGATTTAGTGAAAATGTAAAAATGTTGTTTGTAGACACTAACATATTCTCCACCAAGGTCTGCAATAAAACAATGACATAGTGGACAGAATTTACATGTTTAATTCCCATTTATCCTATTTTCAACACACAACATTCAGAGCCAGCATATTGATCTTGATGTTATTTAGAGCACAGACACGATTATCCCCGGATGACATGCCCAAATCCATAGAACATCGATCCTAAATAGCAAAATATAACATTTATAAGTGTTTTAAAATGCTTTGCAAATTTCTCATAGCAGTGAGAGTGTAGCTAAAACATTCCTGTAGTTGAGGATCATCAACATAATTTTTTGCAGACCATGTAAGGTTGCAGCAAAAGCAGACGCCCATATGTCCACAATACTTTAAAAATTGCTGTGTGCAGACAAGCCTGATTTACCTGTATGCTGACCTACTTTTGCTTGCCGCTGAGTTCCAGCTGTATTGTTGTTCTGGATTTTCTTTATGCTGTTGTTTGTGTATTTTCAAAATTTATAAATTGCCATTGCTTAACTGCTTTGGCCCATTAGGAGGTCTCAGTGTAGCTGTCATTTGTATAGCCAGCTGGGTTTAAGGTCTTTATCATTTACATGAGGACAACTTCAAGACACTGTAGAGAGGGTTTACTATTTGTCTGGCAGATATTGCTTCAGTCTGACTCAACTGTGCTCCTGTTAACCGAGTAAACAAAGCATAGTTAGGATGTTGAAACTCTTCCAGCCAGTGACAGCATTTTTATTAGCACCAGCAGCACAGCTTGATAATTGCAGGCTATCACAACATCTGAAGCCGGTCTGTCTGCTGTCTGTCTCTGTTTCTATTTCTTTTTGTTTCTTTCTGTTTGTAATGTTTTGAATCCTTGTACCCCGTAGGATACAGGTGACATATTAACACTTGAAATTAATGAAAAATTATTGTTTCAAAATGTGTTCCATTAAATGTAAACATGAGTGCGGTGGGTGAGAGGGAGAGAGAGTTTCTTCACTGGTGTGGGTAGGGGGCACAGAAGTACTTATGATTTGACAGATATGCACAATGCAGGTCACCTATGAAAGTAAATATGTAGCTTGTAGAATACAATAGGAGAACTTGTTGATATGAATTTGTATGTTGAAATTTTCACTCAACAAAATATTCACACAACTGTATTTTGAATACAATATTCACTGATGTGTAGATTGATATTTACATAAATAAAATGACAGCTGCAAGCTACAACTCCCACAACTCTGTGCAACATCTCAAATTGGTCACTGCAAGTTGACAAATGTGCTCTTTCGCATCACAAAGTAATGTGCGCCTTGATTTTTGCAATACTTCTTGCGATAAATGTGTTGCAAAACATGCACTCGTAGCTGCGGAAGTGACAGCAGAAGGGCAAGCTATCACATCAAGTGTTGCAAAAGTCAAGAAAGCACATTTGTGAACTTTCAAACTTGCAGTGAACGATTCGAGAGATTGTAATAACAGAGTTGTGGTTGCACTGGAAAACGGAAAAATAAATGGAAAAGGAAAATAAATGTTGGATTACGTGTTTGCACCTGTCGTTGTGTTTTATGTAAATATTAATGTACACATTTGTGAATATTTTTCTGTGATGTAATATTTTCTGAGTGAAAATTTTGACATACATGTTCACATTTTTTCTACAAGCTCTTTTTTTCTGTGCCTTCAAATTTAACTTCCATGTGTGTGAAGGGAAAATTTAAACAGATTTTTGTTGTACAAATTTTCACATTGAATTTCACAAGCTCTTTTGCAGCATATTTACCCTCATAGCTACCTGACTTGTAATGGAATAGACTGGCATGTGCATGGATTGGTGCCAAGTGTAGGCTTATAACAAATACAAACACACCCACACTCAGTCGCAAACACCTCCATTTTAATTCCTGTAATGTTCTGAATTATACAGTAAACATCACATTTATATACTGTTTATTTAGACAAATATACGGTAGTTCGGTAATAATTGAGACCCATAATTGCCACTGATATGAAAGATTATAAAATCAATGAATTCATAATGATAAAAAGCATGTTGCACATTCAGAACTCATGGGCATAACCTAACACACACTTATATGCAGTCCTTTTTCCTTTGCCCTGTAACCATGATGCCCTGTCTGCTACAATCAGAAACAAGCAGTGGTGCAAGAAGTTGTCAGATCCTTTGCTTTAAATGTATGAATACTAATACACTACTTATTTAGATTAACTAAAGCTCTGAAATAAATGTAATTCAGTAAAAAGTATAACTTTTCCCTCTGAAATGTAGTTAACTATAAGAGTGGCATGAAAAAATAGATTGTCAAGTAAAGCACAATTAAACTCCAACGTGTACTTAAGTAACCTACAGTACATGAGGGAATGTACTTGGTAACTTTCCATCTGTGAAACAAGTTATTTTGCTTTAGTAAAAACCCTACCACGTCCATTGTTGTGGGGTTGCTACAACAACAACAACAAAAACAACAACAACAATAATAATAATAATAATAAACAAATGTGGGTTATATTCCAGTCTCTACAGACACACAAACAGACTTATATACAGAAAAACATATCCATTATTTAATTTCTAGCAGGTTAGATAACTGTCATTTCTCAGGTCTCCCCCCAAGCTGCTGCTAGAATCTGAGTGGATGAATAAAGTTTCATCTTATCTTAACAAAGACCAAGAAAATTGAACGCATCACACCATCTCTCAGGCCTCTGCACTCGCTTCCAACGCGTCAGAAAATAGAATTTAAAGTACTGCTGCTTGTCTCTAAATCTCTCAGTGACTTAGGACCAAAACACATCTTTTTTTTTTTTTACTATCGACCCTCTCCACCTTTCAGGTTATCAGGTGGAGGGGCTGCTAACTGTGCAAACTACAGAGTGCAAACTAAACATGGAGAAGTAGCATTTAGGTACTGCGTGGAAGAAAACGTCCAAAGGATGATTAGCCTTGAACTTGACCACTTTTAAATTCAGGTCTGCCTTTGAATGAAGCTTAAATACTCATAATGAATACTTTTTGCTCTCATTTCCTGTAATTATATCTCTTCTTTCTTTCTCCACTTTGCACTTTAATGTTTTTATTCTGTTCTTTCCTTTTTTTATATTTCAATGCATTATGTCAAGCCTTGAATAGTCCTTGGATTGTGCTTTAGAATTAAACTTGCTTTGCGTTGCTTTCCCTTACATATGCCTACAGCAGTTGTGTCATGCACCAGAGCACTTGAATGTACATGTACACATACTGAGTACATGCGGACAGAGAAAACATGTTTTAGTAGAAAACAAACCAGTTTCCTACATGTTAAATCATGTCAAAGCTCAAAACGGGTGGCCAATCAGATTTACCGCCACCCCTTCCTTGTTTCGAGCGTTTACTTCCTCGTCATTATTCCCGTTACCATGGTGCTTATTCGAGGGAGCTGCTGCGGTGACTATGCAGCACCGTCACTGGTTGGCGGAGCCGTTATGATGTCAGAGTGACAGCGGGAATTCCTCTCCCTGTAGGGCTCCGTGTGACGATGAACGGGAGTTTCAGACGGTGCTGGGGGGGAGGCAGCACGCACTGAATACACGTGAGCCGCTTCCTGCCTGTGTTTTCATCTGAGCCCCGCTACGCCGCGGAAGAAGAGTCTGTCTGCGTGGTTGTGGAAGAGAAGTTCAGGTTTAATGACAAAACTTATAAAAGAGACACCATGGTCAGCTACATCTTTACCAGCACTTCCTGCTCATAAATACAAGACCTGAGATCTGTACTGCTACCAAGGTGATCCGAACAGGGCCGGCTTGAATGTAAGTGTATTGTCAATGAAAGCTTCACTCAGCTAATATCAGTGATTTTAGCTATTACTAATACGACACGCCACTACAACACAGTCGCTGCTGGTAGTAATTGTAGTAGCTCAGTGTACAATTGTTTAAGTGAACTAACCAGGCAATAGTTTGTAATAGTTTGAAGTTTTGGGCAAAAGGTGGTAGCCTATTTGTCACTTAAAGTGATAAACATGTAAGACAGAAGTGGTGGGAAATAAATTAGTAAATATCTTAAGTTCAGTGACCTTCACAAAACTGGTCTGCTTACAGAGGCAGTATTAATTCTCTTTTTTAGAAACACATGTCAGATAACATGTCAGGGTCAGCTGTACCTTTGACATTGCATTTGCTAATGTGCTCATCATTCTTTGTGTACCATCACTGTACTTATTAACTTTTTATGGCCTCATTTTCAGTTTTGCTTTCTTGTGTCTCTGTGCTGTATCAGTTGGTGGATCAGCTTTTTTCTGTGAGTCTACAACAAACACAAACAGTGACCTGCTGTTAGTTTTCTGTTTGTGTGTGTCAAGTGCAAACCTAACTAACAGGTTAAGTTACAATTGTAGGTATCTATGTTTAGTTTGATTTATTTGATTTAGTTCCTGGAGATTCACACACAGCACAGGGATACAAAGTTCATGACTGTCATGAATGGCGAGCGGCCCTTCTATAAAGAAAGATCTGTAAAGTTCACAGCCATATGACAAACTTCACGTGATATAGGGACTGAGAACCGCAGAGGGAAACACAAAACATCTTTTCATGTTTTTTCTCAACCCCAGTTTAGTTCGCATTGCACTTTTACATTGACAGTGACTACTTGTTTCTCACATTCTCTTATGTGACTGTTCATGCACCCACTGGGCCATTTGTATTGAATCTCATCATTGACCGCTTCCATGGGCGCTCAATCTACACCCCAAACCGAGTTGGGTTGACCTTGTAATGGAGCTTTGCTATTGAAGGGATCAGTGACAGTGTACGGACATACTGTCAGCTCAGATGTCTGCTCCCAAGCTCCTGGGGCTGCTGGCAGGTCGTCTTTAAATAGATAAGCACTTTAGTTGTATGCCAGAGAGGGGCTGTGACCTGTGAGCAAGGTGATTTCTCAAATCTATCTGCGTCTCAGAGGGTGATTCAGCAAAAGACTGCTCCTCTATAATAGTTCTCTGGGTTAGAGGACGACTGAGCAGGCAGATTACAGTGTTTTATTCATGTGCTTCCCACTGAGAGGTTAGCATAAATGTCAGGTTGGGAGTATTTTTTTAGACAAAAATAAACTATTATCACACCATTCTAACAGATTGTTACCACTGTGTGAAGATGTTGTTCGGTGTTTTCAATAGAGCTGAAGTGATTAGTGATCAGTCATGATTTAGTCAATCAACAAAAAAAAGAATTGGCAACAATTATGTATTTTTCAAGCAAAAATGTAAACGTTCCTGCTGCTGAAATGTGAAGATTTGCTTGTCTATTATAAAAGTAAAATGAAAATCTTTGGGTTTTGGAGCATTGGTTGGACAAAATGAGCAATTTGAAGGTCAGATCTCTGATGTAATCAGATGTAATCAGATCTCAGAGCTCTTTAATAAGCTAATAACAGGCCGATATTTCATTGTTGTTAAAAACTAGACATGACTGAGGTAGGGGGGATTTGTCTGTAGCGGCATTACAAAGTACCAATGGGTAAATATCTGTAGTTGTTTTCAGGCTGTTATCATGTATCATAAATGTGTTTTTGATTAATGTGGCTTTGCTCTTCTCTACCCAGAGGGTCTGCCATGTTCCCTGATGCCCTCGAAGCAGCCGGGCGGGTGGAGGGCCTGCCACTATCCTCCCCACAACCGTCACCAGAGCTGGAGGAAGAGGAATCAGAGGCATCGGTGGAGAGGGGGCCAAAGAGACGAGGACGCTACCGCAAAAGCCTGCAGCTTTTAAAGCCCTTCAGGATAACTCACAAGTAAACAAAATTGTATTTAAGTTCATGTGGTGTCTCTATGACTGTAAACCATATAAAGGCAGACATAAGAACAGACAGACAGTTTTAGGCTGGCACCTTGACAGACAGATACACATTTAAAGACACACATAGACACAAAAAGTTCACATTTGTTGTGTTTGCTGCCTGCCTCATGAGCTGACTGTTAGGGAGTAGCAGGAGGCCATGATAAGGGATGGGAACTTATCCCCAGCGACAGACAGCACCGTGTTTGAACATATGCTGGCTGATAAACTACCCCTGAACTTTTTTTTTTTTTTTTTTTGCTGCTCTCTCAGATTTCTGTGAAGAGCGTGCAAATTACTGTTCAAATACTGCAGGCATGATTCACCTTTCGTCGACTCTGGCGAGCAAAGGCGCCGCTTCTCTCTCAGTGGCCGATGTGGGCCTGCTCCCCCAACATAGCACCTCTGTGTGCCTGCACTTTTAGACATCTCACTCATTTCCACGTCTTCTTCTCTATTCCAGGCACCAGCACCCAGTCGATAATGCTGGCCTCTTCTCATTTATGACTCTGCACTGGCTCTCCCCACTGGCACTGAAGGCTTACAAGGCGTCCAGCTTGTCTATAGATGATGTGTGGGGACTGTCTTGCCACGAAGCCTCTGAAATCAACTGCCAAAGGTGAGGTAACCGTGGCACTGCTGAGGTTTGCTTGATAAAAGTGACCTGCAGTGTTAAGAAAAGTCTATTTGATGCTGACACTCAGGATTCCTAGAAAACTATAGTTTAGGTGAGACATGACATGAAAAGGGTTTGTCTGAATGTGAGGTTGTACCACATAGGGGGTAATTTGTGAGTGGTTAGATTTGGGTTTTTTTTCATAATGTGTTTGACACATCGGATGCAACCATCATGGAGACTAAAAGGTATTTTTGTGAGTGGGTCCTCAAGGCTACAATATGCTGTAGTGCCCCTATTGATCCCACATACCGCATTTTGTGCATTGTCTACCCTGTTGCCACCAAGTTCCCATTAAAGGTTCATTCTGGTGATGCTCCATATTTTCTTATATTGTCAACAAATCCCATGTAAAGACCAAAACCAACAATGATTTGATTCCAATTACAACTATTGCTCTGTGCCTCGGAGCTCCATCGTTGTCCAAAAATCTATTAAAAACACATCAGTAAGCCTCACTGTCGCCCTGGCTGACACATTCCTTCATTCTGCACTGTAGCTTATTTTGGGTTGATCCCATGTACAGCATACGGCTGTCATACATCACACATATCAAATCAGTAAACAGTAAAAGTGCACTGTTTACTCTTGTTTGAGTAATGTTTGCTGAAAGCTGCAGGGCCCAGCTGTTTTTAGAAAATGACTTATTATTAGCGGGGCAGTGGGCATGAGGCTGAGAACCACAGACAGAAGTCAAGAGATGAGAGATGGACTCATGTTGGTTTTGGTCTTTCTGTGAAATATGTTGACATGCACAGACTGCTCATGGCATCTTCATTTAGATGTTCAGACACCTGGAGATCAGCTAGCACTCATTTGCTGGAATACTACCTTGTCCTAGGGTTTCTGTTTGTCACTTTGTTTGCATCAACTCAATTGAACTCAACTTTTTATTTAGGATTAGTACAATGTAAGATAAATGAATAAAAACAAGATTTTAGCACATGATACCTCTAAAACACAGGGTCTCAAGATTAGCTGACAACCGCAGGACCTGATCTAGTTGATATTGTCCAAAAGTAGTGCAAATTTAGAAAATATCACATTACTTACATGTAGTGAACCTGGGACTTCTTTGGGCCCTGCGCAGTTGCCTGCATTGGCTGGTTGGTAAATTGGCGATACAGAGAAAGGTGAAAAAGTTATGTTTCAAGTACCCAGTGGAGCCTGGTTGTATCAGGGCATACTCATGTGAACTGATCTACGCAATGTGACTTCGCTCTCACACGGTAGGGTGCCTGAGATTGTTTTCCTTTTCCAAACAAATATTGAGAAACCCTTCCCTGCTCTTTATGTGAACAAGATGAATGTGGTGATAAACCTGGTCAAACACACCAGACAGCAACAGGAACAACAGGTTTGAACTCCAAGGTTGCATTCACAGTATATCCAGAATGATAATTACCAATGATGAGCATGCGATTCCCTTCCACGTAAACAACTGTTTAGGATTGTGTATGTTTGTACATGTGTTCAGGCTTTGCAGTGAGACTTAACTAATGAACGTTCAGTCTTTCGACCAACGTAGGAACATTGTGGCGGGATGGGAGGCTGCTAAGAATAGCAGGGATTAGAGATTACAGCGACAGTTAGTGCCTGACTTGGGTGGTTATGTCATTAACTCCTCTACCTGCGATGCACTGTGTCTCCCTGTCACATTCATTAGCTGTCACTGACTGGAGCACAGCTGGAGCAGACCATGAGATAAGAGTCACTGTTTGCCTGCCAAACCACGGCTTGAGAAATACGTTGTAGTAACGTACTAATTCTATGAATGAACAATAAGCTTATTAGGGGGCATTTAGTGGGGGCATTTAGTGTTAACTGAAACTGAAAAGAAAACCGGTGCTTTTCCCATTACTCACATACTGCCAAGTCATGGGGCCATTACTCAGCAATATAGAAGGGGAGACTATTTGAGGAAATTTGCTCTTGTGTCTGGTGACAACTGTGTGGGTTGTAAATAACTTGTTCTGTTTAAAGGCTGTGGCTCCGGGCTTACGGGTTAGTGTTTCTGCCGCTTTGTGTGTGTATAAGAGCACATAGAAGTGAAGGAGCAAAGGAGCACAGAGCTATCACATTGGCGTGGCTGGGAGATGGTATGCATGAGGGCTTTATTTTGTGTTTACATAGCAAGAACAGTTATGCAACCCTGATGCAAAGCAAAGATGGTGGCGAGAGGGGGAATGGGAAGAGCAC
The DNA here is from genome assembly GCF_002814215.2 of Seriola lalandi dorsalis. NCBI lineage: Eukaryota > Metazoa > Chordata > Actinopteri > Carangiformes > Carangidae > Seriola > Seriola lalandi. Next base: position 4,416,067 of record NW_019525660.1, on the reverse strand, counting down.
CCTGGGAGAGTTAACACTTGTTGGTGCTCAGTGAGGTGCGAACCTTGAACGCAGTGTCCTGGCCAACGCGCTCTTGGAACATCAGCTTCGCTTGCCATCTGGCAAACTGAGCCGATGGCTGTTAGGAGCATTTCAGTCATGTTTAAAAGCACATCACTCCTCCTTTGGATCCCACGCTGTTGCCCTGGTGTTCTCATTTCCATTAGGTTTGCTATTGTATGAGTTTTGAATCTTATTGTTATTTTCCATTTGATTTATGCATAGTTAATTACATGTCCTCTTTTCTTCCCTTTGGAACTTATGTACATGATAAACACATATAAAGACACATAGTGTACTAATATTAACCTTTATTTAGGTACAAGTTAATGTATATTTTTGCTGTTCTTTCAGTGCATTGTCCACTTTTCCTTGCTTTGTCCATTGATTGGATTAATGTTATTCACATAGAAGTTGACTTGCCACTGACTCAAGCTGTGCTCTATCCAGCTATTGGGGTGCAGTTAATTGTAATTTCTTAGATTCAACGCCATCTGACTTCAAGTAGTAATTACCAGGCTGTGTGAGAGGCTAATTGGTTTAATGTTCTTTCTATCTCTGATACGTTTTTAATAAAGTCATTAGGACGTAAATTACTTTCTGCAGCTGCTATGCTGCTGCTTTATTGCGTCATTAGCCATGATGCATTTGGCCAACAAGATATTTTACCCTCTTCAATGGGCATTATGCAGCGATAAAAGTGCATTAACACATCTTTAACATATTTGGTATAACCTTTCTCAGTCTAATTATGTGATGCATCATACATGGTATATTGTAGGTCACCTTTACATTATTATCATTCCAGCTGCTTTCAATTTATTTTGTAGTTTCAACTGCAATGATTGCCTGACAGACTGTTTATATCCCCCACTGTGCTTTCGGACAGTCTGATTAATTGGAAGTGCACCTTTACTTTTTTTATTCAACTTATTTTTAGGAAAAATAACATTACCGGGAGAGTTTCCTTTTCACTTAAGATTATTGCGCCGTTAAAAAATGCCAATTTTTACATACTATTTTTTGGTACTATAATAGCACTGAGCATAGCACTCATGCATGAAAAAGTGAGAAAATTAGTTTGACCAAATGTTCTTGACTTAAGTTCACTAATGGGTTTGGTTGAGTTATGTCATTCTGAGCTCATGGTTTCTCGTTCCAGGCTCGAATTTTTGTGGCACGACGAGCTAAAAAGACGAGGGCGAGAGGGGGCATCCCTGACAAGAGTCTTCTGGAGGTTCTGCCAAACTCGCATGCTGGTGGCCATCTTTTCCCTCCTCCTCACAATGGTGGCAGGCTTCGTTGGGCCCGTGAGTACTGTCCAAATCCTTCTTTGCCTTTATATTCCGCTGATTCGGCTAATATGCCTTTCAGCATGGTCGCTGGCTTGCAGTCCCAAGTCCCGGTGTATTTTCTGAAAATCACTTTATCCCGTTTCACGCTGGTCTGGAAATTGAAATGAAAACATACTGGGAGATTACAAAGCCTCAGATAGTGAAACCCGTATTAATACCATAGATTAGCTGGTTTGTACCCAGTCATGCTTTGGTCCAGAAATTTTTTTTCTTATCTGCCACACTTTTGGCTTTAGACGTCCCTCCAAAACATGCTCAGAGATTAACATCAACAAAGCGCAGATATTGTTAAACATTCCTTATCATGATTTTTAAGTAATTACCATAAAGGGTAATTAATCTTGGAGTTCTCAGTTTCTTAGTCGACCCCATTGTTCCACATGGTGTAAGCTGTTTATTTTGGTGTCGTGTTATGTGTACACTATGTGCCTGCTACTACCCACAACTAATAGCATTAACCGGATTTAACTCTTACACAATGACGCATTTGTCTCACATTCCTGTCTGATTTATTGACTACACTTGCTGACAAAGCAGTGTTGTAGATATTCTCTCTTCAGTTGATCCGTTTACAGTCTTATTTAAGTCATGACAGAATATTCTTGATCTTTTTTTTGTCATCTCAATCAGGCCTTTAAATTACTGTCTGTCTGAGCAACCATTCTTTCCATTTTTTATGCTTATTTTACTCACATGGTCTCTGATATTAGATTAGATTATATTAGATTAATTTTATTAATCCCACAACTGGGAAATTCATTTACCACAGCAGAAAAATAAACATCTATAGAATAAACATCTATGGAAACATACATCAAAAATACACCAAATATACACTAATAAATACAATATACACAAGATATGTACATGAAAAAGTTCAAGTTTGCACATGGTCAGGAAGAGCAGGAGTTGTGGAGTCTGACAGCTGCTGGAATGAAGGACCTGCGGAACCTCTCTTTCTTACAGCGAGGATGTAAAAGTTGATATAAAGTGTTATCTTCCATCCTCTCCCTCTCATCCTTTTGTTCTCATTTATCTGCTCCCTGCCCTGCTTATCTCTGTCTATGGCATTTCCTCAATTGTACCCTCTTTTTCATCTCCTTGTTTTTATCCTTTTTCTTCTGTCCCATTTTTATCTCTTCCATGTTCCTGATTTTTGTCTGTGTTATTTTATGCTCATATTTGTTCTGTTACTATTTCTGTTTCTGTTTCCTTTACCCACTTTGTACCTTTCCTAACCTTTTGTTCCCAGGCGCTACTAGTTCGAGCTCTGCTGGAGTATTCCCAGAGTGTAGAGACCTGCGTGCCGTACGGCCTATCTCTGGTGGCTGGGATCTTCCTCATGGAACTCATTCGCTCCTGGTCTCTGGCGCTCATGTGGGCCGTCAACTACCGCACTGCAGCACGCCTCCGTGGGGCAGCTCTTACTTTTGCCTTCCACAAAATCCTCCGCCTGCGCAGCACCAAAGACATCGGGCCAGGCGTGGTAGGTGGCATAACCCTGGAGGGGACTCATCTCCAAATTAACTAAATCATCCCTCACTGCAGGGCACCACATGCAGATGATTGAGATGGATTTAATTTCTGCTCTTACAACATTCCTGCTTAGATCTCAATAAATCCCACAGCCTGAGGGAGGGGAGGCCGTCTAAGATTAGTCATTACACAGCTTAAGAGGAATCATTGTCCAACAAGTAAACGTAGGAATAAGGGCAAAACTATTTGTAAAAACTGCTTTTATAGTCTTATTGGCAAGGTTGCAGTATGAGAAGGTTTAGCTCATTGAAGACTTTTAATAGTTTGTAATATATATCACTGTCTCTCTACCTAGTTGATCAACATCTGCTCCAGTGACGGCCAGCGCCTGTATGAAGCTGTGTCAGTGGGCTGCCTCCTGGCCGGTGGGCCCATAGTGGGAATACTGGGTCTGTCCTACACTGCAATTTTCCTGGGCCCTACTGCTCTGGTGGGGTCGGCCATTTTCATCATCTTCTATCCTACCATGGTACGACTTCAGCTAGAACATCTGAGACTGAGAGACAACGGATGAAAATCCCAGTCTGTTCGAGGCTGGAGGCTTTTGTCGAATGCCATCATCATCATGCCAGTACAGACAGCATGAGATGACATACAGCATACATTTATTACAGGCACAGAAGTTATAATAAATTGATAACACCACACACACACGCACACACACACACACACACACACACACACACACACACACACACACAAACAACAGTGTCAGTGTGTTGTTAACAACAGAGCAGTTTCATTGTAGATGTTTATACAAATTTACACCAAGTAACAATCACACTCAATATAGCAGTGACCTGCTATCTCATTATAGAAATTTTACCAAAGGGTAATGACTAGATACATGGCTTTCTTGTCTACCCATCAGTTCCTGAGCTAGAACTTTTAATAATGTGATTAGTAGAAGACACAGGTACTCATCACTTTAAAATCATTAATTGAGGCTGTTGTAGAACTCATCGAGCACTTTTTAAAAGCATCATAACTCGTTGGCTATCAATCTCCTGTCAACTTTGTAGCTGTTATTTCCAAATTACACTCATTCTAAGCTGAAGCCTGACAGCCGGAGACCCTGGTATTGATGTGAAAAGCATTTATCACTCTAGTCCCCCGGGCAGGTCTGCACAGCTAATGTGATTGTGTCTGCTTTCATTTCCTCCCCTGCCACTTATTTTCTCTTGTCATCATTTCCTTTATTCCTGTCTGGACAGATGCTTGCATCGAGGCTGACGGCGTATTTCCGTAAGAAGTGTGTGGCGGTGACTGACCGGCGTGTGAGACTGATGAACGAGATCTTGGGCTGCATAAAGTTCATCAAGATGTATTGTTGGGAAGATGCCTTTGCACAGAATATTCACAGTGAGTGGCTGTCATGTTGCCCAATGACTCAGCGATATCCTGATACACTGCTCATTTCCTGTTTGTGGTCAGGACCAGATATTTTTTAGAAATGCAAACTTCATGCTGTTTAGTGCTTTTATTAGGCTTTTTATTCCCAACTCACTCTGAATAAAAGGTCACCTCATTTGAACACCTGTCGTAGTCACAAATTAGTGACTAAATAGTCAGTTAATCACCTGAAATTAGACTTATCCTCTTAGTGAACTGGCAAGATAACCCTGACCCTAAATCCATTTTCATTAGGTTGCTCTTTTTAAGTCTTCCCCTGTGCCATCATCTATAATCAAGGCCAGTTTGAATCCCTTGGCTTCAAGGTTAATTTGCAAGGTGTCTGGGGCCTTATGATATCTTGAATGACTGTCAAGGCAGCTCTACTCATCCATGAATTAGCGATGGCCTTTTCTCATGAGGCCCTTGCTGTAGGTTGTGGATAAGGATCATTTTCCCCTTTTAATCATGCTCCAAATTAGCCAGGTGGGGCTCGTTTTCGCTGCCGTCCTGTGATTACTTATTATAATGATAATTAATTGGCATTCAACTGAATGGCCAATGAGTCTAAAGAGTTACAATGTCATTCCCTTCACTTACTATTGTTGTTAAATGGATGATCACAGCGTTTTTGTCTGGAGCGTGTGACTTTTGCTTTATAATCCACGCAGAAACACACATAGCATCCAAAGGGAATCCCATGGGAAATAACATGTACCAGGAGGAGGGAGCTCTTATATTTCACACACACACACAGAGTGCTGCTGGGGCTGAATTAAAGATGCTTTTTGTTCCAGTGTTTGCACCCAGTGAAGTAGGTTAACAAAGCAGCTAGCGTGTGCATTTGTGAGATACAAACATGAAGGGGGGGGGGGGCAGGATTTGGGCATTAGACTTGGACAGTTATCAAGGTTCAGCAGGTTTTGAAGCCCCTTTCATACCATGTATGGATGTGAGGCCCTTCTCCTCCCTCTTGTATCTATTTCTGTCTACTCGCTCTATGTTGGTTAGGGACTCTTATGGTGTTGTTGACTGAATGTTCACTGAAGAACCTTTTGGGAGTCACTCAACCCTTACTTTTTTTTCTCTCTCCCTTTCTTCTCCTCGCTGCCTTTTTTATCCCTTCTCTGTTTCTTATCTATTCAACAGAAGTGCGATCTGAAGAGAGGGGGATACTGGAGAGAGCTGGGATTGTCCAGAGCCTCACAGTGGGCGTTGCTCCCATCGTAGTTGTGATAGCTAGTGTGTGCACTTTCACTCTACACATGGCTTTAGGCTACGACCTTACTGCAGCTGAGGTATTTTTTATAGTCACCATATCATCTCTGTTTACATTTGGGTTTCACCTGTCTCTACTGGAGATAGCTGAGTTTACAACTGTTTTTAAAGTTAATGTGACCGCAGATTGTCTCCATCTCTGATGAGAATTTACAGATTTTTGTGCGTCTTAAAGTGTTTCATGCATTCCTGGTTGTGTATTGAACTGGAAATAATTTAAGTAACTTTTACAGGTGTAGCCCCTCGAAAATCAATTAAGCTAATAACTTTCTCTATCTCTACACACCCTGCCACAGGCTTTCACTGTGGTTGCAGTTTTCAACTCCATGACCTTTGCCCTTAAAGTCACACCATTGGCTGTGAGGTCACTGTCGGAGGGTGCTGTGGCAGTCAAAAGATTTCAGGTGAGAAATATAGACAGCCACACCTGTCACAGAGCTATGTTTTACCTAGCACAACATTTATTTACCCAGCTGTGTTAATGCCATTTGACAGTTTTCATTATTTTTTTGACACACAAAAGGGATTTTACAATCCTAACAAAGTTAAAACACTGTAACATCTCACTTTGCAAATTGAACATACACTGTATAAAGGTCAAGAGACTAAAATAACCTAGAGAATGTGTATACAGTATGTCACTGGGTGCTGCTCGGAGCCAACATAAAATTGCTCTTGTTGATGCTAAAAACGCAGCCGCCCACACCGCATACTGACATTTTCGACATATTTTATTCCAAACACATGGTAAAAGTCACATGTTAGTGAGAGATGGTTTCACAGAAGCAGCTAGGGTTAAATAAGCAAGCACTTCTGCCAAGGACGCACCAAAAGGCTTGAGGTATTCTGTGATTGATGCATACGCAGTGCATAATAAAGTAACGATGTACTCAGAGGCAGGTGGAACTAAGTATCCTGGTATTATCACTGAGCACAGCAGTGTCACACATCTCATGACATAGCACAACCTCATGTATGGTAAACCACATGCTTGTTCATAAGAAAAACAGAACTCTGTTGCAAGCGCAAATTTGTTTTTGTGCCATCACAATGTGTGGTCAACACTCAGTGTTACAGAAAGTAACCCACTGTGTCTGTCTCCTCAGAGGCTCTTCATGATGGATGACAGAGAGGTCGTTTTGGTCAAATTGGAAGATCCGAACAATGCGGTAGAATTTCAAGATGCCACACTGGCTTGGGAAAAGGCACGTGCTCCAGCTGCAAAACCTCCTCCCCCTAAGAAGCGAGGAGGGATGAAGCGTGTGCTGCGCAGGGAGAAGCTTAGCCTGTACATTTCCACAGAGGACGGCAAAGGAAACAAGGAGGGTCCCAATGCACAGAGTCTCCTCACAAACATGGAGCAGGAGAGTCCACAAAGCACCATCTCCTCTACTCAAAGCATACGACCTCCACTGCACAAGACGCTGCACCGCATTGACCTGCGTGTTAAGAAGGTAACAGCACAAACACATAAAGTGGCTTAAGGACGTTTTTAACTAAACACTTGGACAAACATTTGCCTGCTTCATGTATTTCCCACAATGCCACTGTTTCTTCCCTTTTTAGGGTTCACTGGTTGGGATCTGCGGAGGGGTTGGGAGCGGAAAGAGCTCTCTTCTGTCTGCTCTGCTGGGACAGGTGAGATTCAACTGGATGTTTAACTAGATTGAGAAGTTTCCTCCTCAGACAGACACATACATGAATAACAGCACCAAGGATAGATTTAGTCTTTTTGAAGCTTTCATTCTCACACAATGCAACATTTTGGAACATTTTGTGCTTTTTCTGCTTCCAACCATCAGTTTTTGTCTTGCAGATGACGCTGTTAGAGGGTAATGTAGCAGCCGGTGGTGGTTTTGCTTATGTGTCCCAACAAGCGTGGATCCTCAATGACTCACTCAAGGAGAACATCCTGTTTGGAAACGAGTATGAACAAGACAAGTAAGATCAACCAGTGTATAATGGTGTTCTAAAGAACAAAATCTATAAAGGCTGAGATTTATCCCTAATTTTATATATTTGTTCCTTCATCAGATATAATGCCGTCCTGGAAGCCTGCTGTCTTCTACCAGATCTTGCAGAGCTCCCATTCAGAGACATGACAGAGGTATCAGTAGAAATCGTTTTTTTTTAGTTCTGCATACTTTCTTTTCTGAAATGACATACACAGGAGTTTCAGTTAATGCAATACAAATTTAGTGCAGCCACAACTAGAGGATAGTTTTTTGAGTTTTGTTTTACTTTCTCTTTCCAGATCGGAGAGAGAGGTGCCAACCTGAGTGGAGGGCAGCGTCAGAGAGTGAGCCTGGCTCGTGCCCTCTACAGTGAGCGCCCCATCCTTCTGCTGGATGACCCTCTCAGTGCTGTAGATGCTTGTGTGGGTTCCCATATCTTCTATAAAGCTATCAAGGGGGCTGCCAAAGGCAAGACTGTGCTTTTTGTAACACACCAGCTGCAGGTAAGGGACTGAATTTTAATGATATCAAATTTTCCCTCATAATGTGTAATTCTTTGTTTCGATTAGCTGATTACAGTTTGAAACTCTAAATGTCCAACTTGTCTGCAACATTAAATTTTTGCTATTCTGCCTTTGTTTTTCATATTTTCATTCTTTTTAGTATCTGTCTGAGTGTGATGACGTTATTCTGATGAAGGACGGGCAGATTGCCGAGCATGGCACCCATGCGCAGCTAATGGCTAAAGAGCGTGACTATGCCACCCTATTCAGCAGCATGCAACAGGAGGTAAGGCCAGGGGCACTTGAGGCACCAAGCCAGCTCTTTTGAATAAGGCATCTTTGCCCCCACAACACAATAACATTGAACATTACAAGCTGAATAATTCATAAGCCCAGAAAGGCAGGCCCAGTGGCTGGGAAATGTTAATGCATACAAGGCCCTTCATTATTTATGCGTGCATTGATTTACTGGTGAGCAGCTAAAGACCCTGTCAACAATATCTCTGTTTAAATGACTTGCAGGGCTTTGTTGTTACGGCTCATTTGATTTGTGGCAGTGGCATGTTTCAAAACTCACTTTCTTCTCTTACCTTCGTGTCTTTTAGAATCTGGTGAAAGAGAATTTAAAAAACAAACAGCAGAGGGCAGGTGCAGACAAGGCTGACAGTGGTGTTGTTGTCACCAAGGTTGAACCAAAGGTGGAAAGAAAGGAAGGAGGTGAGAGACTCTGCCACTTTTCATTCTCCAAATATAGAATGAATGCTAAATGTTTTTTTTCCTGCCAGAATGTCTCACAAGTAACTTTTTTCTTTGTTTTTCCACTTTCTCTCTCACTTAATTTCTTGCATCTCATTTAGGGCAACTGATGAAAGCTGAAGAGAAGGGCTCTGGTGCAGTCGCCTGGTCTGTGTATGGTGCCTACATCAAAGCAGCAGGAGGTCCAATCATCTTCATCATCAACATCTTCTTCTTCCTCTCCACCACAGGCAGCATAGCCTTCAGTAACTGGTGGCTGAGCCACTGGATCCGACAGGGTAGTGGGGTGAGTTTGGAGCTTTATTATAATAGACGGCTCCTTTTAGTGTGTATTTGGCCCCCAAAAGAAAAATAACTACTATGCTTCAGTGAATTGTGGCAGCTGACTGAGCATTAATCTGAATGTGCATGATTAAAAAAGTAACAGCACCGCGGTAAACTTAATTAAAAACAAGCACGAGCAATGAAGAAACAGATGTGCAGTAAAGCAGGCAGTGGCTGCCATTGAGAAATGTGCTTAGAATAGTAAACATCATTGAACTGACTGATTTTTCATGTACTTTTTGTATGCCAACGTGGGCTTTTCTCAATTTCATTAGAAGCAAAATTCCTATGTGGGGAAAAAAATTGATTTTTTTCTCAGTCTTTCTCAGTAATTTGTTGCTCCATCTGCCCTCAGAACACATCATTAATCTTGGTGAATGAAACGATGGCAAGCAACAGTATGAGACTCAACCCTCACATTCAGTACTATTCAACTATTTACGTTGTCACCATGGGAGCTGCTTTATTGCTGAAGACAGTGAGAGGGCTGGTGTTTGTGAAGGTAAGCCGTCCCCCACCTTTTTCCTCAGAGACTCCCCAGCTTTGTGTCCCATGCTCTGTCTTCTTGAACACTGATGAGCTTTAAAGTGATAGTGGTGTTTGAAAGGAATATGGAAAGTTAATGTTTATATATATATGGACTTTGCAGTTAAGCAGTGCTCCTCCTTAATTGTCTTTATTGTCATTCATTCATGCTCTCATGGTTCCAGTGCTATAATTGAAAACGCCTGTGGGCAAATCCATTTATCTGTCCACTACCACGTCTCACAGATTTACAATAGCTAAATGTGTGTGTTTGTGTGTTTGTGAGTGCACGAGAGACAAAGAGGCAGAAAGAAAAGAAGGATGTGATTGTGCGTACGTGAGTGCGTGCGTGGGTGCGTGCATGTGTGTGTGTTCGTGCGTGCGTGCATGTCAGTGCCCCTTCGGGTGTGCGTCCTCTTTTTCAATCTAACCCATCATGACACTGCATTGCAGAGGTCGGGTCCCCACGTTAATGTGTGCCACTTGAAATTGCTAATTTTTCAAAGATGGCTAATCTTTTTTTACCCCTAGCTGTGATGAGATCTTTGGGAGTGTTGAATATTCCATTAATAGAATTAATTTGTTCTCTGCTGCCACATGTAATTTCTGTCCAATTGGTGAAATGTCTCTTGCACATTAGGTCATGACCTTTATGTCAGCCTCCCAGAAGCTTATTATAAATGAAGATTTGACAGCGTGCCTCGTGCGAGGGGGGGGGTGGACCCACCACTGTGCACATGCTTAGCATATGGTGAGGTAGTGTTTGTAACTCTGCGGGCAAGATATTTGTGCCACTGTATTTATCCATTGTGTGTTTGTGTTTCAGGCTGAGCACATCGACTGTTTCCCTCCAACTGTCTGTTTATCCAAGCCTTGACTGTTTCCCTATGTTTCTTAAAGTTGTTTGTTTACACGTGTCAGGTCTCATGTTCAAACACGGCTCTTGTTTGTGTTGACAGTGCACAGTGAAGGCTGCCTCCGTGCTCCACGACAAGCTGTTCCTCCGCCTCCTTCTCAGCCCCATGCATTTTTTTGATACAACACCTCTGGGTCGTATCCTGACCCGCTTCTCCAGGGACATGGATGAGGGTGAGGCTTGATTTGTCTTGACTGTGAACCTTTCCCCCCAAGAGAGCTCTCAGTCAGTTAAGTCACCCGGCTTGACAAGGTGTTGTGCCAAGACACAGTGTGGTTTGACATGGAGTATTTTCCCAAGTGATTGGCTGTTTGTTATCCACTTCATTGGTGTCTTTGCTTGACATTTGTGGGTTATTGTTTTTTTGTGGATGGTTGGTTTAGTTTCTAAACACAATATTTTTGAGTATTGTGTTGTGTTTTTGCCGATGTTACCTGCATATCTTCTCTTTCTCTTTCATACTTAAATAAATAAACACGGCACAAAAACACTAAGAGAGACTCAAAGAGAGTGTGTGTGTGTGACATACAATATGCCTCCTCCTCACAGTGGATGTTCGTCTGACCATGCAAGCTGAAATGCTGCTGCAGAACCTGACCCTGGTGCTGTTTTGCTTGGCAATGGTGGGCATCGTCTTCCCCTGGTTCCTGATCTCCAGCCTGCCCCTGGGAGTCTTCCTCTTCATTGTCAACCGTGTCTCCAGGTCAGACTCTCATGGCTTATGTTCTTATCATGGTTCTGGCCTGTCAGCCGCTAGATCTGAAACTTCTTTTAGTTTGTAGTTACTAACTTTGTCTGCCTACTGTTTAGTCCTCAGCAGGTAGCTTACCGTATATTTATCAGCTTTTCTGATGTCGCCCTGCTGCTGCTGCAACAAGCGTTAATGAACGTGATTATACTGATCCAAAGTAATTGCACAGCTAAAAAAACAGAATAATGAGCCAAGAAATATGAGACAATTCTCTGTGAATTTTGTGATTTTTATAATGAAATGTTAATGAGATTATAATGTGCAATTCTTGCTAAATCTATCAGTTGATTCTCCTTTTTAATATTGGATCATTTATTGTTAGTGCAAGTTTTAAGTAAAGAGAAAGGAAATGCAGCATCTCATGCATGTAAAATGCTGTTTGGTAAAAAGTGCTTTCTATATGCTGTAAATGTGACTTTCATGGGTAGTTTGCAATTAGAGCATGGGCTACATTACACTTTTAATTACTGGTCAACAGTATACATGGCAGCACAACCTTTTCTGCTACAGTACGATTATGAATTACGTAATGCAAACTTTTTTTATCAGTAACTGTGACTTCAAAATATGACAGGAGACGGTGAAAGAAGTGCAGTGATAACCCTTATCCGCGAGTGCATAGAGTGTTACTGGTCACTGATTTAATTCTTCACAGCTTCTGTTCTGCTGTGAATGTTGCAGGAGTGCCCTGGATGATCTGGTGACTCTGCTTTAGTCATTATTTATGGTTTTGCAGCAACTGCGCAATAAAGGTGAATCCACCAAGGGGAACAACAGCTCGCTGATATCTTGGGAAATAACCATAATATCTTATTTCCTCTGTCTCATAGATAAAGAGGAACATGACACTCTTATTGTTGTTCTGGTGTAAAATCTGAAAGTACAAAAACAAGCTGTGAGAATGGTATAAATGTCGTTATACAAATAGAATGTAAACATGTATATTAGTGGTAGTAAATATATAAAGATGTGACCGTTTTGATTTGAAAATGTATTTGTCAGTCAAAGCTTTTGGGGGGGGGGGGGGTAATGGCATCTGGTTTGCTTTGGGTTCACTTCTGAACTTTCTCTCTCCTTAAAAATCACAACTTCTCCCCGGGTGTGGATACACATCAATTGTAAACTTGAATTCTTGACTTCTTCATTCAAGTCTGATACCATATTGTCTCTTGATTGAGCGGTTTAATCACAAAATATCTTCATTTATCTTTTAATAGACACTGCAATTGGAATGAATTATATACTTTGAGCATTAACCTCACTTAAAGCAAGCAGAAGAGGTGATCACCAGCTGAAAGGATAGTGATCACCCTTGGCAATGCTGATTTAAAAAAAAAAAAAATGAAATACTGTATCTTACAAAGTCACGACATCGCAGGATATGTATGGCGATTACATCAAACTGGATCTCCCATTGAAATTTCCCACTTCTAAAGCAGCCTTTATTGAATTCTGAAATGAAACTGCCCAGGGCATAAACATGTTTGTCTGGATCACAGCCCCGAAGCGGGGAAGTGTCGTGTTCTTTCCATCTCTCTTCTCAGATTTTATGAGAAAACCAAATGATTCATGGGAGACTGGTAATTCACATGCACCATCCATTCTATCTTGGCATCTAAAAGTAGAAAGACAGCCCACCTTTGTCAATAAACCTCTCTCACTCGCACTGCCTCGTGGATGGCGAGTCTGGTGTCTCTCTGGCTGCATCAGATAGTGGGGAAAACGACCAGGAAGATGGCTGCTGTGTTGTGAACCGACTCCCTCTCTGTCCACTGTGTCATCATTACCTGTCTGCCACACCACTGCGTCATTAGAGCTGATGCATTTTCCATTTCTTCACTCCTCAGTGGTGTTTGAGTATTAAGATGTAATGTCTGTGCTCTCTGTAAGATCTTACAAGTCAGTGTGACGTGCAGGCTTTGATTTTAAAAATACACCAAATCAACTTCATAAAGGCTTGCACTTCAAATTTCATACAAGATTTTAAAATATTCCCCTTTGTACTTACCCTGGCTCAGTGTTTGAGTAAAATGTTCTTCATGATGGTTCCAATAGATTCTAAAAGTTAACCCTTCACATGCTGGAGCCTATTTGCACACACTGAATACAAAGCATTAATTCCTACTTGAAGAAGTTAAAGGTAAAAGATTATCTTTGTCCACTTCCAGGGTTCTGATTCGCGAGCTGAAGCGCCTGGAGAACATCAGCCAATCACCATTCACCTCTCACATCACCAGCAGTCTTCAGGGGCTCTCCACCATCCACGCATATGGAAGAGGGCATGACTTCCTCCAAAGGTGAGTATAATGGTGTCCGTCAGAGATGGAGACCATTAAACTTTAGTTTTTATCTTATCTCTCCTTGTAGTTTTTCAGATATACCAAACCTCATACCACAAAATTTCCCCTCCATGGGAGGATAGAGTTCTTCCCTTTGTTCTGGCTGAAATGGGTTTATCTCTCTTTTATCAGATATCAGGAATTATTGGACACCAACCAGGCCTCCAACTACCTCTTCAGTTGCGCAATGCGTTGGCTGGCTGTGCGCCTGGACCTCATCAGCATCTCTCTTATCACTGCTGTAGCACTTCTTATTGTCTTCATGCACAATCAGATACCTCCAGCCTATGCAGGCCTGGCCATATCATACGCAGTGCAGGTTTGTAAACAAACACACGTAGTGACACAGAGTGAATGGAAACACTGGCAGCAATAGTCTAAAGGTTTTTAAAAAAAAATTGTAGCTTCAAGCCCCAGACTCAATTAGAAATGTCACAAAGTAAAGCCTCTTCTGTTTCTAGCAGCTACCATAAAAGTGCACTTTTTTTTGTTTCAGGTTTACTTCTGGTTCAACATTTGGCATTTATATAATGCAGTTGTTTGTTTGCATTGCCTGTCTTGCTGCCCAACTGTTTGGATGTAAATCTGAGCTAAAGCTCGTTCACACTTCCTTAAACTGCTCCGTAGATAAATAAAACTTAAAGCGAGACTGTGTAACTTATAAATAACACATTCCTCCTCTAACAAAGGAAGTGTTGAATTCATATGCAATAGTAACCACGGTTACTCAGTTCACTACACTCAGAGATTTTGTTGCTACAACCTTACTTGGTCTGATACAGTTAACTGACTTTAAGACTGTTCTTCACTCCTGCCACTGTTACAATAGCTCAACATTTTAGCTGCTAAACTGCTGTTTAGCATTTAGCAGTGGCTTTTGTTCAGCAAAAGTCACATAGTCTTGTTTTAAAGAACCAACATAATATAAACAGAGTCAATCTTACTGGTCCTCAAATGTTTGTTACCTCACTGATTTATTGTTTTTTAAATGCTCAGTGCTTTCATGCATGTCATCATCGACAGAGAATTAAAATCGGTTGGTCAGATGGTGAAGGAGCCATGTCCACAAATCTTTTTATTAGGCTGCACATTTTTTTCAATGTTGTACTGCTCATTCGGGGAAGGGGAGCAGCTCGTGTAAATACCCAGTGTTTCACAGTAATTGGTGTGACAGTGTTAATCATTAACCTTCCACCTCTCTCTCTGCTTTTCTCTCACCTGCAGCTGACTGGCTTGTTTCAGTTTACAGTGAGGCTGCTCACAGAGACTGAAGCTCGGTTTACATCAGTTGAGAGGATCAATCATTATATAAAGGTAAGAGCACTGATTAGTGCAGTGGATTATGTGGCGCTCAGATATACTGTACAAGGTCACATAGACACCGTCTAGAATCACATTATGAGACTCAGTCCAGCTCACTACAACAGAGCTGTTGAATTCAGGTGCAGTTGGCATGTCCAGACATGTGTGTGTGTGTGTGTGTTGTTGTGCACTTGTGACTGTATATGTGTGATAAACACAGCAAGAAGCAAATAGAAACCCAGTGTGAGGTCTTTACACAGCCCAGAGCACATGACAGGGCTTGTTTCACACAACAGCCATCAAACCACAGAGATATGAATATCAACTCAACTTTTTCTTTTCGTTTCAAGTGCAAGCACATGGAGAGAAAATCACTACAAATCAGTTCAGGGGCATGCACCTCCACAGAGATCTAGAGATTAATACCAGATACCATCACTGTTCCTTATCTCAGTGTCTAGAGAGTGAAGCACCCCGACAAAGTCCTGAGGCAGAGGCTCCTGCCCCCTCCTGGCCTCAGCAGGGAAATATCAAATTCCAGAATGTGGAGATGCGTTATCGTGATGATCTGCCGCTGGTGCTTAAGAACCTGTCCTTCACCATCCTGCCTGAAGAGACCATTGGCATTGTGGGACGCACAGGATCAGGTATGAGTGACACTCTCTGTTTCCCAGCCAGCAGCATATTCATTTTACGTTTGCATCTCTGTTCCGACTTGTGCACACATTTGTTCTCACAGTTTCTCTTCTGTGTGTGTTTACAGGGAAGTCCTCTCTGGGTGTTGCTCTGTTCAGACTTGTAGAGCTGACAGGAGGCTCTATTATCATTGACGGGATCAATATCGCACAGATTGGTCTGGATGACCTGCGGAGCAAGCTAGCCATCATTCCTCAAGAGCCTGTGCTCTTCATTGGCAGCGTCAGGTAATCCAATTATAATCACTTCTTTTAACAAGAATTGTAACTACCGTAATTCATTTTTCTGGCTCAAAAAATACATTTTTGACTGATAAGCGGAGCAGAGACAATTTGGCAATTAATGCTCCGCTGGAAAATCCTCAGTGTTAGTACTGCAACGGTGTGGTGTAAATTGGTGTCTGCTATTTGTTTAAATGTTTGCATGTGTGTAATGCTCACTTCCCATACAGTTGGCAACTCCCTACTGCAAACAGGGATGTGCCTTCAGTCAATCTAGCCCTTCAAAGCTGCAGTAATTTTTTTTTTACATCATAAATGGGCCAGGTATATTGTTCATGGCCAGTCTGTCTCTGTGATCCTGTTTACATACATGCCTACATTTCAC
Organism: Seriola lalandi dorsalis; assembly: GCF_002814215.2. Classification (NCBI taxonomy): domain Eukaryota; kingdom Metazoa; phylum Chordata; class Actinopteri; order Carangiformes; family Carangidae; genus Seriola; species Seriola lalandi. Next base: position 4,399,794 of record NW_019525660.1, on the reverse strand, counting down.
CATTTGCCTGAAATAAGGCTTTTTGAAGGTTTTTGGGGAATATATTTACTGTGAATGGGTCCAGCTGGTGATCTGAGCTCTGTCTGTTAGTGTTTATGTAAAACCACACGAGGGAAATCACAACAAAAAACAAAAATGGTGCTAAGCAGTAAGACATAAAAGAACAGATGATCCAAATCTAACAGGCAAGACTGATACAAAAACAAAACATCACCTTTGTTTTAATAAAAAAACTTTCAGGTTGCTTTACGGACACCAGTTACCTCAGATGAGAGGTGATCTTGGTCAGATGAAGGTTTATCACTAAACATCTTGTCTTAATGTGAAATTGTCATGATGCTTTATCCAGTTAATGAATATCAGAATTATGGCTTGTCTTCCAATAGGACCAATTTAGACCCATGGGATCAATACTCTGACTCTCAGATATGGGAAGCTCTGGAGAAGACACACATTAAAGAAATGGTAAGTGACAAGATGGTCAAACATTGGCAGATTATGCCAAATGATGCGTCACTTGAATAGAATAAGCCCCTGTAATTTGTCTTCATACCTCTGTGTGACCTTCTGCAGGTGAGCCAGCTGCCTCACTCCCTCCACTCAGAGGTGACAGAGAACGGAGAGAACTTTTCAGTAGGAGAGCGACAGCTACTCTGTGTGGCCAGGGCCCTGCTGAGGAACAGCAAGGTGAAGATTGTATAATACAGCTATTTTTTACTTACATGTGGAACATTGTTCGGCATTCTCCTCAGTTTTTTAATGAAAAAACAGACCGCTCTGTTTCTCACACTGTCCCTGCATGGGATAACACTGCCACCTGGTGGTATGCACCAACACTTGGTACACTGGTACTAGTTCATGCGCCAATTGTTAACAAATTAACAATTGCCGCATGAACTATGAATGAGTAGCATACAGTATTTAGTGTGATGTTTTTTTGTACCAATAATATTCTTTTATATTATACACAGCGAGCACAGGCACCAAGACTTTGTGTGGATAGTGTAATTTGTTTTGTTGTCTTGTCCTCATTATTCTCCCAGTAACACTTGCTCATCTGCTGTGTTTTTCAGGTTCTTATACTGGATGAGGCAACGGCCGCCATCGACACTGAGACAGATCGTCTCATCCAGGAGACCATTCGCTGTGCGTTTGGCAGCTGCACCACCCTCATCATCGCCCATCGCCTCAACACAGTAATGAGCTGCAGCAGGGTCATGGTCCTGGATAATGGTCAGGTGTGTATAAATGCAACATGACTGACTGTGCAATTGCACAATTCAGCCCAGTGGTTGAAATCTATTCTCAAGTTGAAACACCCCTTCTTTGCTGTGTGAATTGGTCTCTTTGAGGCAATGGAGTGGATAAGACGGGGCACATTTTTCTGATATGGTCTTGTTTTCAAGTTGATGATTGATGCGAGTAGTGAACATGAAATGCACACAAATGATTTCAGTCTCTTCACTCTTTAACCTCGTTATAGATAGATATAGATAGTGATAGATGCATCTACCTCTAATTTGTTGCTATGGTGACTATAAAAACCATTCCTCCCTGTATTTTATAATTAGATCGCCCTAAATGGTGTAATACTTACTGCATAATGTCTGCTTACTGCATAAGAAGATATTGGCCACATATTCAGTTTTGATGGTTGGTTGCTTATTTTGCTATGTGTTAACCATAGAGCTGTGACAACTTAGCTTTTAATTCAAGCTTTTAATTTGTTGTATATCATCTCCAATCTTGTTTGTCTGTACTCTACAACATCCAATAATGCAGAAATTGCATAAAAAGTGTCATAGTTTCAACCACGTCAACAACGTCAGCATATGTGTGTCGAGTATCAAGTATCTTTTAGGGATCAGTTAGCATCGGTTTATGTCATTCACCAAAGCATAACGAGGTTGTCTGAGGACAATATTTTCCACACATTAAAATTCTCTTCATCTGCTATCTGCCGGAAATAACTTAAAGATGCAGGAACTTCGGATGTGCAATATTTACTGGCAAAAAATATGGCTTAATAATTTTTTTTCTCCTTAAACAAGTTCATGGAATGAGTGAATTGAATCTTTGATTTTATATGCTGCTGCTTATTTTGTTTCATCCTTTTCATTCTCATAGATTCTGGAGTTTGACAGTCCCGCTGCCTTGCTGGCAGATGAAAACTCAAGATTCAGAGCCATGGTAGAAGCAACAGAAAACCAAAGCAGATAACAGATGCACAAGATGAATTTTGGACATGAGCTGTGGCTTCACAGAATATTCAGTGGTCGCTGAATTGCACAAAACACAATTTTCCCAATCCTGCCATGGTGTGAAAGTGATGTGTTAAGAAATACAGCAGCTTTTGTGATGGGTGCTTCGTGTAACATTGTCTGTTTTATTCCACACCAAAGACCCAGGGACCACATTTATGAAAGACTCATCAAATTTAACTATGCAAAGAAGGACATAACAACTTCCTGTTCTTTGCCGCCGTGTCACAAGAGTTATTTCCTGGAGGCGAAATAATTAACTGCAAGTGAAACAGAGCAATGACTCTGACAATAGCACTTTATTTTTCATGTGGGGACATTGAAGAACATGTGATGCTTCCTTTTCCTCTGGAAGTCAGCTAATCAATGAGACTCCAAATTAGTTTTAGTCATCTTGACCTCGCAAAGCAGGATCTTACTGTTAAGTAAAGAATGGTATAGACCAGACTAACATTTAATATTTATACTTCAAAGCATTATTGATATGATTGCAAGACTTTAGTAATTAGTATTGAATAATCAATACGCTATATCTAAAAAATATTGCCTATTAACCTTTCCTATGAAGCACTGTCTATAATGTTTCACTGTTTGTTTTTAATGTTTGTTGCATCTAGTGAATGTTATAATGCAGTAATTTCAGTAAGTTATTGCAGATGCAATATGTGCCTATAGTTGTTGACATTTTCAGGTCCCATAGTGGAGTTAGCCATGTAAGCATGCTTTTTTAGACTGCATGCAAGTACTGTGTTTTCAAATGAGCTAATTATTCCTCTAAATCCAAATGCTGGAGTTTAAAATCTGCACATTTTACACTTCTTGTAATTTTGTTTTTCTTTTACCAGTAAGGTAACTGGTAGCTCGGTTTGACTGGTGTTGAACAAAGTATGTTATACAGTTGCAGTTTAGGTTTCAAACCATGGTTCAGTATGCTTTTTGCAACAAAGCTGAGACTGATCAACATCAGGATGTTTCTTTTAAATGTTGTGTTTTCACAAAGCTGGGGATTGTAAACCTCTGCCTTATAATCAAGTATGTGCTGAACAATCAGAAGAGTGCAATATGTTTCGATTGCATTGATACAGTTTCAAGATTGCCTTTGTACACTTGAGATTGTTGTATTGCAATATATTTTTTTGTAAATGTTTGAATTTTATTATAAACATTCTTATCCAATAAAGATATTTTTTGTATATGCCGATGTCCAGTTGTCTAATATATTTTAAAGAATTTATAAAGATATGGAGACATTTATAAGCATCATAGACATGTAGCAAAAAGTGGTTTAACATTAGTGTCATCAACTTGTCATAACAGCCCAGCAGCACTGCATGAACATGACACTGACACAAGTACCCCCTCCCTGGCTCATGGGGTTGTTTTAACACCTTTCATATGTGTAACCCAGTTGAGGGTTGAAGTGACATTACCCACAAGTGTTACTGCAAAGCTCAGGCCGCAGGAGCCAGTCACATGCACTTTAAAACATACTGTTTTAGTCCTGAGATCAACGGTAAGTGAAGCAGTGCAAAAGAGAACCACTAAATTGTTGTGAACTGCCTATTTGTGACCATGTTCCTGCAAATTGAAAACCTGACAATGTGCTGCTATCAGCCCATTATTTGTACTGTGTGGAAGGTGATCAGCTGTCGGCAAACAACACAAATTCCTTAAGCTGCACAGGAGGTGAAGGTGAAAGAAATGTATTAATTTATTTACAATACATGAATAAGAAGTTGCAGACAACTGGGAGAGGGAGAGAAATAAACAGCAGTGTCCACAAACAACTGGACTCAGTATCAATACCCTCCTGTCATCACCTGTTGATTGGTATTTCATATCAGATGGTCAACAAACTAGGTCTTTGTATTTCTTGTCCAGGGTTCACTTGCTTGACCTCAGATGCTGCAGTAACATTATATAACCTTAACATAACATAATAATTAACATAATCTTAGTTTGCAGCTACCTGCCCTCTGCGCTGGATTTTACTTAATGTACAAGGATATGAGAATATACAGTATGTTTGTGAGGAAACTGATATGTTCTGACTGGCTGCTTATTTGTCTGTCACTCAAACGTATTAAACTGTCGGTCTACTTACCTTCCCGGATTAGAATCTGAACTGCAAAGACTTGCTTAATATGGCGTTGAGGAAACTGCTGAATTGCTATGCTGGATGTTTCCACAGCTAAGATTAAAGAAATATAAACAAATATCCGTCTGTCATTCATTATTCACTTTTCCAGGGAATAAATGAGCTGTTGGGCAACGTGTACAGATTTCTTTGCTGGAATATCACAATTTGCTATGTGGTATTTTTGATTAAACATATTAATTGAGGAATATGCACAAAACTGAAATACTGAAGGTCCCAGTGTTGACATAGGAACCCTTTTCAAGACAGGGCTTCAAAAACAGTGAATAGAGCAGGACTCACCTTATCTCTTTGGTGGCTCATGTTTCTGTACAAATTTTCAATTTAAGACAAACCTGTTGACATGGTACCACATGGGATCACACAAGGGTTGATGAGATTTTTAACTTGGGAAATGATTTTGACAAATAACAAGTCGGGTATTTGTTTATGTGCACCTGTGACATGTAAATTTCTAATTTTTCTAGATTTATGTATCCACTATTCCTATGGCGGCAAGTTTACAGACATTAGTAAACTATAACTGTCCACATGATCAAATGTTAGACCGATTTTATGAATAGGTCAAGTTGCAACTCATTTATTTACAACAGTAATACTGCCATAGAAGATTAATGTCCACATTAACTCAACATAATATTATCAGTTAAATAACTATTATATGGCTGACTGCGAGCCAATAATTAAGCCATTTTTTTTTACAGTTAGAAAGTCCAAGTGATTCCCAATCTATAGGTCAGGTCCCTCCAGGTCAGAAGATAAATCTGAGGGGTAATAAAAGGATAATCGAGACCTGAGACCTGAGAAAAAAGGTCTGCTACAAATTGAATATTAATTCTTTTATAATATTTGGTATTTTTGTGACATATTGGATCATTTTACCTCTTTACGCCTCACATGGTTATAAAAATGAAACCATGTGAAAAGTTTAGAGGGTGTCTCTTGGGTGGAAACATACCTGACACTGTTTTTTTGTATGAGGTCACCATCTGAAAACTGTGGGAACTTCTAGATTAAATCCACATTATGTTGTCTTTTATAATCTTATCACATAACACATGTGACGTGTACAATTTTAATCTGTTGTATTGGAGTAGAAGTACCATAACATTTAAAAACGTGTTTAAAATAAAGTGCCTTAAAAATATATTTCAGTAACTGGACTACTACTTAACAACTAAAGTAAACTGAGTAAATATACTTGGTTACTTTCCATCAGTGGTCTATGTATTGTTTTATGTCAGAAATTATTGTAAGTCAAAGGGAAAGGTTGCATCCAAGTGGAAGTGTTCTCCATGACTTTTATTTTGAAGTTCGTAGCGGAAGCGTGTTTGGTTGTTGTAGCTCCGTTCAGGCTGCTGAGGAGGAGGAAAGCCCTGGCTGTGATGCCGCTGGATGATGGCTGCTTTCGGGATCCTAAGTTACGAACACCGGCCATTAAAGCGGCCACGGCTCGGCCCTCCGGACGTTTATCCTCAAGATCCAAAACAAAAAGAGGTCAGATTTTTACGATGCGCATTCTGAAAGGCCAGGAATGCTGTTTAGGGCAGGGAAATATTGAGTCAAGAACCTGTACGAGCTAACACTAGCTAGCCTGTTTAGCGAGCCCTCTAGACGATTGGGGCCTAGCAATAACAATGAACAGCACCCAGTTGTCAGTTTGTTAGCTAGCTCGCCAGCTTATTTGGAAAAGAACCGGTTCGTTAGATACCAGAGTTTGCTAAGCTTGTCCATGCTATGCAGTTTGAAATAAACTACTACGATTTTTTAGCGTTATGATAGAAAACAATAATCGTTGGCTTTTTAGATTGTGCGTGGCAGATAATTGTTTGTTAGCTTGATGTTTTGGTACGAGTTAACGTTAGCGAAACCTGCACAGCTAAGCTTTGTGATCTGTACGAGTGTAGTAAGCTAAATGATCTATTCCCAGTGTTAAAATTGGAGTTTGGCCTAGCTGGGTAGTGCTGTTGGCTCCTGATCTATTATTAACCAAAGATAATGTGTTGATGTAGATGGAAAACTGGATGCTTTACCCCTGGGGTATTCTGTCACCGTGTCTGCAAATATTTTTAACAATGACTTAATAACATTTCATTATAGTTAAGTGCATTTTCCTGGTGGCAAACCTAATCAAGCACACACTGATTTCCTCCAACTACTACTGGCTGTTTTAGGATCAGAAATAATGAATCATTGTAGACTGACACTAATGTTTTATCAATGTGCACTGAAATGTGTGTTTCAGGATGAGTTGACTGCACTGAATGTAAAGCAAGGATTCAATAACCAACCAGCTGTGTCTGGTGACGAACATGGCAGTGCCAAAAATGTCAACTTCAACCCTTCAAAGGTAATGACTGTTGGCACTGTAGCTACACTGTATGCTACTTGTTTTATTTTTGTGTAAGTGCTCATAATTGATCTGGCCATCACACACGTTTCCCTCAATACTTTGCAGATCAGTTCAAACTTCAGCAGCATTATTGCAGAGAAGCTGCGTTACAACACGTTTCCAGATACAGGGAAGCGTAAGCCACAGGTCAACCAGAAAGATAATTTCTGGCTTGTCACAGCAAGGTCACAGAGCTCCATCAATAACTGGTTTACCGATTTAGCTGGGACTAAACCCCTAACACAGCTGGCTAAAAAGGTAAGACCCTGGTGTATGTCACTAAAAGCCTTCTTAATTAAATGTTTTTTTTTTATATTGCTTTAACTGGTATTATAATTGTTGGAGAAATCTGCTTTGTACATATGAGATATTTTTTCCACATTGGCCACACCCTCTGTATTGTGCTTTGGTTAGCTGGATAATCGGTGTAATTTTTTGCACATCAGTCCCCTGTGCATGGTTTTTCTTTTGTTTCTTTGTTTTCATGTTTTTTTTGTTCATGCTGATTTCCACTATTTATATTCTGAAAGAACTGGTATTGATTTTTTTTTTTTAAGACCATAACAAAAACCCAACATTTTTCATCCATGTCCACAAGAAAAGAGACTAGATTCCCACAAAATATTCAAAGTGTGAATAAGATCAATTCAATCATAAATGTTCAAAGGTAAATGTTAGCATTTAGCTAACGCAGCTAGAGAGGCTGTAGAATACAGGCACATGTTTGCACGTCCTGTGTTAACATCTCAAGAGTTTTGCAATGTGAGCATGCAAATTTAGCTTCACTTGTTGTGGTCTGGCAAGACTTGATAGATTTTTTTCGCCCGGACATCCTGGGTACCCAGAACACACTGGGTGAGGTAATTTATTTCATTTGGCTTGGGAACGCCTTGGATCCTCCTGGAGAAACTGGAAAATGTTACTGGGAGATATGATTGTATTACGTTGCTTAGCCTGATGCCACTGTGACCCAACAATGGATAATCAGCAGAAGACAGAAGATGTATCACTATTTGGAGACATTTACGAGTCAGTTCTGTGAAAGCTAAGAAGAGAGAAAACAAATAAATACCAGTAGTTGGATTGGCCATGGTGACAGAGCAGTCCCCCAAACTGTGCAGAACTCTCCTGGATGAATCAGCTCAACGTTACAAAACAAGAACAATTCAGAAAAGGTAGGTAATGGTGTGTTTTTCTTTCTTTTATTTCCTTATTAAAACAACCAAACTGATGCTTCTGTGTAAATCAAGTTTAGTGTTTGGATTGTTTGGGTGTATTGACTCAAAACACAATGAATGTCTTTATTTGTTAGTGGTGTTTTATTTTTTAAACTTGAAAATCTATATTTATAGATTGTATGGGGAGATGTTTTTCTCATACAAACTGGAGAAAATAAATAAATCAAGATGATGAGCTTTGTATTCATTCAAGTATTTCATAAATCTTTATTATTTACAATTCAACTGCAGTTTGTTTAGTATTTATTTTAATTCCTACTTGCATTGCTGCATACATACATATTTGATTGTTTCCTCACCATATTAAACAATGCTTTGTTACTGTGTTTTTGACAGGTCACTTTTCCAGAAATACAGCAGTTCCAGGTTTCTCCCCAGCTGCGTCACCTGCGCCACAGTTGAAACAATATCAGGACAACAGCAGAAATTGTGGACTTCATGCATGCCGTTCCTCCAGTGCATTCATTTTCAAATCAGAACAGGCAGTGGTGGAGCAGAAAATTAATTTAGCTAAAAAAAAAAATCCCCAAGGATTTCTGTCGAGTGTGTTTACATAATTAGAAAGTTTATCAGCTGTTTGGAAAAAAAGCAACACTAGTCATAAAAAAGAAATTCAATAAATTACTTTGACCTTTGTTTTCTGGCAGAGTTCTGATTTTCTTGTTATTTGTGGTGTTTTGATAGAAATATTCTGGGTGTGTTGTGAATTCTTTCACTCAACATTACTGATGCACATGAAATGCCCCTCTCACAGGTTCCAATCTTCAGCAAAAAGGAGGAGGTTTTTGGATACTTGGCCAAGTACTCGGTCCCTGTCATGCGTTCAGCGTGGATGATCAAGATGACCTGTGCGTATCACGCAGCCATCACAGAAACTAAAGTCAAGAAGAGACATGTGATTGATCCTTGTATAGGTAAGCGAGCGAAGCAGGTAATCAGCATGTTTTTTTTTAAGGAGCGTTGATGTGTTTTTAGGCTTATTTCTTTTGACCTTTGGCTAAAAATACATAATTATGATTATTTCTATGGGATGATTCAATTTTTTTCTGAGTAGAATATGTGTTACTTGTTATTAGATTTTTCTGTGGTGTTAAAATGCATTTTGTGTGTGTGTGTGTTTTTGTTTGTGTGTGTAGAATGGACCCAGATCATTACTAAGTACCTGTGGGAGCAGCTTCAGAAGGTGGCTGAGTTTTACAGACAGGTTCCCAGTCAAGGTTGTAGCTCACCCCTACCAGCCACTCCCGCTGACGTCGAGACGGCCATGAAGCAGTGGGAATACAACGAGAAGCTGGCCATGTTCATGTTTCAGGTCAGTTCACCCCTCAGTAGTCTACTGCTGAACACTGTTGGAGTTAGCATGTTAAAGTAATCACATTCATTTTCCCAGTGATGCAGTAGAAATAATGCACTCTAATGGATCTCTGGTAGTTACAGTATTTAGAGCTGTGCTTAAAATGGTGCTAGAGGCATTTCTTGTATTGCACATAAAATTTCAACATAATTATTTTAGAAGATGTGATTTGGCAACATTTAGCTTTCAAGGAAAATGCTTTCTCCTCTCGTCGTCTCATTCTGCTTTACATTTTGCTGGAATAACAAATAGCACAAAACAGCAGAGGACACTACTTTCGGTTTTATTAAACAGGCTGGTCTCAGCCACTGTAATAAACAAGTGAAGACCAGTTTTAATTAGATGACAGCAAGTATCGAACAACATACAACAACAAAGTAAAATGACAATTTTTCTCTGAGTAACAAAATAATCACATGACATTTGGGGAGAGTAGCTTTGAAAAGGAATCAGTAAAGGATTACTTTTTCAGATATTTTACCAACCTGAGTCTTTGAAGTGAAGATGGAGGTTACTGCATTTTTCAATCAGTGAATCCATTAATGACTTAACTGTAGGTCTCTACATTAAACATTGTAATAATTATGTCCATCTACTTGATATTAAGATGCAGCTGTGTTTTGTTTCTGTGTTCAGGATGGTATGTTAGACAGACATGAGTTCCTGACGTGGGTGTTGGAGTGCTTTGAGAAGGTCCGACCTGGTGAAGATGAGCTTCTGAGACTCCTCCTGCCCCTTTTACTGCAGGTATACTCCTCCATCCATTTACTGGCATCTCAGCTTCTCTACATTAGTCTCTCATCACTCATGCACTGATGGATTGCATTTGGGAAACACGCAGTACTACTTTACATTCGCACAGCTGTACACAGTTACACACACTAGCTGCTCCGTGTTACAACAGGCCTCTGCAGCTGTCCACGGTTTATCACGAACCTGCTGTGTTTCTTCGTTCACAGCACTTTGGCGGCGTTGACCTTTGCTGTCAGTAGCCTCTGGGGCCCACGGCCTCTCATTTTGTTTCTATTTCCAAAGCTGACTGATGTTAATGGTCACTGAGTGCAGTGGGTAATGCTGTGAATCTCTCCTCCGTCCTGCAGTACTCAGGGGAATTTGTACAGTCCGCTTACTTGTCACGGAGACTGGCTTACTTCTGCACACGCCGCCTCAACCTGTTGCTAAGCGACGGCAGCCTAGGCCCCGGCACAGGAGGACATCCAGCGCATGGCATCTTGACGCAGCAAGGTAACGCCCTGCCCCCCACCCCGACCTCCCAGCCAGCAGGAGGGAACCAGCCCCAGACACCCTTCACGGATTTCTACATCTGCCCGCAGCACAGGCCTCTGGTGTTTGGCCTCAGCTGCATGTTACAGGTATTATACTTTCATTTTGACTGATACATAATTGATATGCGTGACACTTTTTTCCGTCATGCTCTGATAAATAACTTTGAAAATGGTTTTGAAACTATAAGACGAAGCTTAAAATACATCACTGACTAGTTCTGTTTTTGCTCTCCCTTGTTATCTGTGTGTGGTTCTTGTCACATCAGAGCATAGTGTTGTGTTGTCCCAGTGCTCTGGTGTGGCATTACTCCTTAACAGACAGCAGGAATAAGACTGGCTCCCCTCTGGACCTCCTGCCCATCGCCCCATCCAGCTTACCAATGCCAGGAGGCAACACTGCCTTTACACAGCAGGTACCTCCATCAGCACTGATGCAGTGTTTATTCTTCTATTTCTGTTTATTTCAAGACCACTTGAAAATGCATGCTTGTGTGTGTGTACAGCACAAAACCCTCTTGCTTGGTGACAAAATGTTACAGCATGTTATTGCAGAACAGATCTGGGCACATAGAAGTAACTAATGCAGTTAAAATAAAACAAACAAATAAACTAAGAGAAAAAGGACTATTCTAGTCGTACCACTTAAGATGGTAGGAGAGACCTGTCACCTCATAAACACAGCTGGCGAGATTCTGGCAGTAACCACTCTTAGTTGGTTTTTCCCATTGACTTTTGGATATTTTTATTTGCCAGATGACAGGATAATATCTGAACCCTTCTTTCACCGCAGGTCCGAGCAAAGTTGAGAGAAATCGAGGAGCAAGTTAAGGAGCGGGGCCAGGCAGTGGAGTTCAGGTGGTCGTTTGATAAGTGCCAGGAGACCACAGCAGGTGAGACAACTGTTCCTTTGTCTCTGCAGACACCTGTGAACAGCTCATACAAACAAGCTTGTTGGAGGACAACAATGGTCAATGTTTGAGATGATTTTTGCGATCTGTTGCCAGGATTTACCATCGGAAGGGTTCTCCACACTCTGGAGGTTTTGGACAACCACAGCTTTGAGAAGTCTGACTTTAACAACTCACTGGATTCGCTGTACAACAGGATATTTGGGTCAGGCCAGAGTAAAGACGGCCATGAAGTAAGGATTGAGTCTTCTTATTTTTAAAAACAGAATCTTTTTAAATGGGATACTACAAAAATACACAGTCACCATTAAAGTTGAGCTAATAGTTTTTAATTTGATGGTATAATTTTAATGCTGGAATGTGAACCACACTTGCAATATTGTCTCAAAATGCATGTTTCTGTCCAGATGTCACCGGATGATGATGCGGTGGTGACCTTGCTTTGTGAGTGGGCAGTGTGCTGTAAGCGTTCTGGCAGACACAGGGCCATGGTGGTGGCCAAGCTGCTGGAAAAGAGACAGGCGGAAATAGAAGCAGAGGTAAGAGACACACCACCTCCGCTGACTTCTGATACATGTTTCTGTCTCTTGCTTGTTTATACACAGCCCCAAACTGATTTCCACACAGTTTTAGCTTAGTAGTAACCAACTTCATTACATCTTCTGTTATTGGTTCCCAGCCTTGACTTGTGACCCTTTGCACTCTGCATCACAATTTAGGGCCTTACTGGGTGTGTGTGTTATCAGCAGTTCAAACAGAGAATAAGCTTTCCTGCTCAGAAATTTCATTTAAATGATTTTTTAGAGGCTGGAAGAGATTAAAATATTCTGCATGTTACCAGAAACATTTGAGAAAGTTGTAAAAAAAAAAAACAACAAAAAAAAACAATATTAACAGAAATGTGTTTTCTTTCCTTATTCCTTTAATCATCTTTTGACCCCTCAGATTTATTTTGGGACCCCAGGGGGGGTTGGGAACCACTGATCTAAGTCTGAGTAACTGCGCTGTCATGTCTGAAAATATCCACCTTTCATATTCATCTGCATAGCACTTCAGTTTGTATTTTACAAATCAACAGCTGAGTTTCCTACTTGCTGTTTTGCCCTACAGACCCGTCATGCCCTCCGGCATTATGATAACATTTGAAATACTCCTAATGCTTCATTCGTACTTTGTGGCATCTGTAAACCAAACTGTGAACTCAAATAAACGTGTCAAATAAGGAAAGTTTTTAAATAAGAGCTCTACATTTAGCACTCAAAGGCTGTGTGTTTGTTTGCAGAGGTGTGGTGAGTCGGAGGTGGTGGATGAGAAGGGCTCTGTGTCATCCGGCTCCCTCTCAGCTGCCACACTACCGGTCTTTCAGGATGTTCTGCTGCAGTTCCTTGACACTCAGGCCCCCACGCTGAGTAAGTCTTTCTTTTTTCAGTCATTTCCTGCGGCTGTAATTCTCAAATGTGCCAAACTTGATCTCAATCTAATACTGAGGGAACTTTATATCCTTTTGTCTTTGCCTCTTATTTCATTTCCCAGTGCATATTTATTATAAATGATTTGGCAAGGGAAACCTGCTATTAAATTATTCAAATCCTCTTTTCCCCTCTGTAGCGGAGCCTGGGAATGAAAGTGAACGAGTGGAGTTCTCCAACCTCGTCCTGCTCTTCTGTGAGCTCATCCGTCATGACGTCTTTTCCCACAACATCTACATGTGCACACTCATTTCCCGTGGTGACCTGGCTTCTGACTCCCACCTGCCGCGCCCGCGATCCCCCAGCGACGAGCCCTCCGATGAATCAGAGCGCAAGGAGCAGGATGCAGGCAGCAGTGTCAAGATGGAGGCACGTTGGAGGCATCTGTTGTTGGTGTTGTGGAGTGTGATGAGTCACTTTGTGCAGCAGTACAAACTAACAGTGTGGCGTAAAAAGGGTAACATGAGATTATGGTTTGTTCAACAGGATACCGGTCTGTCAGAGTCGATGGAGACTGATCACAACTCCAGTGCTAATTTTGACGAGGTAAACACAGTATTTAACCTTTAAGTTTCCTGCCATAAAGCTTTTTTTTTTTTTTTTTTATACACAAATTTGAATCACTTCTACAACATTTCTCTCTTGAACATTCTGGCATTGCTCATGTGTCCTTCCTTAGAGTCATTTCAGCTTCCTTTTGCCTTGCAGATGTTCTCTCCTCCGATGCACTGTGAGTCTAAGGGCAGCCCTTCTCCAGAGAAGCCAGCTCCAGAGCAGGACAGCAAGGCTGGCTGTAAGGACAAGGGCATGGACCCCGCCTTTCCTCAGCTATACGAGCAACCCCGCCACATTCAGTATGCCACTCACTTCCCTATTCCTCAGGTGAGAACGCTCATAGTTTGGCATTTAAAAAGAAATCCCAGGGATGTTTGGATGAGCACGATTCCTTAGAAAACACCACATTCTATTTTGACTGGTATTTTATTAAAGCTTCAGTCCTGATGCATAAAATATACAGTCTGCACCTTTCTCATGTTAGAATTTGAAGTTCTCCGTTCCACAACTTTCTGAACTTTAATTCACGCCCCACTTCAGCAGTTGTTCAGATTTGTGTTAAACATTTACAACTTTCTTTACTTAATGGTGTTATGTTTTTCAGTTGTTTTTCAACCATTGCAGTTCAACCAGATCTTACTTGATTCACCTTACTGTTGAAACCTCAAAGTCAACTCAACAATTGAGATTTATACTTTACAATTTAAAAGTTACATTTGTAAAATTATTCCTCAAACCATGTCATGTCTGTGGTGCAAAAATATATGCACTAATATATTTTTTCCTGTTGTTTGGTTCATATTATTTCTTGGTGTGCTGCTCAGGTTATCAAGTGCGTCCAGTTCATGAGGATCCTTGTGTCCTTTTGTCTTTGCCTTTAGGAGGAAAGTGCCAGCCACGAGTGCAACCAGCGGTTAGTGGTCCTGTACGGTGTGGGCAAACTGAGAGATGAGGCGCGACACACCATCAAGAAAATTACCAAAGACATCTTGAAGGTGCTCAACCGCAAAAGCACAGCAGAAACAGGTACCTCAATTTTATCAGCTTTTGACTGATGCTTAATGTCCTGCGTTTCCCATTTAGTTGATATTTTACATTACCTTAGCTGTAGGGATGCAGTTTGTCTGGCAGCCAGCTGCCATTTAAGATTACGTTTCATCAATTTAATTGTACCTACTTTTCATGTTAAGGAATGAAAATGTGAATCGGTGAAATTGCTTTGAAGTTTTGATGAATGTCCCCCGATTTATTGAGTGAATTTTTTCCTGCATCCCTCTGTAGAATAATCCATGAATATCTTATTAAATATAATTTTGCCTTGTGGAAAGCAGCAGCCTCATCATACTTGGAACATTGTTCACTGGCACACATCGATTGCTTGTTTTCTCACTGTGGCCGATCCTAATAACTCTCCTCTTTGAATACTTTTCATTTGTATTCCCTTTCTCTTGCCCTTCTTCAGAGAACAATCTTTTTTTCTTTCTTTATCGACCTGGGGGGGATGGCATTACTCAATCTTCTTTCCACCCAATTTCTATGCTAATAGCTCTCATCTGTTCACAGACACTTTATCTCAGATACATGTGACCTTATTAAGGTGATTTAAGGTTTTCAGAGTTATAATTGCACAGATTGGAGTGTTTTGTGTCAACTTAGCACATTCCTTTGAGCTCATGATGACCTTCAGCTCACAACTGTGTTTCTCTTAAATGAAAAGTACAATTTCCTTTACTTTAACTGCTTTTATAGCAGTGTCTTTGGCAGTAAAGCTTCAATTTGAAGGAGGCTGGAAATAAGATAACAGGCCACTGGTTTAACTTGATTTCACGGCTGGTCTGTTCTGCTAACTGGAAAGAACACTGCTGACCAGTTATGAGTTGCTTCCTCTCTTATTTTTTTTCACCTCTCTGTCCCAAATACGCAGGAGGGGAGGAAGGACAAAAGAGAAAGAGGAGTAAGCCGGAGGCCTTTCCCACTGCAGAGGACATCTTCTCCAAATTCCAGCACCTCTCCCACTTTGACCAGCACCAGGTCACCTCACAGGTAAGACCAGACAACCTCACCAGTCAAAGGGGTTCATTAAGGCAAATACTCCAGCAGCCTAAAACAAGAGGCCTCCCAAGGTGACTCATTTGGATGCAAATGTAATTTGAGTGTAATTTGATTTCTCTTGTGAGATGTCTGAATACAATTTGAATGGATAATGTACTTTGGTGGCTGTAAATTGAAAACCCAGCAGAACATAATGTATTTTAATTTTAGGTGGTACAGGTTGTAATGGAGAATGCAGTTGATCCTGAATCCAATAAAGTCAATAAAATCACATAGATGATAAAATATAAAACACTTTGCATTTCATTTGCATTTTTAATTGCTTTTAATTCAAGTATAGTTAATAGCAATCAGGCAAGCAAAGCTTTATTTATATAGCAGATGTTATTCAAGGTGGAAACACAATGTGCTGCACAAAGGTTGAGCTGCCACAGAAGTTTCAACCACAAAGAATATGAGAATAGTATCAAGAAACATTAGAAATGAATAAACACAAATTAAAACGAACACATAAATGAAATGTATGAATTAAAAACCATTAGGAAAATAAAATAATCAAAACCAACAACTAATTAAAACTATTAAAAAGTAAGAATAAAACAAGTAATGAATTACACCGATAGAATGAAAAGAGACATAAGTTAAAACCAGTAAAAGGAATACAAACTAAACAAAATCATAATTAAGTGCAGCAAACCAGAAAGGCGCAGCAAGAAAGGAATGTTTTGAATTTAGTTTTAAAAGACGGTAGCGTTGGAGCAGCCCTAATATGATTAGTTAGCATGTTCCAGTGGCTTTGAGCATAAAAGCTAAAGGCAGTTCCAGAGTCAAGACTGCATGAAACTAATATAGATTTAGAAAGTCTCAAGAGGTGAAAAACTGTTTCTTTCCAAAAGCATTATGGTTGTGTTGGTGTCCGTTTTTGTATAAAATAGTTTAACATTCCGGAAATATGCTTATAAGCTTTCTTGCTAAGAGTTGGATCAGATATTGATTGAAGATTGTTTCATTTTAGACGTAGACTGTCTCTGTTGGAGCTCTGCTGAACAGTGTTTTGTGCTTTTGCAGCTCAGAGCCAGAGGGAAGGTGGGAAATGTTTTTGTTTGTTTGTTTTTTTTCTGCATGTTAATGATGTCTTGATGTCTTTGTGTGCAGGTGTCCAGAAACGTGCTGGAACAGATCACCAGCTTTGCCTTAGGGATGTCTTATCACCTGCCTCTCGTCCAGCACATTCAGTTCATCTTTGACCTCATGGAGTACTCCCTGAACATTAGTGGCCTCATAGACTTTGCTATTCAGGTACAAGTAACTTCATCATCAATGTTATTTAACATGGAAAAGAACAGAAAAAAAATATTTTTAATCATCGCTGTTTGTAAATATCCGTTGCCTGTGTGTGTTTTGTAGCTTCTGAATGAATTGAGTCTGGTGGAAGCCGAGCTGCTGCTGAAGTCGTCCAGCCTGGTGGGCAGCTACACCACCAGCCTGTGTCTGTGTATTGTAGCCGTGCTGAGGAGATACCACTCCTGCCTCATTCTCAATCCTGAGCAGACAGCACAGGTTTTTGATGGGTATGTGACTTGATAACACGTGATTTTTGCTAACAGGATACCAAAAATTTAAATCTAAACTAGAATAGATATTTAATTGGGGGCCCAAACCTGGGACTGTATGGTTTTGTAGTCATTATAGTGAAATTAACTGAAATAGAGGTCGGATCCCATCCTTAAAGGGATGTTGGCAGGGTTAATACATCAGTTAAACTTATAATTAAAGTAGTAAAAAGGATGTTTGGAGTTGCAAGTTAAAGAATCTTTCCACTGTCTTTAATGAGGATTTTTATTGTCTCAGGACTGCTGACAGAGCACTTAGTTCCTGAACGCCTGTTCTCAGTTATTTGTGATGCTGGTACTTGAGGAATTCTAGCTGATTCTGCTGTTGCAGTTCTATAAAGTTTGTTTTTGTTTTAAGCATTAGCTAAATGCCTTAAGCGTTAAAGAGAAAGTTTGCTTATATGAAACCTCTATTTAAAATCAATTAAATTAAATATAAAAGTTTTGCTTATACAAACAAGACTTAAAGGAATGGCTTGATATTTTGGGAAATATGCTCATTTGCTTTCTTATCGAGATTTAGACAAGAATATTGATACCACTCGCATGACTTTCCGGTAAATATGAAGCTACTGCCAGCAGGCAGCTAACTTAGCTTAGCACAGAGACTGGAAAGAGCGAGAAACAGCCTCATGATTGCATCTCTAAAGCTCACTCATAGTCCGGCACATAACCACCCGTAAAACTGCAAATAGTTGTTTTAACATTTCAGTTTTTGTATGGATTACCACATAAGACCTAGTGAGTTAAGTAGTGAGCTTCAGAGTTGCTGGAAGGTGGATTTTGTTTCCTTTGGACAGAGCCAGGCTAGTGGTTGTTTTCACGCTAAGCTAAGTTAGCTGGCTGCTAGCGTCATTCTTACCATACAGCCATGAGAGCGGTATCAGTCTTCTCATCTGACACTCAGCAAGAAATCAAATAAGCCAACCCAAACTGTCAGACTGTTGCTTTAAATACGTTGCTGAAGTAGTCGCTGGTGAATCACGTGTGGAAAATGCTTTCACAGGTTGCGCATCGTGGTGAAATCAGGTGTGAACCCGGCGGACTGTTCCTCTGCTGAGCGCTGCATCTTGGCCTACCTGTATGACCTCTATACCTCCTGCAGTCACCTCAAGAACAAATTTGGCGAGATCTTCAGGTAGGAATGATTAACTATTCAGCTGTTTGAAAATGAAATTTGAGAAGGGAATGTGTCAAATAGTGTCCAGGACTTGTTTTCTGTGTTCGACTCGATGTAATTTGTAGTTATTTCTTTTCAGCACCAGTCTTACCTCTTATTCTGTTTTCTCTCTCAGTGAGTTCTGCTCCAAAGTGAAGAACTCCATCTACTGCAACATCGACCCGTCAGACTCCAACATGCTTTGGGATCCTGTGTTCATGATGGAGGCCATCGCCAACCCCTCAGCCCACAACTTCAACCACTCCATGGTGGGCAAGATCCTGAACGACAGCCCAGCCAACCGCTACAGCTTCGTCTGTAACGTGCTCATGGATGTGTGTGTGGACCACCGAGACCCTGAGAGGTGTGTTACTCTTGTTATAATTACTTTATATGTGTGTATGTCTGAGACTGCTTCAGTTTTCCCACTCCCTCTTGGACTGTTGTTAACATCGTGTGATGTGCTTTCAGGGTGAACGATATTGGGATCCTGTGTGCAGAGCTGACAGCGTATTGTCGCTCTTTGAGTGCTGAGTGGCTCGGCATCCTCAAGGCTCTCTGCTGCTCCTCCAACAATGGCAACTGTGGCTTCAATGATTTACTGTGTAATGTAGATGTGAGTTGTGGTTTCATAATTTTGTTATCTGTCACTTCTCTTGCTTTGATCCTTACCATTGCTAGCTGTTCTGTCAAATTTCTTTGTATGCCACATTTTTGATATTTCCAAGTCTTAGCTGTCCTCTAAATTACAGCAGCTTTTGTCACCATACAGCATTCATTTTAAAGTTGATCTTTGCGCTCGTGTCCTTCAGGTGAGTGATTTGTCCTTCCACGATTCCCTGGCAACCTTCGTAGCCATTCTCATTGCTAGACAGTGCCTACTCCTAGAAGACCTGGTTCGTTGTGTGGCCATTCCTTCCCTCCTCAATGCAGGTAAGGATTATTTAACCTTAAGCATCCTGTTATACCAAAATATATATTGCCAATTAAATTGGTGCAAAATTTAGAAGTGCTATCAAATCATTATTCTGTATATCAACTGTCAACGTTTAGCTCAGTTTGGTCAAGTTTGCATGTATCCGACTTGGAGTGGGAGATGTAATTTCAGCTATTTGCCCATTCATTTTTTGCTTTTTCAACCATGTTTCCACAACTTCTAGATTTTTTTTTTTAGTGTTTATCTGCCACATTTAGCTTTTTCCGCGTTTTCTATTGTAACCGCTTGTTGTTTTTTATTTCAACCATATTTTGATCATAGCTATCTATTTCAGCCATTTATATTACTGCCATCCTTCATGCACTCTTAGTTGCAACATGCAGTGTTCAGGTGTTACCACTGACTGAAGTGTGTGTGTGTGTGTATATATATATATAATTAATTTTTTTTATCAAATCATAATTTATATTCTGTCAAATTATTTGATTACCCATCTTCCCACCCAACTGCAGAAATACTCCATGGAGTACGAGTTCCCACTGCTTGAGAACCACTGTTTGAAACAATGCAAAAAGCATCTATGCATATATAATCTCACGGCCATTAGGCTTTCTGTAAATGAATGAACAGTACATTGCTACTTGGCTCATAGAAAGGAATACCAATCTGTATAATGCATACTGCTGTCAGAGAGGAAAGTAAACGCAGCGTATTTGATCTGGATCCATGAAACCTCGATGTGCTTTGTGCACTAGCCAGAGAAGAGCCTCTCTCTCTCCCTGCTGTTAATCTTTCTTCTCCCAGCTTGGACACAAAGCCCCATTCAGCCATGCTGTTTGGTGTTTGGCTCATTTTATAACGCAGCTACACATGCCAAATGCCAACAACTCTGGCTTGTGATAAATGCTTTGTTCTCACTCCCTCTTTCACGACAACAGCTCTATGAAAATTCCTCTTCATCCTGACTGATGAGAGGTCTATCTAGGACAAGGTTTAAATTTAGATGTGTGGCTTTGATGGAATAGATGGTGTAGCCTATGCAAAACAATGAGAGCTCGAGTTATGTGATGTGAAGAAGCTCGACTCTAATCAGTGCACGTGTCCGGACTTTACCTCCAGCCTGCAGTGAGCAAGACTCCGAGCCAGGAGCCAGACTCACCTGCAGGATTCTGTTGCACCTTTTCAAGACGCCACAGCGCAACCCTGTCCCCCAAGATGGTGTGAAGTCAGGTAGTGAACACAACCAACAACTTTTTACCATTGTTTCAACACATTTTTGTTTCTACTTGATTGTGAATATTAATCTTATCCTGGTGATATGACTTTGCAGATAAATCCTCAGTTGGTATCCGGTCGTCTTGTGATCGCCATCTTCTTGCTGCCTCTCAGAACAGCATCGTTGTTGGAGCAGTATTTGCTGTCCTAAAAGCTGTCTTCATGCTGGGTAAGGATCTTTGTAGCACTGTCATATTAAGAAGTTTAAGGTGGGAACCTGTTATATAAAGAATAACTGGTTTTCCTGCTCATGATTCCGCTGTTAGATCTCACTGGTTGATTTTACTGGTCTCTTCATATTTTAGGTGATGCTGAGCTAAGAGGTTCAGGACTGTCACATCCTGCTGGCCTCGACGACATATCTGAGGGACGCAATGTCTCCATAGAAACGGCCAGCCTAGATGTGTATGCAAAGTATGTTCTGAAGACGATCTGCCAGCAGGTGAGAAATTGAGTTGAAATGAGGTGATTGATTTTGAAAGAAATAAAATTACACTACCACTGTTAACTCAGTCGGTTTGAAATGGAAGATGTGAAAATGAAGGTACAAGTGACTTCTCCGAGGACCAGTGCACAGTGTCCTTGTCATGGTCAGTGTTAACAATGCTTATGTATTTTCTCCCTGAAAGCTGTGAATGAAGTGTGAATGCGCATAGAAACGATGAAGTTTCTATTTTAATAATATTAAAATATATTATAAGCTCTCCTGCTTTTCCGAGCTACTTGTAAATGCAGTAAGTCAACGATATATAAAAAGTGTGAATGAGATCATTTTCTGCAACAGATGTTACTTATGCCACATGGACATGAAGGCCAGAGAGAGAGCTGGCAGCAGCTCCGAGGGCAGGACGTGCTCTGAGCCCTTAAGAGACTTCAGACACAGTTTCTACCCAGCAAGGTTCTGACATGTGCAGTTCTATTTCTGAGAAATGAACCTTTGCCCTGTTTTCATCACCGCCCACCCAGCTTTGGATAAGCTTGCTTTGCATGAGTCATGAGTTTACATGATTCTATATCTTAAGCTCTGGTTTCACTGAAATCTTGCTCCTAAAATCAAGATGCTGTTACTCTGATATTGGAATGTTATTCACCGACCACTTTAACGTTTCTAATTCTGCCACCTTTTTCCTCTTTCCCCCTGCTTTCCCTCTTGTTCTGTCCTGCAGGAATGGGTGGGAGAGCGCTGTCTGAAGTCTCTGTCTGAGGACAGCAGTGCCCTCCAGGACCCGGTGCTGGTAAACATTCAGGCCCAACGGCTGCTGCAGCTTATTTGCTATCCTCACCGCCAGCTGGACAGTGATGATGGCGACAACCCACAGAGACAGCGCATCAAACGCATCCTACAGGTAGAAAATAAACATAGACTGTCATTGTGTTTTATATATATATATATATATATATATAAGTGTACACGTGTGTACACATGTGTGTGTGTATATATATATATATATATATATATGTGTGTGTGTGTGTGTATTTATGTGTGTGTGTGTTGGTATATGTATGAAACATGGACAGGTTTTTCAAGTGTATAGGCTTTGACCATCCCTGATTATTCTCTTAAAAATAATGTCTTTCTTGAATCAGAACGGTGCACTTTTGCTGCCCTCTCCTGGCTGAATCAGGGGTTGAGGAAATGCCTTACCAGTACAATGAACCGTGCATACTCAGAACTGGCTTTTGACAAGAAAGGGGGAAAAAATGTATCTAACTATCAGTTATTCTCTTTCATAGAACATGGACCAATGGACGATGAGGCAGTCGTCCCTGGAGCTGCAGCTGATGATCAAACAGAGCACAAACAATGTAAGCTGCTGCTTTTTGAAGGATGAAATATGAATGTGTAGTCTTTGTCAAAATTATCTGAATATTCATCTTTTATTTTTCAATAGGAGCTCTACTCACTCTTGGAGAACATAGCCAAGGCCACCATAGAGGTGTTTCAGAAATCAGCTGAGATGAACTCCAGTAACCCCTCAGGGAACGGAGCAGCAGCCCAAGGTGGCTCAGCACCCAACAACAATAGCACCACAAGCAAGATGAAACCTATTTTAAGGTATGTCCTCCTTTTTTTTTCCCATGTGTTTTTCTCTCTAATAAAATTTTAAAAACATTTTATTCTTTAAATCTGAAGTGTAGGTAATATTGTTAAGGCTTAAACCTTTGCACTTAATGTCTTTTCACATTCATTGCAATTCACTTACTTCTTATTGTGAACATAAATATGTAAATTTATAATTCCACACAAGGGGGTCAGATGGTAAGTCCTGCTCCCTTCTTTTCCTAGTGTTTTTGGTCTGCATACAGTGATGCTCAAGTCTTAACATTTTTGTTTGCACTCTGGTCTGCAGCTCTTCGGAGCGGTCAGGTGTTTGGCTGGTGGCTCCGTTGATAGCCAAGCTGCCCACCTCGGTTCAGGGCCATGTGCTGAAGGCAGCAGGAGAGGAGCTGGAGAAAGGACAGCACCTGGGCTCTTCCTCACGTAAGGAGAGAGACAGGCAGAAACAGAAAAGGTAAGTGGCAAACACATACATCTTTGATACTTGAACAAACGAGATTTTACTTGGGAGTACATATGGCTGGAAGGATGTTTTCATTTGGCGTCACTCTCACAGGCTATGGAAGCTGCAAAAACAAAATTAGCCAGCTATGTGAACAAGATTTCTTCTTTTTATTAAATTCAGTTTTTCCTTCCTCAGCATGTCTCTGCTGAGCCAGCAGCCGTTCCTGTCTTTGGTGCTGACCTGCTTGAAGGGACAGGATGAACAGAGGGAAGGCCTTCTCACCTCGCTCTACAGCCAAGTGCAGCAGATTGTCACCAACTGGAGAGAAGACCAGTACCAGGATGACTGCAAGGCAAAGCAAATGATGCATGAGGCTCTGAAACTACGCCTGAATCTTGTAAGAACCAGCTTGACAGAATCTCTGGCTATAAGGTCCATGTGTAGTTAGTTTTGTTCCCTTGTATGTTGACTTTTTCTAGATTTGTTTCTCAGGGAACCAGCACATCTACAGGTCTGAAAAAGTCTTACAAAGCACTGAATTTAGTTTCCTTAAATATGTCTTAGAAGTTATGGAAGAGTCTTGAATTGAATTAATGTAATGTAAGTTGTACATTTTTCTGTATCTGATTTTGAGCTGCTGGAAGACGTTCTACTTCTACCTGTGAACTAAAAGTGGAATTGTTTTGACAATTGACCAAGGGGGCTGTTCATACTACAGTAACTAGGAGCCTCACCCACTCGTAATGAGCAAATACTTTAAATGAATTAATCATGTTTTGGTTCATTTTGGTTCATTAATTTAATGAATTGTATCTTTAGGAACTATTAACATAGTAGTGGGAAGTACAGAACAAACTTTGGACAAATTGATTTAAGCAATCATGAAAAGGGTATAAAAATTCATTCAATGTGGTATTAATTAGGTCATTAAAAGTCTTAAATTTGACTTGGTAAGCTGTGCAGAAACCCTGACTATGTTGCAAAGTCCATGAAATGAAAGTTTATCATCCAAAACATTTAATGAAAGTCATTCACTTCATTATTGCTCTACTATTTAAAATCCAACATTGGGTTTGATTAAACAAGCCACGAGGAGACTAACAGTATGCTTTCCTCTCCTTACAAAGGTGGGCGGTATGTTTGACACGGTGCAGCGCAGCACCCAGCAGACAACTGAGTGGGCAGTGCTGCTGCTCGACATCATCAGCAGCGGCACAGTGGACATGCAGTCCAATAAGTGAGTGTTGAGTCCGGTCCGCTCAGTATTGCTCTAATTGCACACTTCAGTTATTATTCCTAACCATAAATTGCTGCCAGTACAATTATCAGTCGCTTGATCTGCCTGACCCTGATGATTGTTTCTCTCCAACAGTGAGCTCTTCACAACAGTGTTGGACATGTTGAGTGTGCTGATTAACGGCACACTGGCTGCTGACATGTCCAGTATCTCTCAGGGCAGCATGGAGGAGAATAAGAGAGCCTATATGAACCTGGTCAAGAAGCTCAGGGTAAGAACAGCACACCTTTCTCACCCATAGCCAGGACATTGAGTCTGAAGATGTGCCCCTACTTTTTTATAACTCCTTTTATCCTTTTATTCATATAATGGCTGTTTACGGATTAATAGGTTGCTTTTTGGCAATTTTTTTTCTCTTACGTAGGAAAGGAGGTGAAAGTTCAAATTAAACTACACACAGTGGAGAATCTGTTCTGCCAAAATAGACCTTAAAAAACTGTTTAGGTGTGACCGACCACAACAGTATCAGCGTATCAGGGAAGTGAAATGATAGTATGAAAAAGGCTTTCACACTGGCAGAAAAAAATGTAACTACATCTGTCTTAACTTTTCATAAATCCGTTTTTCAATGATATGCCTGTGTACGAGGAAAACAATAAGCTTTTAATTGTTCACATTTTCATAATCGCTCCTCTCCACAACGTACCCATTTAATTTCCACAGAAAGAGCTTGGAGATCGTCAGTCGGAAAGTTTGGAAAAAGTTCGTCAGCTACTGCCACTGCCCAAGCAAACCCGTGATGTCATTACCTGTGAACCTCAGGGCTCGCTCATAGACACAAAGGGTAACAAGATCGCTGGCTTTGAGAAGGAGGTAAGCGGCTTTATCATGTTGCTCATGTTCCCTGACGTCTACCTGCAACGTTACAAGTTTCATTATGAGTTGTATCTCCAAGTAAAATAAGGATGTTATTATTTGTGGTTTATGTTTTGTGGTATTATAGGTTGGTGTAGATACACAAAATTGACATTACAACAATACATTGTGCCAGAATGTGGTAACATAACATGTACATGCTTATCACGAGTAAGATAATAAGACTGCTGTGTCATTGTTGTCCATCAGGGCCTTCAAGTATCAACCAAACAGAAGATTTCTCCTTGGGATGTCTTTGAGGGTCTCAAACACTCCGCCCCTCTCTCCTGGGGCTGGTTCGGTACAGTGCGCGTGGACCGCAAGGTCACCAAATTTGAGGAGCAGCAGCGTTTCCTTCTGTACCACACCCACCTGAAGCCCAAACCTCGTAGCTATTACCTGGAGCCGCTCCCTCTGCCCCCTGAGGAGGAGGAGCCCCTGACGCCCGTCTCCCAGGAACCAGAGAAGAAGATGATGGAGCCAGTGAAGCCAGAGAAGAATGTGCCTGCTGTCCCCTCCGACTCAAACAAGAAGAAATCCAACAAGAAGAAGAAAACTCCCCCTACCAAGACTGAGGTCAGTTATGTCTACCTAATGATTTTAGAATAATATGGTTTTAACAACAGTCATTCTTGATGTGGGAAAGTGGTGTCAGACTTTTGGACTCCACTGTATTTCTTCCCTGGATTGATGTCTGTACGATCAGGTTTAAAAAGTAATACATTTTGGACTTTTCCCTCCAGGAGTTTATGAACCGTACACCAGGTGGTGTAAGCTACAGCACTAATATGCCACCAGACCTGATGCAGAACCACCCATATGGCAGGATGTACAACCAGCAGGCCATGAGCATGTACACACAGAACCAGCCTCTACCTCCAGGTCAGTTCACGGTGTATTGGTTGAAAAAACAATAACTGAAAATAGCATCTGGGACTGTAGTTTATGTAATTTGTTTGTTTTTTTGTTTTTTTCACAGGAGGTCCCGGTTTAGAACCTCCATACAGACCTGCCCGAAACCCACAGATGAACAAAATGATGCCTACTCGGCCCAACTACCCAGGCATGATGCCCGGCATGCAGGGAAGCATGCCTGGCATGATGCAACTGGACAAGCAATACCCAATGGGTTATAAGCCCCAGCCTAGCATGCCACAGAGCCAGATACTGCGCCAGCAGCTACAGGTCAGACTGGTGAGTCAGTCTACACTGACAGCTCAAGCAACACCTTCTAGTCACGTAGAGCTGAACAAACTGAGTAGCTTGTGAGATAAAGCATTATTAGGATAGTTGATTCCCTTTGTTATTGCTAAAGACCCATTTGGACAGGATTAACATTATGTGGGGGATTTGGGGATAAAATATTCCCTGTGGTCAATGGTAATTTAACTCATCGCTCTGGACAGGATTTTGATATATTCCTTATGTGGTATTTGTTCTAATGTCCCAGTTTTTGGGACTGGTGTATGTGAAGTGATGATGAAAAATCTGAGATCCACTGTAAAATACAAGAATGTTGCTCCAGATAGAATTTAAATAAGATGAGGACAAGCAAGTTTGATGGAAAAAAAAAGGAAAGTAGTTTCAGTTGTAATTATCACTGGGGGGGATGAAATACAGGCTCCAGACTGGATTAAAATCACAGGCAGGAAATATTACAATCATCCCACCACCCCTAGATCAATAAGTCTTGTGCAAATGGGTTTTCAAATGAAAATGAATGTTTAAGTAAAAAAGCTGCTATTAAATCAGTCCTAAGAGGAGGAGAAGAGGCTGAGGACATTGAATCGTTGCTGTTTGCTGACTTATTCTCTCTCGCTTCAGAATCAGAGCATGATAGGGCAGCAGATGAGACAGATAACACCCAACCAACCATACACTCCAATGCCCGCATCTCAGGTAAATGTTTCTGTTGTTTTTCTTTTCTCTGTCTAAGAAATGCATGCAAGTCATCTGACACTTAAAAAGCTGCTTCCATATTTACAGTCCATTCACCATTTTCTAAACATTTGCCATCTACATAGAAATACTTGTAGTTATATATGCTCACTTATATGCATTTTCATGGTCTTGTTTGGGTTCTGTCTGTTCAGAACATATCTCAGGGCTATACCACATACGGATCACACATGGGGATGCAGCAGCATCCGTCCCAAGGTGGTGGTATAGTTCCTTCATCCTATGGGAACCAAAACTTCCAGGGCACCCATCCTGGAGCCAACCCAGCTGTGGTGGATCCTCTTAGGCAAATGCAGCAGAGGCCCAGTGGTTATGTTCACCAGCAGGCGCCAGGCTATGCACACAATATGCAGAACACACAGAGGTCAGTAAAGTGTTATAAGGAAGGTTTTTTTTTTTTTCTTCTAGACAGTTGGCATTGTCATAATTTACCATTGTTTTTGTCCTTGATTTTACATTAATTACTTTGCTGCCTACCCTCGTATTTTTTCTTCCTGTCAACCTCAGGTTTGCCCACCAGCCCCTCCAACAGAATCCCATCATGCACGGCCTCAGTCACATGGGAGGCCAGGGTGTCCATCTAGGCTTGAGGCCCAATCAGATGCTGGCAGAGCAGCAGCAGCAGCAGCAACAGCAGCAGCAACAACAGCAGCAACAGCAGCAGTACCTCAGACAACAAGCACTCAGAGTATGTCACTTTATCATCATACTTTAGCTATGTTTTGGCCAAGTTTATTCATTTTAATGAGTAACTTGTGAAGTGAAAAGGAGGCTGTTCGTGTGCACTGCCTTTTTAATGATGTAACCCTGAAGCTATCCAGTGTTTCCTAATTGAATTTAAAAAAAAAAAGAAAAGATGTTTATATTAAAATACAAGTGGTTATGCTGAAAAGTAAATAGATATTTGGACACAGACAGGTCAGGTTGTGAACATGAGAGGACAGGTTGACTTTTGTTACATCACCTGATTTATGAGTCGTGGGAATTCAGGGCGTGTGGTTGTACTTTACGCCCACTGCTTTTGCCAGAGAATGTAGTTGCCTTGTGTAGCCTTACAAACACTAAATTACATGACTAACTGATCACAAATAATAACAAAAGAAACTAGAATCTAAAGGTGAATCTACGGATGATCAAATTGACAAACATTTGATGAAAAGCAGTCCTGATATTGATGATAATAAATGAGCAAAGCTAAAAGGCATGAGAGCGAGGCATTAGCTTATGACAACCTGTTCACAACTGCAACTAGGAGCAGGGGAAACTCAAGATAGACTGACAACATGAGATTTGTGTTGTTGCTCAGCCTCAGCTGCTCAGTGCAGAACTCTGTCTTGCTGTTGTTAATCCTTTAAAAAGCGTGATGATAAGAGAATTTAAACGTGATTTAAAATG
Organism: Seriola lalandi dorsalis; assembly: GCF_002814215.2. Classification (NCBI taxonomy): domain Eukaryota; kingdom Metazoa; phylum Chordata; class Actinopteri; order Carangiformes; family Carangidae; genus Seriola; species Seriola lalandi. Next base: position 4,371,127 of record NW_019525660.1, on the reverse strand, counting down.
AATGCTACAACACTGCTATTTAGTTTTGCAGTGATTGGTGTAGCCAATGCGTAACCATAAATAACTAATAAAAGCATAATCATGGTTAAGCTTGAATCCAGTCAGCTGAGGGCTCTGAAAGGCTCTGGCCTCAGGCTGTATTACAACTCTTACAATCTGAATATTTCTGCTGTGTTGCCAGGGGCCAGACCAGTCAGTACAATTTTTTTTAAATCAAAAGTCACAAGTCTTTACCGCTAATATCAACTCTTGTCCTTTTCTTGGTTATCCACAACAGCAGCAGCAGGCGGCCCAACAGGTTCAACAGCAGCAGCAGCAGCAGCAGCAGCAGCAACAGCAGCAGCAACAGCAGCAGCAGCAGGTCCAGCCGCAGCAGGTTCCTCCTCAACAGCAAGTTCCACAACAGCAGCAGCAGCAGGTGTCAGCGGTGCCTCCACCAGGCCAGGCACAGAACCAGGGCCTGGGGATGCAGCCACTGCCCCCCCAGCAACCTATGGTAGGTCCCATGCTGATGACAGGGGCTGGATTGTTAGTCCAGTTGTTAGCAGGGTGTACAGTATATGTAAGGAGAGCTGGAGTCGGTGACTTTGCCAGTCATTTGTAAAAGCACTCTGTCAGAAAGATTCATATAGCAATATGTAGTCGAGTATAAGACGACCAATAACACTGACGGATGAACAAAATCTGTGTGGGTAAAAGAGATAGTTGCTTTATATTCAAGTGTCATGCTAGTAGTTGCATGTTTTAGCCAATTTATGTCAAATGTGTATACGTGTCTGTGTAGCCTTTTTTCCAGCTTGAGTTTCTTTTGTTTACGGGTTTAGTTTCTACTTATTTCAGTAAGTTATACAAACCAACTTGCAGATACTTGATTGTTGAAACCCCGTGAGAAAAACCGTGATGACATGTCAGAAAACTGATAATGACTGAAGTCGTTATTAAATCTAGTTGGTAAATTAAATTCCTTGTGGTAGACAACCCTTTAAATTGAGGAAATTGTTGCCTCCTTAAATGCACCACTAGAGGCTTTAATGTTTTCGATATGGTCCGTGATTAAAGCTACATCACCACACAACATAATTTTGATTCTAAAATGAAAGGAAACTGTCAGCCCTGATGGAGCACTTACTCCAAACTAGTTTCAAAACTCTGCAAGTTGATTCTCATAGCATACTACAATGAATGTACACCTGTCAGGAATCAGTCTAAAACCTTGTTATGAATTTTGCCAAATGATTGGTTGTATATTATGTATATATATTTAGTACTGAATGTGACTGAATCTCTGTTTTAGTTCCCGCGACAGGGAATGCAGCAGACTCAACAGCAGCAGCAGACTGCAGCTCTGGTCAGGCAGTTGCAGCAGCAACTTTCAAGTAAGTCAGAAACTCCTTCAGACATCATATTTTCTCCCCCATTTATGCGTGAACCTACAGTTGTCCAGATTCCATGTTTATAATGAAATGTTCCTACTCTTTACAGATACACAACCAGGACAAGGCACCAATTCATATTACTGATAGTGCTTGTTCATAGTAGTGTGCAGAGAGAGTGTGGGGAGGCCCAGCTCTGTAGAGTGGCAGATGAATGTGTCCAGTCCTGTGTAGGCTGTTAGGAGAGAAGACTGTTCCAAGGCACAAAGGACAACCAACCAGATGAACCAAACCCCATCTCGACCACTGAGGCAACGATCAGAAAATATCCTGACTTCAGTCGTGTAATTATGGATTATGAGGGGGGGGGGGTACTGCTCTGGAGTAAACACATAATGGTTAATAATGGAGAAGTCTATGTAAAAAAGTACCAGAAATTATAAGAATAATGCAATTTTTTTATTTTATTTCAATTTGTACAATTTTTTCAGTTTCGTGTATTTCTCATTAAAAAATCATGTCAGTTTTTATGTCTTGTACTTGTGTTGGCTGCCTGTATACTGTTCAAAACCTGTCAGTCTAACAGTTATGGTGAGAGTAGTGGGGATCAAATAAGGCTGTTGTTAAGCAAAAAAAATCCTAACACTAAGTTATTCTGTGTTTTGAGTAACTTTTACATCCTGTTGATTAGATTGTGTTGGCCAATGATTGATCCCACAATTATTTGAAATTAAGGTTTTTAAACAGGAACTTACTGTACATAAGCATTTAATTATCCAGAAGAAGAATTTATTTCATCAGTAGATATGACTGATAGGATGATAAACCAACATGATGCACAGAGGTAAATGACAGCTTTTAACAACAGGTTTTTTTATATTTATTCCACAATTTTCTTTAACAAGACAAGTTGATGCTGGAGGCACTTTTCCTCAACTTATTACTGCAGTGGTTGGGCAACCTTTACAGTTTCAGTGTGTGCCTCAATGTAGCATTACACTATTACAAGTGAAAACAGTGTCTAAAGCTTTGCTACAATAGACTGTTTTCTCAGCAGGAAAAAAAGCACAGGTGTTACTAATAACGTTAACGATGCCGAGGTTGCATTGACGTGTCCCGGTGAGCCAGCGTGCACAACACCAGGACCCTGAAACTGAGCTACATGGTATGTAGCCATCAATAATTTTTATTGTTTATTATTAGTGATTGGACAACTTGTCAAAATTTTGCATGGGAGTGTTACTATCAAGTAGAAATAACGTCTGTAACATAACTGAACTTCAACAGAAGAAAAGCAATACTTTTGGTGAGTGCCTTGAAAGACATGCACATCATTCACACTGATACTACCTGTCTATTAGTATTTAGAGTTAGGTCTAACTCAGATCCATTTTGTTGTAGACTAAGAGCCATGTACACTATATATATGTATAAAAAAAAAAGTCCAACATTTTCAAACAAAATACAAAAGGGTATTACAAGCAAAATCTAAAAGGCCAGCACAGGTGTTTTCACTTTGTGCCTAATTATACTTCTGCTCAGGTGGGCGTGGGCGTGGGGTGAAGTTAAGCTGGGAGCAGGTCTTTTTCACAGCACAGGTGCAATTGATATCAATAATAAAGGCTATATTCCAGTCAGATTTATGTCAGATCCAGTGTCTGGGTGTTGTGCATGCTCGCTCACGGCCTTGGCTTTCTCACACTTACGTGGAACAGAGCCATTGTTATGTGTTTCCTGCCATGACAAATCAAAATAAGGCTATTGCAGGTATAAGTTGTTCTGTCCTGACAGTTTACAGCAAAACTAACAAAAAGCGAGGAAGATGATAATCAAGCACAGTCGAAACGCCTCACAGCCTTTAGAAGATTAAACTGAAAACACTTGGAGTGTACCACAGGACTTTTATTTCTTACTGAAGCAGTCTACAGGGAACAAAACAATTCCTCATTTCAATTTTTTTTCCTTTTTGCTTTGTTATGTTTTTGTTCATCAACATTCTGACTTTCCAAGCGACTAAAAAGTACTCCAGTGTCAGATCCTAGTGCTCTCCCTTCAAAGGGACAGTCCATTCCCTGATACGTTGGCAGGAAGTTCAGAGCTGCCCAGCTCCTCTCACCTGGCTGCACCCCGAGCCTGGACAGGAGTTTGTTGGAAATCTCTGGCACTATTGGCTGGAGGAGTGTGCCATAAACCCTCAGGCATTCAAGGGAAACATGGATGATAGTGTCTAGCCAGCGCTGCTCTTTACTGTTCCTCTTGTCCAGCTTCCAAGGTGCGTGGCGATGAACAAACCCGTTGGTCTGCCTCACACAAGCAGTGATGGCCTCCAGCGCTTTGTACACATGCATGCTCTCATAGTGCTGCTCTACCACAGCGGGGAGATTTTTCACAGCATCCAACATGAGGTAGTCTTCGACCACAGCCCTGCCTCCCTGTTCTCTTGGGAAGGACAGAGGACAGAAAGAGGGGTAGACCTGCGCTGGGTTAAGAGCCGTAGCTGTGCAGCGGTTAAGCAGACCTCCCAGGGAGTCAGTTAGTTCTGCGTTGAGTAGCTTGAGTACTTTGTGATCTGTGTAATCACAGTCTGAGTCTGGGACACCCTGACGCAGAAGAAAGTACCTCATACCATCAGTTGTAAACAACTGTGAGCGTTGAAGAGGATCTACCACATTACCCAAACTTTTAGACATCTTCTTTCCTCCCGCTATCCAGTGAGAGTGCACATGTATCGTCTGTGGCAGCGGCAGTCCAGCTCCCAGGAGGAAAGCTGGCCAGTAGACGGCATGAAATTTTAAGATATCCTTTCCTACAACATGGTGGGCCACATTCCACCATTGGTCGTGGTTATCTGGATAGCCAGCTACTGTGAGGTAGTTCACCAGAGCATCTAGCCACACGTAGATGGTCTGCTCAGGGTCGTTGGGGACCGAGATGCCCCACTGAAGGCGGCTTCTATGCCGGGACACTGACAGGTCTGGAAGGTCGTGCTCTAGCCACTGGAGAACAATCTGGTAGAAATGTTCAGGCTGTACGGCCTGGGGATTTCCTCTGAGCCAGTCGAGCAGCTGAGACCGAAACGCAGACAGACGGAACATGTAGTTCTCCTCTTTCATCCACTCCACCTGCAAAACAGTGAAGAGTGTATTTGTAGTTGTTTTGGTGATGGAGTAAACCTGCGCAAGCTGTGGAGGCGTTGCTTGATTTCTGCCTAAAGGAACACTTCAATAGTTTGGGAAATATGCTTATTTGCTCTCTTTCTGAGTTAGATGAGAAAATAATTACCACTCTCATATCTGTCTGTTAAATAGGAAAATGGAGCCAGGAAACTGCTGTGTAGCTTAGAATAAATACTGGAAACTGGGGGAAACAGCCAGCCTGACTGACAGTAAACAACTTGCTCCAGCTGCTTGTCAATCTAACAATGATGACAAGAGTCCAGGAAGTGACAACACCTGAGTGAGAAATAACAGTTCATAACCCCCATAAAATCACGTCATTTTTACACTTCAGTTTTTTTAACGATTAAACAAATGATATATCACGTGTTAATTAGTGAGCTTTGCAGTTACTACATTTAGACAGAGTCAGACTAACAGCATCCCCTTGTTTCGAGTCTTTATATTAAGCTAAACTAACCAAATATTGGCTTTAGCTTTAAATTGAATATGATAGTATGGCGCCATAAAGTTGGTGTACTTGGGGAAGTCGTCAAAATATGAGCATCAGAGGCCAAGATTGACTTTACACTCCTCCTGCCTGGTAAACGTGTGTTCTACTGAACACAGAAAGCGCCTCCATATCCACCATACATCTATTTTTACGAGTTTAGTATTACTCCTAACTAACCATAATGTGTACAATGGGTAAAATTATTTCATATTCAGTGATATTACCTTGTGTCCACTCTCCAGCGACACCTTGATCTCCTTCCCTGATGAGTCCACAGCGTCGTCCACCTGCATTGGCGTGAGGAAACTTTCATCCTGTGTGGAGTACCAGCCTTCATAATGCCCCTTGTAGATGTGTCCTTTTTTCCAGAGCACTGACCAGAAATGCTCCACTGCCTGACGGTGTCTCTGCTCAGTGGTTCTTATGTAGTCTGTGTACGAAATGTTGCAGCTGCTGAAGAGATGTTTGAATCTTTCAGACACATCAGTGCAGAAGGTCAGGGGATCTTTTCCTGCAGCTTCAGCAGCTTGTTGGATTTTCAAGCCATGCTCATCTGTGCCTGAAATGCAAGGTAAGCCGATTATTATTTTCTCAATGAATTGTTTAAAATATATTTAAAAAAAAAAAAAATATATATATATATATATATATATAAAAAAAGGAAAAATGGCTCCCATAAGCCAGCTCTATTAACAGATGTTCAATTTAAGCTTTAAAATAACAGATAACATGGGTTCTTACACTGTGACAAAATCTTTGGCTATTACATTCAAATGGTGACACGAAAAGCAACGTGCACACGTATACTTCGATCACTGGATGATTTACCTGTTGAAAACTTTGAGTTGAACCCTTGAAGCAGCTTGTACCTGTGAAGGCAGTCAGCTATCACAGCCGAATACAGGTGTCCTAAATGAGGAGAAGCATTGACATAGAAGATGGGGGTGGTTATGTAGTAACTCCTCTCATCTTTGCATTGATGGCTCAACACAGCGATCCTCTGATGTCTCGACACAGCACAATCTGGTAATAAGAAAGGGCTTTGTCGCAGTTTGTGAACAGCCTTACAACTTCTGGCAACAGAACGAAAAGGGAACCTCATCGTTGGAGAGCAGGCGACACCCACATGAAAGCCAGCAAACTATGTTTACTCCAGGAGTGCAGAAATGAGCTGGTGGGTGCTAGTCTTTCATTTTAGCTAGCTAAAGGATTTTGTTTTCGCAGAAAAACGAATAATCGGAACGACTACCGGAAAAAGCTCTTAAAGTAGTCTTGGTGAATGTTATAGATTAAAATGATAGGAATCGTTGAATTTCAGCCTCTTTTCTCGAACCCTGTCGCACATGTGTTTTGCTTGGATGTGAAGGTTAGCGCTTCTTCCGGTTTCTGTGAAGAACAATCACTCGTCCAATCAAAGCGCTGGAAAGTGTGCCACAGCCACCAATGAGATGGCAAGGACTACTGACGGTATGCTGACGTCATTGGTTTTATTTACTTCTAGGATGTTAAAACTGTCTGGACATGAAGTTTCAAATTAGTCAAGCAGAGAATATTTACGAGAGAAGCATCTGGATGTAAGGGAGAGCATCCTTTTTTGACAGACATACAGTTCTAGCATGATAACAAGGCAGGGACAGTATAAAAAAAGAAAAAGCACTTTATAAATGGATTTTGATTTTCCACAAACTGATCAATAAAGCATTAGCAAATGATTTATTAACTAATAAATCAATGTATTACCGCTTATAAATAAATGGTGCCTTTATTAGAACGTGGCATCTTCTTTGAACAGGCTGATACATCACTTTAATCACTTTTCACTGAATATCTTCAGGGACCACATTTTATTCCAGTCAATCTTATCTAGCTGTTCATTCCAGTGATATGAATGCTATTTGCTAGAAATGTTTCAGATTGTTTTAATATTGATATGGAACATGGCACAAAGAGTTTTGAGACAAACTTTCCGCCAGGCTGAATGAAAATCAACTTGTATGCACTTGTGGCGCAGAGGACCTGATCCAGGGCTTGAGAGGGAATAGGGATGATGGGAAAAATCAGAGTCCAAATGCAGACAGAGGCTGGTCAATGAATGAGGAGTGGAGGGTGAAACGGGGGGAGTCAGAGTGTGGGATCTGGCTCTGGAGTCCTGGGTCACAGAGGGAAAAATAGGTGCAAGCAAAAAAGGTTTCTCAAACATGAAAAACACTGTAGAAAATGTTCAAAAACAAGTTGACTGAGAGCTTGCTACCACTGTGGTTGCTGAGTCAGTCCTTTAAGTTAAGCTACAGCTCCTGATTAGTATCACAGGAACGCAGAGAGCTCCCAGAAAGGGACTTTTATCTGCATCCCGAAGGACTGCTCCCGACAAGAAGCCCTGTTCAACATCAAAGAAAGGGAGCAAAACACTAGTAAATCTTGGTGTGGCTTTCCACTGCTGGAGACAGCTCTTGTCGAGTAAAGAGATGCTGTTTTAAGCGGAACTCGCAACTTTTCTTTTAGACTGGTGAGTAATATCTAATGAGGGCTCTTTACCAAAATGTATCGTTAGTGCAACTAAAGACAAACCGTACTGACAAACATTTCGAGTGGTATAAATATATGATATTGATGTTGTCTGCAGACTTTCCATTTTAGTGGTTTAGTAGAATTTAGCCTGTTCCTGCAGCTGTTGCCCAGATAGTTACATCACTAACTTTAGGCTTGTTTTGTAACAGATGAATACACATCGATTGGTTCACCATGTTGTAACCACTTTACATTAGTTACGAGATCAGGCAGGATTGAAGGTTTGCTAGGCCTTTACATTTTTGAGGAGATTTCAGCATACCTCTTTCTTTATCAGGGCTTGAGCCTGACACTGCATCCACCTGTCCCACAAACACCAATGGCAGGGTGTACAGACACAGTGAGGAGGGTCTAGGTGAGTAAAATTATATCATTCAATATTGGCAAGCAAGACTTGTCTATACCACTGTGATTATATCAGACGATTATCATTGTGTTTTCATCAGAATGCCAGAGTCCAACTTAGGCCGGTACCACGCTGGTTCCCCACTAACAACAAGAAATGTTAAGTCATGCGTACGACTCCATCCCCCTCACGTATATAGACTCAAATTAGGGTCAAAATGATTTTGAGCTTGTAAAGTGATGTTAACAAATAATTCTAATGTTTGTAGTTGGAAATGAACATTTGTAAACCTGTAAAATACATCTGCATAAGAAATTCAAGTTTGTGCATCTGAAATAGTTTTGTCACCATCTGTGTCCCGATACAGAGCAGCAAACTATAAAAACTCTAGTCAAAAGTTCACACAAAGTCAATCAGTGACACACTGGGAATGTTGCATGCTGAGTTTTACAGTTTTCTGCTCTTTATCTACACAGACATCCATAAAAGCATTTCTTCTTTCCCTGTGTCTTTGTTTAACCTCACCACTGATCATTTGTTCAGTTTTGATTCACACTCTCTCTTTTTTAACAAATACAAATCTCTTTGCCACAAGCACAATTTTTTTTTTTCACATGCACAAACTTGAATGTCTCATGCAGATTTATTTTACAGGTTTACAAATGTTGATTTACAACTACAAACTTTGGAATTGTTTAACATTACTGTAGAATCTCAAAATCATTTTGATGTTAATTTGAGCCTATATAAGTGTTGGAGAGGAAATGGGGGGGAGTAAGTAGTTCAGGCATGGCCCAAGCAAGCTAGCCACCTCCCCATTAGCATTAGCTGCTAGCTTGCTGGCATTGTACATTGATGAATGAATCAAACCATTTAATCATAAGACTGCAAAATAACAAAATGTAACAAAAGTGACTGAATACTTTCCAAATGCAATGTATGTCTAACTGATTGATCTGTCAAACTGATATCTCTTAGTATAACAGGTGCGTCCCACCAGGGAGTTTCTCTAGGATGAGGTGTAATTTTTATTATGTGCACTTACTTCCCCAACTTACTCCCCTGACACCTATATAGGCTCAAATTAGGGTCGGAATGATTTTGAGTTTGTAAAGTTATTCATGCATGAAAAATGTCAAATGTTATTAAATGCACATTTACAGTGACCTCTTTTTGTATAGTGTATGTTAAAATATGAGTCTAACGTCTCAACATTAACATTTATCTTTATTTATGACATGTCTGATTGGATATTTACTATAACCTTGTAGTGCTAGTTGTTCCCTTTTATGCTACTCACCAAAACAAGAGTCTCATCTTGTTATAAAACCCTATGATAAATAAATGAACCATGTAACCTGTCACTTATTTAGTATATATTGTGCATTAGAACATAATCCCTACTACAACCACCTGTAAGAGATGAGGTGGCTGTTCCAGTGACTGTACAGGACTAATGAAGTAAACTGCTGACTGAGTATAGCGCACCGAAAATGAAACCATCAAGTACTTTGCATCAAGCACGAATGCTCCGCAAGTTGTTGGGCGACCTATACATGGCTTTTTCCCCAGTACAATACTAATACAGTCAGAGAGACTGAGAGGAATTGAGACCAAGTTGAAGTTATATTATAAACTCCATATAAGATTCTGGGCTTTTGACGAAAACATCCGGGGCTGGAGCCCCCCAA